>NC_141534.1:146341250-146650625 GCF_021556685.1 Rattus norvegicus
GTCTGTCCTGTTGTTTTTTCTTTCAAATTCCAGCAGTCTTGTCCCATGCAGTTCTGTTCTTAGTCTGTTTAAACACTCTTTCATCTTCAAGACCGAGAACTCACGAAAGGCAACCAGGGCTCTCTATAATACCCCTGCCTTGGGCACTGTGCTCCCCATAATGCCCCTGTGCTCCCTGTAATACCCCTGCCTTGGGCACCATGCTCCCTGTAATGCCCCTGTGCTCTCCATAATACCCCTGCCTTGGGCACCGTGCTCCCTGTAATGCCCCTGTGCTCTCCATAATACCCCTGCCTTGGGCACCATGCTCCCTGTAATGCCCCTGTGCTCCCCATAATACCCCTGCCTTGGGCACCGTGCTCCCTGTAATGCCCCTGTGCTCCCCATAATACCCCTGCCTTGGGCACTGTGCTCCCCGTAATGCCCCTGTGCTCCCCGTAATACCCCTGCCTTGGGCACCATGCTCCCTGTAATGCCCCTGTGCTCCCCATAATACCCCTGCCTTGGGCACCGTGCTCCCTGTAATGCCCCTGTGCTCCCCGTAATACCCCTGCCTTGGGCACCAGGCTCCCTATAATGCCCCTGTGCTCCCCGTAATACCCCTGCCTTGGGCACTATGCTCCCCATAATGCCCCTGTGCTCCCAATAATACCCCTGCCTTGGGCACTGTGCTCCCTGTAATGCCCCTGTGCTCCCCATAAATACCCCTGCCTTGGGCACCATGCTCCCTGTAATGCCCCTGTGCTCCCCATAATACCCCTGCCTTGGGCACCGTGCTCCCTGTAATGCCCCTGTGCTCCCCATAATACCCCTGCCTTGGGCACCGTGCTCCCTGTAATGCCCCTGTGCTCCCCGTAATACCCCTGCCTTGGGCACCAGGCTCCCTATAATGCCCCTGTGCTCCCCGTAATACCCCTGCCTTGGGCACCATGCTCCCCATAATGCCCTGTACTCCCCGTAATGCTCCTGCCTTGCCTCCTGAGGGCTGGGCTGCACCACCACTGTGCTCACCTGTCAGCTTCCACTCTGTTGTGTAAGAGCTGCTTTTGCTTCCTGTGCACCTTTAGACTCTTCGTTACGAGGACCCCAGTTCTTGGAACTGGTTATGAAAGTAAACTAGGGAGTAAGGCACTATGTATGTTCCATGCCCTGGCTTTAGGCCGCCATTGCAAATAAAATTAAAATGTAAAATACTTAAGATTGGGGAGATGGCTCAGTCTGTAAAGTGCTTGCTGCACAAATAAAGGCCGTGAGCTTCAACTTCCAGAACCCAAACAAAAAGCCTCTGCAGCAAATCCTGGCAAAGGCTGGATGATGCCCAGGATCTGCTGGCAAGTCTAGTCTGTCTAGCAGGTCAGTGGCTCCAGGTCCAGTGAAAGACCCTATCTCAGACAGTAAGGTGGAGAGCAAGTGAGGAAGGCACCCACTGGCCTCCACAGTATCTGCACAAACACAAGTCTTGCACACAGGAAGTGTCTTGCACACAGGAAATATAAATACATAAATGTAATATGGTTTCAGAGCGGAAAGAAAATTCAAAATATTAATAACCGAGGGCAGTGTGAAGGCTGGGTAGGAACCACCATTCAAATCGAAGTCCCGGAAGGTTCTCAGGCCTTTTCCCAGAGCACCACCTGGTGGACGTCTGGAAACTTTTTTTTTTTTTAAAGATTACTATGTATACAGCATTCTGCCTGCATGCATGTATGCCTACAGGCCAGAAAAGAGCAACAGATCTCACTATAGATGGTTGTGAGCCACCATGTGGTTGCTGAGAATTGAACTCAGGCTCTCTAGAAAAGCAGCCAGTGCTCTTAACCGCTGAGCCATCTCTCCAACCCCTGGTAACTCTTATGGACATCAATGAGACTGAAAAAAAAAAAGACCCAGAGGACAGTTACTGAATGCCCCCATCCCCACGCAAACTCAGAGAGTTGTTGCCATTAGTCTGTGACTTCACATACCTGGATGAGGTCCAAGATCCCAAGTTCACTCTCTGATGAATCCACACAAAACACGAAGTAGAGGGTAGCATAGTGCCGGTAAATCAGTTTGTAGTCAGAGCCACCAATCAAACTGTGGGAGACGGCAGTAGCAGTTGAGAACCCAGGTCTTAAGTAAACTTATCAAAGAACGGGAATGGGCCTAACAAAGAAGAGCGGGCATCTCCACATGATGGCAACTGAGTGTGGAAGGGGAGCTTGAGGCCCCTTTACTCCATTGTCACCCTTCTCTTGCCTATCCTGCCAGTGACCATACAGAGTGATGACCAGGGGCTGCAGAGATGGCTCAGAGGTTAAGAACACTGTCTGCTCTTCTGGAGGATTCAGGTTCAATTCCCAGCACCTACATGGCAGCTCACAACTATCTGTAAACTCCAAATCCAGGAGATCTGACACCCAATGCACATAAATTAGAAATAAGTTATATAAAAAGAGAAAGAAAAAATCTCAGTGATGGCTGAAGCTCAGTGCAAGTGTTTCCCAGGAATCAGGCGTCTTCCTGGGCAGCTCATGCTAAGAGCAGGTTACTTGGGTCTGGTGTAGCAGTGCACACCTGTAATCCTAGCACTATGAGGCGAGCAGACCTGAGTTCAGGGCCAGTCTGGACTATACAGAGAAACATGGTTGTGTTGGACCCTCACTCCCAGCCCCCACCAGACAAAAGAATAGGTTATGCTGCATCAGGTAACCATTGACCCCCGCAGTACTAGAAGAAATGAAAACAACCAAGGCCACCCAACGTGGAGCTGGGGGAGGAGGGAGACGGCCACCTGAAGCTGATGGTTTACCTTCCACCTTCTAAGAAGTTACAGATGTTGTCATCTCGCTTGAGGACCAGGTGGAAGGTCTCTCGAACAATCTGCTGTTGAATTTCTTCTGGCTATGGAACAACAACAAAAAAAAAAAATCAGGGGGCAGATGAGGAAAACGTGCACCTATCAATAAGAGCAGATAGGTAAAGAAGGGATTCTGGGCTAGAGAGATCAGCAATGAAGAGCGCTGGGTACTCTTCCAGAGGACCCAGGTTCAATTCCAAGCACCCACATGGAGGCTCACAACTGCCTGTAACTCCAGTTCCAGGGAATCTGACACTCTCACACCAATGCACAATCAATCAATCAATCAACCAATCAAGGGGTTCCAAATGGGGCACAACTGGAAAAGCTCATACATAAGCACACAAAGCACACAGAAGGCAGAGAGTGACTATGGGGAAAACAAGGTTACAGTGATTAACGTGGGCTTATTTACCTAGGTATTTCAGTCACGAGCCTTTATATCTTACAGACAAGCTCAGAGTCAAACAAGGAATTGGAATTCATAATCTCACAAAATCCTTAAATCTTTTTTTTAATCTGACCCCAATCCTCTGAATAAAATCAATACTGGGTATGTAACGAGTCTCAAAGCTCCAGAACTGTATGAAGGTCAAGATGTAATCATGCACATGTCTCAAAGATAAATTTGTCACTTTTACTTAATACCAGTACTACATATGAGATGTTGCTTTACTCACAGACAAAAGATTACTGGCAAAACAGAAAATGTATTTATAGATCTGATTTTGGGACATCTAAACAAAACCACAAATAAACTCTTTTCATTTAATAGTCACTTGTAATCTTGAGAACCTCAATGGTGAATGAATCACATGTTAAATCACATTTGATTTCCATTTATATGTAAGGGTTTTATAATAGGTACAGCATACTTTTTAAAAGCCATGCATGGTGGTTCACTCCTGCAAGGCCACCTAAGACAGGACAGTCACTAAGTTGAAGGGCAGCCTGGTTTATATGGTAAAGTTCAGGCTATCTCAACAAAACAAGAGGGAAGAGTGGGGAGGGGTAGAGAGGAGAGGAGAAAGGAAACCCACTGAGTAGACCATGTGTGTAATCCCAGCACCTGGGTAGGTAAAGGCAGGAAGAAGGTGAGACCCTGTATAAGGAGGTGGGAAAGCAAGAAGTGGCAGTGCTTTAATACCAGCACTTGAAGAAGCAGGTGGATGGATATCTGTGAGTTCAATGCCAGCCTGGTCTACACAGTAAGTTCCAGGTCAGTCAGGGATACAGAGTGAGCCTGTCTCAAAACAGACAGGATAAGGAAGAAACCAAACAGAAACTAGGTAGTTAAAATATCTAAATCAGAACCTGGGAAGTAGTGGTGCATGCCTTTAATCCCAGTGCTTGGGTGGCAGAGGCAGGTGGATTACTGTGAATTCGATGCCGGCTTGTTCTACAGTGAGTTCCAAATCAGCCAGGGCCACAAAGAAAAACCCTGTTTTGGAAAACAAACAAACAACAACAAAACCCTCTAAATCAGGAACTGGAGAACTGGTTCAGCCATTAAGATTTGTTGCTCCTACAGAAGACTTGGGTTCAATTCCCAGTAGCCAGGTGATGGCTGACAACCATCAATAAATCCATTTCCAAGGGATTCATGCTGACTTCTACTCTTCAAGGGCACCAGGTACACATGTGGAACACACATGCATGCAGGGAAACACTCATACATTTAAAATAAATAAATCTACAAATAATATAAACCCTCTGGCCAGTCTTCCCACATGAGGCTGTGTGATGAGTTGGCTGGGGATTGTGTTTAAATGTGGTTCTGCTTTAATCCGCCTGGGCTGGGACCAGAGTCTGTTTTGTCACGCTCCCACAAACAGCAGTGCTTCAGGTCTGGGGACTATACTATGGACTGAACAGGATAAGAAAAATGTTCACCTTGAATCTTCCTTAAACCAAAAAGACACATTAAAAAAATTTTAATCCCTTTTGTTCTACACCACTGAGCTTAGCTTTGAAGTGGCCAGTTCTTTAAAAGCCATTAAGGGAGGCACACCAAAAAACAGGGGACTAATCAGTGAGAGAGTTCCTTAAAAGCTATTGGGGGCCACAAAAAATAAAAGGGGGACTGATTCACTGAGAGGAAGTGGCTGCCTCAGTGTGAGTTCTGAAAACCTCTCAGTATCTACTGAATGTATGAATGCAAACTTGCTAATCACTGGCCCACAAATGGGAACCAATCAATCACTATCTTCCTGGTTTCCATGTGAACAACACAGCAAGCTCACATTTGCTAGGGTGTTGTCAAAGATTAACTCTGTGAGCTCAGAAACACAAAGTCCACTAAGCATCAGCACTTACTTAAACTAACAAAACATCTTTTCAACTAAAGTCTTTATCTACCTATAGATGGAACTGTCAAAAAAACCCTGAGGATGGGGTGGTGGTATCAAAGAATGAAGCCAACTACCTGGCTCAACGAAAGGGCAAACTACGGACGGCTTACACGCCCCAGTTACTTTAACAACCTGTCCTATCTTTTTACTACCCTGCAGTTTTCAAGGGAGTTTCACTCAAGCAGTTCTTAAACAATTCTATGATCTTCAGAGATATACAAACAGCCAATAAGCACAAGACAGGTGCTCAGCATCCTTAGTCACTATGGAGACAAACATTAAAACCATTTAAAAAGGAGATCCATTTTCATCCACTAAAATGCCTTTAATTAAAGACAACATGGCTAGGATTATATAGCTCAGTGGTGGAGGATTGCCTAGAATGAGGGATGCTCTGAATTCACTTCCTAGTTCAGAAGGAAACATGTTGAAATTGGAAACTGATACACTGCTCGTAGCAATATGAAAGAATACAACCACTAGGAAAACACTTGCCAGTTTCCTAGATGTTTACCACTTAGTTATCATGTGGCCTAATGATTCTACTACATATAGTCAGGAGAAATAAAAAGAAATGCCCATACTAAGACTTAACAAATGATATGTTCAGAGCAATGAACGGGAAATGTGAATGAACTGGAGCACAGTGTGGCGCATGCCTGCAGTTCCAGGAAGTGGAAGGCTGTAGTGGGATCTTTTCTCTTTCGGTGGCTGGTTTGTTGGGTTTTGTTTTTGTGGTTTATAATGTCTTCATTATGTAGCCAGGGTGGCTTTGAACTCACAATCCTCCTGCCTCAGTTTCCCAAGTGCTGTGATTATAGACATGTACCCACCAGGCCTACCTGAGTAGAAGGATTTCCAGTTCCAGGACAGCCTGAGTGTGCGCATGCATGCGCGCACGAAAACACACACACACACACACACACACACACACACACACACACACACACACACTACAATACAGATGAAACGTAAGGATATCTTGTAAGTGAAAGAGAAAGTAGATAAGTGCTTGCTTAGGGACAGGGGAGTTGATTGCTAACAGAGAGAGTTTCTTTAGGAGTAGATAAAAATGTTCTCAAATTGTAATAGATGTCACCAAACTGCATACATTAAGTAGCTATATAGTGATATATAGCTCAATAAAAAAATGTAGAAAATAGGAGAAACAAATGCACACACAAATTGAAGCTATATTAAGTGTTTTTCTTTAAAATGTTCTTGGAAAAGTCCTATTTTAAAAAGCAAGTTTTTTTTTTTAATTTATGATGAAAAAGGAATAAAAGGCCCAGAGACATTTCTTAACCTGTAGAAAAGGTGGGGCTGAAGCTTAAGTGTTTTCTGATTCCATTTCCTCTCATGCTTAATCAGTCTCTCAGATATTTTGAAACCTAAGCATGAATAAAAGGTTGCGGAACAGGAGGCAAATAATGACATTTGCGTTTTCCCAAAGGAAATGTTTCTAGAAAATTCAAATTTACATGAACATTGCTGAGGCATCCCAGGATGACATTTGTTTGTTTATTTAATTATTTGGTTTCTTGGGATACGGTCTGGTGTAGCTCAAGCTGGCTTAGAACTAGCTGTGTATTGTAATAACTTTGAAGTCCTGATCCTCACGCCTCCATCTCCTGAGTTCTGAGTTTAAAGGTGCGCACTACTACAATGGGCATCTTGTAATATTTCATTCCCTCCGATTTTTAAAGAGACTCTGTAACCCTACAGGATAAAAAGTAGTTCAACCCTGATGTGTCCCAGTCAATGCTGAAGCAAGTGATTCCAGGAAAGCACTTCTCTCTATGCACTTGAGAAAATATAAACTAAAAGAACCCAACGACCGGATCATCATCACACAACTACACTCATCAATAAAAAAAAATATATATATATATAAAAACTTAAAAACAGAGGCTTCTGTCATCCAAGATCTCAATGAGGCACACCGTGTACTGCGTCTGGACCTAAGACCCAAGGGAAAGTGTCACAAAGCACAGAAAAGCCAGATCCAGGAAGGATGAGGGAGGAACAGGGGGGTGGGTCATGCACGGTGCCGGAGCCGGAGATGCTGCCCAGCGCTGCTGCGGGCCATGGGGAAGGGATAGGCTCGGGTGCTCCACAGGGGCGTGACGGGCCAGGCCGCACTCACAAAACGCTGGTAGAAGCGGACCAGCCGCGGTTTCCCATGGTTGTTGAAAACCAGAATCGCCTGAATCATCTTTGCCGGTCCCGCTTCTCTCGGCACCGGCTGCTCCAAGAACGCACCTTCTTCCGGCACAACAAGGACACTTCCGGTTGGTGTCCTGCTGAAAGCTGCCCTTGGAAACCTAGTCTCGGTACCCCGGGATCCGAGCGCCAAAGGGTCCGGCCGCTCTGGCACCCTAGAAAAGTCAGCGCGCTCGCCTAGAGAGCATATCTATAGAAACCCAGGAGCATGGTCGCAGTCAGCCTGGCAACCAAACCTGGCTAGGATTGAGCCCCTCATTCTGGTTCCATCCTGGAGCCAACCGCATCAGCAACAAAGATCGGGACTGGCAATTAGTGCCAGCAGCTGCACCAGTTTGAGGGAATTAGGAGGTGCTTGTGTGACTTCTTACCTTGGGCCAGCAAAAGCTAGGCTTTTATTTTTCATTATTACAATGTTGGAGTGAGTTAGGCAAAAGTCTGCTAGTGCAAATGGTCATTCTCGCCTTTAAATGGTGAAAGTTGATATTATAAGGAATCTCTCGTCCAATCCCATTTAAAAGGAACTGTTGGTTTCAAATTGGTTAACACCTTTTCCCTTTTATTTATTCATTTGTTTGTTTATATGTTATCTTTCCTTGAAACAGAGGCTCACTAAGTCGCCCTGGCTGGCTTTGAATTCAGAGATTCGCCGAACTCTGCCTCCTAAGAGCTGGGATTAAAGGCTGCACCACCACATACATCCCTGGTTTTTAGTAAATAAAAATTCAAATGACTAGTGCATTGAAGTGTGACAAAATGATTCAAATGTTGGGCAGAAATATCAAAGACAATTCTAAAACAGAGTAACAAGAAGGAACCAGCTTTGCCCACCAATCAAACCAAGTAGGATAATTTGAAGTATGTTTTAAAGTTACATTTATATGTTTATTGGAGAGGACACACCCACCTGCAATGGTGCATGTGTGGAAATCAGAGAACTTTGGGAGTCAGTTCTCTCCTGCCATGTAAGTTCCAGAGATTCAATGTAAGTCATCAGCCTTGACAATGCCTTTACCTCACAAGCCCCAAATCATAATTAAAGGGAGACATAGTGGGGTTGGGGATTTAGCTCAGCAGTAGAGCGCTTGCCTAGCAAGCGCAAGGCCCTGGGTTCAGTCGCCAGCTCCGGAAAAAAAAGAAAAAAAAAAAGAAAAAAAAAAAGAAAAAAAAAAAAAAAAAAAAAAAAACAAGGAAAGGGAGACATAGTATTGAACTGTAACGCAATAAGCTGTGGTAAACATTTTTTTTTGGTTCTTTTTTTTCGGAGCTGGGGACCGAACCCAGGGCCTTGCGCTTCCTAGGCAAGCGCTCTACCACTGAGCTAAATCCCCAGCCCCTTGTGGTAAACATTTTTAAAGATTTAATTTTAATTATGTCCTAGGTGTATGTGTCCCCATGTTGGCATGAACATATGGGTTCAGGTGCCCTCAGAGACTAGAAGAAGCCACCTTAGAGCTGGAGTTTACAGGCAGCTGAAGCGAATGCTGGGAGCCACTCCAGTCATTTGGAAGAGAAGTAGTCGTCTTTTCTGGCCCTTGGCATGAAATAATTTTAGAATGTGGTGTAGTGGGCATCATCATTTGGCTGTAGGAAAGAATTTAACAAATGCAGCTGAGATAACTGATTAGTACTTTGAGGAAAAGCAGCTTAGTTCCTTGATACTTTCATAGAAGTTAGGGTCACAGTGGATGAAAGAGGTTAAAAAAAAAAAAAAACAGAATAAGGGGCCAGGAGATGGCTCCGCAGGCGAACTCACTTGCCCTTTAAGCCTGACAAACTGAGTTTGATGCCCAGAACCCAAAGGAGAAGAGAACCGGCTTCCAAATACTGTCTCTACTTGCTGTGCACTTGTGTTCACACACAGCATTAGTAACAATGAAGGTGTATGACAGTGACAAAGCTCAGGATGTAACACAGGTGCTTACACAAAACCCCGGGTTCTGACCCCAGCACTATAGCTGGTATGACAAGCACATGCCTGTAATACTTGTGAGATAGAGTATTCCTCAAAAGGAGTAACAAAAGAAATAGATGCAGAGGCCATTGAGATGTCTCAGCACATAAAGACACTTGCTGCCAATCCTGATGACCTCACCTGGATTCCCAGAAGCCACATGAGAGAACAAACTTAATTGTCCTCTGACCTCTGTGCATACACACTAATAAATCTAACAACAACAAAAAAAAAAAACAAGCAAACAAACAAACAGAACTTTTTTTTAAAGGAGTAGATGCAGGAAATGAAAAACGTTTAATTTCATTATAAATAGAAGAAAAGACAAAGTATATTTAAGAATTTTCACTTTATCAAATATTTGTTCAAAATCTTCATCCCAATTCTGGCCAAAATAGCATGGAATTGGTTCTCTCCTACATTGATACTAAGACTGTAGTCTAAAAAAACCCTTTTTGGAAGCAATTCGGTAATATATCATGAATTTGACAAGAGGTACTGATTCCCAGTGACCTAACTCTTGGAAACTTTTTTTCTAAATTATCAAAAATACAACAGGGGGGGTTGGGGATTTAGCTCAGTGGTAGAGCGCTTGCCTAGTATGCGCAAGGCCCTGGGTTCGGTCCCCAGCTCCGAAAAAAAAAATTAAAAAAAAAAAAAAAAAAAAACAGGGAGCTGGCTGGTGGTGAGTGCCTTTGACCTCAGCACTGTGGAAGCCAAGGCAGGGAAGATCTCCAGGAATTTGTGATCAGCCTGGTAAATATATATAACTATGTGTTTTGACAGTGATGAAGTAACAATAACGGGAAATGTAACATCCGAACTTTACATGTAGACATATTTTGGGTTTTCTTTCTTTCTTTCTTTCTTTCTTTTTTTTTTTTTTTTTTTTTTGGTTCTTTTTTTTTTCGGAGCTGGGGACCGAACCCAGGGCCTTGCGTTTCCTAGGCAAGCGCTCTACCACTGAGCTAAATCCCCAACCCTACATGTAGACATATTAAAGAGCCAAGATAATAACAATTATTTACAGGACAGAATGAAAGTATGGGTCTTGGGGTTGGGGATTTGGCTCAGTGGTAGAGCGCTTGCCTAGCAAGCACAAGGCCCTGGGTTCGGCCCCCAGCTCCGAAAAAAAAAAAAAAAAGAAAGAAAGAAAAAAAGAAAGCTATTCAGGGACCCCACACAGTTTGAGCCAAGCCATTTTTCTGTCCTGGGAAGAGAGTTTTGTCTCAGTTTTTCTAACTGCTAAGCCTGAAATCTTTTACTTTTTCTTTGTGTGTGTGAGTGTGTGTGTGTGTGTGTGTGTGTGTGTGTGTGTGTGTGTGTGTGTGTGTTGGGGTGACCATATGCTACTGTTTGCATGACTATTGCAGCATTGCAGCCCGCAAACAGCTGATGGAGTTGGTTCCCTCTCCCACCAGGTGAGTTCTGGGGATCTAGCTCAGCTTCAGGCTTGGTAGCAAGCACTTTGATTCATGGAGCCATCTTACCAGCCTTTTGGTGTTCTATTGCTTGCATGGTTTGGTATTGGTTTTGTAGAGGTCTCAATCTGTAGCCTGGTCTAGCCTCAAACTTATGGCAGCCCTGTCTTCCCCCTCTGCCTCCCAAGCACTGGGATTATAGGCATGAACTTCCTGCCTGGCTTCGAAATCCAGTTCTTTTCTACAGAACACAAGGTTTTCCCTTCCCCAGGAGGCTGATTTCAGCCCAGCCTCAGGCTGGGCTCCTGCTAAACCACTTATGCATTCCAACACTTCCCCAATGCCAGAGTCTGAGCATCTTTCTTGACTCCTTCCTCTTTCTTGGGACTTGATTCTGCTCTCTAAATACCTCTCCATGGGCCCTTTTCTCACTCTCTTCTTTGTCTCTGTCTTTGCTGCAGGCCAAACCACAGTGTTCTTTCCTGATAACCTTGTGGATAACCCCAATCTCCACCACCTTCAAGGGTAATAAGGCCCCATCATGACTAGTCTGCAAGCCACCGGGATATAGGACACCAATGATGTGATTTTTACATCCTCTTGTCCCAAACCTTTTGAGGCCAAGGAAGCAGGGGACAATGGAAAAGACTAAAGCTTTGCTTTGAAAGCTCTGGACTTGAATCCTGGCTCCTCCCCTTAGAAACTGGGAGAGTTGTCTGATCTGCCTGAACCTCTCTTCCTCCTCCGTGTTTTGCATGTGGAAACAGAAGTCGGGTGATCAAAAAATGTGGACTTTGATCCCAGCATTCAGAAAGCAGAGGTAGGTAGATTTCTGAAGTTCAAGGCCAGCCAGGAATACATACTGAAACCTTGCCTCAAAATAAAAAAAAAAGAAAAGAAAAGAAAAAGAAAGAAAGAAGAGAAAAGAAAAAGAAAAACCAAGTGGGAAAACAAGTGGGGTTGGGGATGTGAATTTTAAGACTGGGGATGTAGCTTAGGTGGTATAGTGCTTGCCTAGTATACCCAAAGCCCTTTGGATGCAAGCTTGTAATCCCAGCCCTGGAGAGGTCAATCTGTAATGTACGAGGTACTCCCTCAGAAAAAGAAATGTAGGTTCTGAAGCTGACTGCCCGGATGTAAATATATCAATATGAATATATACTACTCATAGAGCCTCAAAGCTTCACTCTTATGTATCATAAATGGGGGTATTAATCCTATGTACATTGTAGAATTGTGGTGACAGAGTACTCCAAGTACTTAACATAAGTACTAGCATCAGGAAGAACTCAGTATTGTCAGTACGGGTCACAGAAAGCACATGTCACCGCGTTTGACACATGAAGTTGAATCAATAATCTCTGTCCTCCTCCTCCTCCCTTCTTCCCAGGATCAGGCAGGATGCATACACCCTGGCTAGAAACTCAGGACATGTAGACTTCCATTCCAGACCTTGTCACAGGGCTGAGCAGGGGCACACTACCCAATGAGGCAATGCTCATGACCAAAATCTGGGGTTCTCTTCTGGGATTGTGGCTCAGCTAGAAGACCATTAACACCAGACAAGAACCCAATGGTATGGAGGAATTCTTTCCTGGAGTACTCCCAAGTTCTCCAAGTACAAAACAACAAAAACAGTCATACGAAAAAAATATGGTCCAGGACCTGTATGTGTAGACTGTGGTAGGTCACTCACTTAGCAAGCATGCAGTGCTAGGCTTGAGTACCAGCACTATTTAAAAAATAATAAAAAAATACATATATATAAAGTTGACCCAGTGGAATGAGTCAAGACCTGTGGACCAACCAGACACTGCTAGAAAGGCTGTAGGCCTTCCCAAGAACGACATGTTTAGGACAGCAGCCAGATAGGTCTGTGCTGACTAGCTTTTTGTCAATTTGACAGAAGGTAGTGTACCCTGAAAGAGGGAACCTCCATTGAGAAAATATCTCCATGAGATCCGACTGTAGGACATTTTTGTAATTAGTGGTTGATGGGGGAGAGCCCGGCCCGTCGTAGGTAGTACCATTACTGGGCTGGTGGCCCTGGTTCTAGAAGAAAGCAGGCTGAGCAAGCCAGTCTGCAGCACACCATGGATCCTGCTCCTGCCTCCGGTTCCTGCCTTGCTTGAGTTCCTGCCCTCACTGCTTTTGATGATGAACTGTTCTATGGAACTGTGAGTAAAACAAATCCTTTCCTTTCCTCCCCAAGTTTCTTCTGGTCATGATGTTTTATCAGAGCAGTAGGAACCCCAAGACAGAGGTCTAAGGCAGGAAACCCCATGGAGGTTGAGAACCAAATAGAAATAAAGAAGTGGTGTCTTGGGAGTGGAGCACGGAAGAGAAGATGGAGGGACAAGAGAACAGAGGCACAACAAGAAGGCTCACACGGGGTAGAAAGGAAGGAAAGGATAAAAGCACAGGAATGAAAGGAGCCTGCTCTCCTACTCCCGGAGCTCCTCTGCACTCAGACAAGGAGCCTTTGTCAATTGTGTGCCTTGGAGGACTCACCCAGTACATGTCCACCACCTAGGGAAAGGAACACAGGAGACAATAGGTCTGGGGAATAGCCTTGCATCCAAAGAAGGACACAGACATATAAAAGCCAGAGCTGGACCCTTGGTGCGTATTGAGTGAGGTCTTGGATTTGATTTTCGCAGAGTGTATTAAGTGGTAATCAGCTTGACAGACCGATCTCTCCAAGGTAGAAGTCGGCGTGGCCACTTCTCAGTGACACCATCACAGACGCTGGTAGGAGAGGAGGCACCTCAATCGTCCTGGAGAAAGAAAGACGCTGAGTCAAGGGATGGGAATAAAGGAGAATTTGTAACAGTCTTCTGGCAATCTTCAGACAAGGGTCTGGGTCTGTTGTATTCATGGGGCCCTCAGCCACTGCCTTGGCCCCACCTCATTAGAGCGGGCTCCAGAGCCAGCAACAACACTACTTGCCAGCTGGGAGCCCAGACCCACCACACACCCTCCCCTGACCTTGGGTCAAAGTCATCCTGAGTGAATACCCCATTTCTCTGCAGCTTCCTCACTCTACATGTTCTATTTGGAGGTTTTAGGCATCAGCTCAATTCTTATGTGAATACACTTCAGATGAACAATTAAATCTAAGCTAAGAACTAAGTAGAATGCTAACCCTCAGCACAGGAGACATTAGTGCTTCTGAGTCTAGACTAAGGAGGAGAAAACATGGTTGCTCAAGGACCACCCCATGATTAATGCATCACTTCTAGAGGGATATTTCCAAACTAAATGACAGTCCCCGGTTCCTTCTGTAACCTTTTCTTCCCACCCTTGATTTTATACCTCTCTAGGGCTTTGTGTCTGTTCATAGCACAGGGTCCTCCAGCAAGAAAAGTCTTAGGTTACCACCCTCTGTTAGTTCCGTGATGCTAACACCCTCTCAGGGATCACAAGAATTTATCTTGCCTTCCATTCCTTCGACCTCGACCGTATCCAGTATGTATAAAGCTCCCACTAAGAGACACCACAGCGCCAGGTCCAGTTCCACAGCTGTCCCCTTCACCTACCCATTCCTCATCCTCTGCCCCATCTCCTTGCTCTCGGATCTCCGCTGTGTTCCTCTCTGAAGACTTTTGGGCCATGATATTGTCTGTCCAGGATGCTCCCGTCTTTCCATCACCAGCAAAATTACACTTGGTCACTGTCCCCAGCTCCAGTTTGGCTAAGGAATCTGAAAGAAGAGAAGTTCAGTGGCCTTTCTCCTTGTAGATCAGTCAGCCTAAGGCTATCCATTCTAAGTCTGGGTTGTTCTCTGGAGTGGCCACTAAGGTTCTTGGTGGGACTCCCACATCACTAGAGAGCAAGGGTCAGCCACAGGAATTAAGGGGCTAGATGATACCCTGGGAGTTAGTGTATCTAGTCTAATGGCCCCAGAGCAGTTGACCGTAGATTTTAGGAGTAAATCTCAAGGTCACAGGTCATGTCCTGTGGGAGACCAGATCTGACTTTCTCCCATTGCTCTAAGCGAAAGAGATGGGGAGCCTCTGAAAGGTGGCCAGGGGCCCCTGTAGGGTATTGGAACAGACAAGAGTCAAGGGATGGGAGTAAAACAGAATTTGTAACAGTCTTCTGGCAATCTTCAGACAAGGGTCTGGGCCTGTGGTATTCATGGGGCCCTCAGCCACTGCCTTGGCCCCACCTCATTAGAGCTGGCTCCAGAGCCAGCAACTCCACCACTTGCCAGCTGGGAGCCCAGACCCACCACACACCCTCCCCTGACCTTGGGTCAAAGCACAGTGTCTGGCATCCAGCCAGCCCTCAACAGGGGTCTCTAGTTTTGTTATTCCCATCTTAATGATGGTAAAGTGAGTCACACTGCTCACCTATGAAGGGGCCATCACCCCGAGTTTTTAACCGCACTCCAGTCCCCAGTTCGAGTTCCATGACCTCCATCTCTGACTCAGGCATCCAGAAAGCGACTGTCTGGTCTGGGGTGAGGCTCTCTGTCAACTCCAGCAGCTCAGGCTTATTTACCAGGCCCTTTAGCACCTCCAGGGTGAGCCGGTCTGTGTCGCCCTTGGCCTCCACCTCTGTAGAGCATATGGTACAGAAGTGTTAGTGTTCCTGGAGAAGAAATGTTCTCTGAGGACCTCAGGAGCTGGGGAGGGTATCTATCCTGCCAGGGCTCATTAGAGAATCTCACAGCAGAGGCTTTATGGGACGGACTCTGGAGCCAGGCTACCTGGAGTGAATCTAGAGTCTATCACAAACTAGGGCAAGTGAGCTTTCTCTTTGTCCTTGGAGAATGGGGATAAAAATGGTGTGCAATGCAGATTTAAAAAAAGAAGAAGAAGAAGAAGAAGAAGCAAGCTGAGGTTTTAGCACAGTGTCTGGCATCCAGCCAGCCCTCAGCAGGGGTCTCTGGTTTTGTTATTCCCATCTTAATGATTATAAAAACCAAGACTTAGCTCATATTCAAACACCCACTGCCTTCCCACTGAGACTCTGTGACCAGAGTTCTCTCAGGTTCTAGAAGCAGCAGCCAGCCCATGGTCCGCACCCTGCACTGGCTACTCCAGGCTAGCCCTGGCAACTCCCAACAGCTCAGGGAGGAATCCAAGCAGGAAAATAGACATCAGTAAGGTTGCAGAAAACTTGTATGAATGTCACTGTACCCAGCAGGGTCCCTAGGGCTTGTCTGACTTCCTGCTGTACGAGTCACATAAACCCTTTCTTCTCTGAAGTTGGTTTGTCAGGCATTTTGTCATAGCAACAAGAAAAGTAACTAACAGGCCACACAGACAGACTGAGAGTCCAAAAGCAAACATCTGGGTAAGAGAACAGAGACTGCTGGGATCTGGCCCGCTCTCCACACAATAATAGTTAGAGTCCAAAGCCAAGCCTGAGGGTGATTCTGCCAGACTTCAGAAAATGGAAGCCATTAGGCATGCTAGCCTGGCTCCCAGGACTAAGATGGGGCACTGGGGAGGTCTGGGGGGCTAGGGGGAAGGAATCCAACAAGGGATGCTCAAGCCAGAAACAGCATCAAAGCCGATTGTGCCGAGAAGCCACTCTCAAGGATCTCAGGGGACAAACAGGACAGTCTAACAGCCTCTCGGGAAAGAAGAGCCCAGGATACCTACTGAAAGATGACATGAGGAAGCCTGTGTTCACCTTCCTGGTGGCACTGAAGTTGGGCTCAATTTCATTTCCCTTGGGGTCAAACTTACGCCGGTGGATACAACTGGGCTGGATATACAGCACATAGTAGCGTTCCTGGGTGAAGCAAAGAAAAAGTGAGGGGACTACCTCACTCCCTACTCCAATCCCTGTATACCCCAAAACACATAGCCCAGGCTCTCCCTTCATTCTCTGGCCCAGAATCCCATTCCTGGGATACACTGCTCTATAGGCTGGGCAGACACCTCATTTAAATACTCGTTCACTCATACATTCTAGAGTACCTGTCACACATAGCATTGCTACAAAAGTCACAGCAGGGCAACAAAAGGCCTGACTCCAAGGCTTCCACAGCCAATGACCTGTAACTGTAATCCAAGTACCAAGGTCCCCACAGGTTGCAAGGCAGGATTGAAGTTGCCAGCAAGCCTCAGAAAGGCCATGACCTAAAGGAGGGCAGTCAGTTTGCTACCCCCACAGACAGAGCAACGGGACAAATCACTCCAAGCTCTGTATGCCTCAGTTTCCCCTATCTGGGACTAGCATAACATGTCTTTTCAGGGACATTGCAAGGAACCAGTGTCAAAATGGGAGAGGACATGGTTTCTGTTGTACGTATCATCGGGAGTAAGGGCACAAGAGACACGTTTGGAAAGGGTCTGGGTGAACAGCTGTCTGTGCCGGGCCAGCTGAGGCCAGCCAGCTTCACGTTGGTACAGCTCTCCTAGGCAGGTTAGGTGGAGATTCCAGATTGGTGTGTCCCCCCTACTGACTTGCAATCTAAAGAGTTGTAGCAAGATCCCTGGGCATGAAAACAATTGGCCGGTAGCATGGCTGCTTTCATGGAGTGTAATAGAAAAGCATGTGCTGAAACAGGGTGCACACCTTTAATCCCAGCAGGGGAAGGAGGATCGCTTAAACTCAAGGCCAGCCTGGTCTACACAGACACACAGACACACAGACACACAGACACAGACACACACACACACACACACACACCCGCCGCCATCTCAGATAGATAGATAGATAGATAGATAGATAGATAGATAGATAGATAGATAGATAGATAGATGGATAGCCAACCTAGGCTGAAGAACCAGGCCTCAGTCTACCTCGGGAGGGCCTGATGCTGAGGGTTGGAGACCGAGGCCCCAGGAGACAGTGTGGTCAGCACTAAAAGAGGCTGTCTAAAAGGAGGGCGGGAGGACTAGTGTCAGAAAGGAGATGTAGGCTGGTACAGGATGGTTGCTGAGTGCTTGTGGACATCTGCACTGTGTGGACTGTGAACACAACCTGAGGAGTCTGTGAAGTAAAGACAAAAGGTCATACAGGAGCGGCAGACCCAGATGTCAGCATGGGGGTCTGTATATTCAGGCTAGATAGGGTTTGGGGCCTGGTCTGTCTTTCCAGTTGTAGCAAAGGCTCTTCTTGCAAGAACCATGTCGTCCCACCTGTCTGCTACCCACTGCAAGGCCCTGTAAGTCTCCTTTCTACCTGTCCCGTTTTGCTGTGGCAATCTGTTCTGTGACCTCAGGAACAGGACCTTAACCCAACCCGAGGAGATATCATGTAGGTGAGGGAGGAGACCCTGTGAGGGCCAATCAGGACACAGCCTCACCTTCCTGCCATGGGCATCCAAGATGCTGTGCCGGGATACATCCACGAGTTCTCCCTCCAGCAATACGCCACTTCCCCTGGGGATGAGAGGGGAGAAAGGAATACTGGGAAAGCCACCCTTGGGTTTAATGGCCTGGGTGAGAATCTGAGACAGAAACATGTCTCACCCCAGTTTCCTCATCACCTGTCTCTGAGAAGGCCTGGAACTGAGCGACCACGCTCTGCTTCCACCATCAGAACCTCCATGGCTTTAAAGAACCTTCCCAGGCTATGCCAAGGCCAAGAGATGCCTCCCCACCACCATGAACACCCCGGGAATTATTATGACCCTCAGGATTCTCACCCACAAACAAGGAGCAAGCAGCTGCCTCATTGTGCTCCTCTGGTGCTGGGCTAGCCTAAGGTCAGGGACGAGAAGGTAAGTGTAAACTGTGAAGTACTTACTAAGTACAAAGGTTTAAGTGTAAACTGTGAAGTACTTACTAAGTACAAAGGTAAGTGTAAACTGTGAAGTACTTACTAAGTACAAAGCAATGTGTACAGCTGGGCTCGGCACACGCCTATAGTCCCTGCACTAGGGAAAGAGGATTGCTGTGAGTTCAAAGCCAAGCCTTTGATACCCAGCGAAACGCTGTAAATAAATAAATAAATGGCCCTACACTTTTAGTTAAGCAAATTTGGGAGTATTGAGGCCTGCTTCTTTTAACATATCTGTAGCCATTTTGTACTCAAATCTCCGTTTTGCTCATAAGGTGAAATTAAGTTCAGGTACTCAGACTCTACTTCTCAGAAATAATTATCTAACAGCTAACATTAAAAAATGTTACTAGTAATCCAAAAAGTTATGGCTGAATCATTTGCTCCCCGTTATCTCAATGCTCTGAAATTCCCCTGTTCAGTGCCGGTCCACTACCACCCTCGGTCAGGACCAGTCAGCTTTAAGGTTGGCTGGTAATACTGTGTGTGGTTAGCCAAAAAAAACGATAGCCTTCAAACTTTTTTTTTTTTTTCCCGGAGCTGGGGACCGAACCCAGGGCCTTGCACTCGCTAGGCAAGCGCTCTACCACTGAGCTAAATCCCCAACACCTTCAAACTTTTGAACCTAGTTTTTCATATAAAAAGCCTACCCTGAGGACGGATTGGTAGGTTTTTCCTTCCTGTGGACCTGGACATCCAGTGTTATGATGTGTGTGCAATAAACTATTCTTGCTTAACTAAGATTGGTTATGTATGGTTTGAACGGCAATTCCCAGACCCCAACCAGAGCAAGTATCTATGGTACAATAAATCGTTTTCCTTTTTCATCCTTTTTTTTATTGGATTTTTAATTTACATTTCAAATGTTACCCTTTTCCTGGTTTCTCATTCATAAACCCCCCTATCCCATTCCCCCTCCCCCTGCTTCTATGAGAGTTTTCCCTCACCCTTCCTCCCCTTCCCACCTCCCTGCCCTGACCTTCCCCTACACTTGGGCATCAAGCCTTGGCAGGACCAAGGGCTTCTCCTCCCATTCCCCCCCACCCCCTTTTTAAGACAAGGTTTCCCTATGTATCCCTTGCTGTCCTAGAATTCATTAAGTAAACCAAACTGCTTTGAACTCGCAGAGATCAACCTGCTTCTGCCTTCCAAGTGCTGGGATTAAGGTTGTGAGCCACCATGCCTGGGTGTTTTTATTAATTTTTTATTTATGTGTAAGTATGTGTGTCTGTGTGAGTGTAAGCATGTATTACTGTATGTTTGTATGTACTGGTGCCTGTGGAGTCCAGAAGAGGGAACCAAATCCCCCACAGTTGGACTTACAAGCAGTTTTGAGCCCCCTGATGTGGATGCTGGGAACTGAACTCAGGTTCTCTGACAGCGCAGTAAGCCCTTCTCACTGGTGAGATGTGGCTTTGCCTCTTTTAAAGAACCTTCATGTTCCTGTTCCCATTCACACCTACATGGTCATCAACGCAAGGAAATGGCTATTGTCACCATACAGCAGGAAACATTAGAGACTCTGAAATGTGGGAATTAGCCCAAGATCACAGGGTCCCACACAGAGTGGAAGCAGAACCAGCCCCTTACAATTTACAAAGGCAGAACCTGGGCCCTGGGGACTTTCTTTTTTGGAACCATTAACACTGGCAGAGGGTGGGGACAGTGGAAGACAGTGGGGACAGGGGACTGGGTCAGGATTCCTTGCCTCTATATACTCTTGAATTCTTTCCAAAAATATCTAACTGACAAAGACAGGTTATATTGAAGGCAAGAAAACATGATGTGCATGCATTGTGTAATGGTTCACATGATCAAATTTATGTAGACATTAGATCCTAAGAACTCACTCCTCCTTTAACTAAAACTCCTCCTCTGGAGACCTTACGAGTTGGACGTTAGATTTCACTTCCTAGATGATATGATATTTGGTTTTCTGGGCCTGGCTTCTTTCATATAGAATACTTCTTGTTTCTGACTGTAAATGAAATTGCCCATCCTGCTTATTACCCTGGGCAAGACCAGTACCTTCAGATGTTCCCACCTCCCACTATTGGTCCTGCCACAACACACACCGGTCACCAGGGATGCAGTGTGACAAATGACTAGACTTTGGAGCCCTGGTGTGGGGAAAGGGCAGAGGTCAGAGGGAACCGCAGCATTGTCTCTGGAGTTCCCTTTGGGAGTCTGGGAGTCCCTCCAGTGGATGTGCGTTCAGGCGGGAATTTCAAGTTTATCTCTCTTCCGGGTGTGGCGGCCAGGGACGTTGGGAAGAGCCAGATGGATACCTGGGGTGGCTTTGGCAACCCCAGTTTCTCTCCCCCAATCCCTCCTGCGCCCTAGATCAGTCTTTGAGCAGGACTCAGGTTCGACAGAGGCCTCAGGCCCCAGGGATGCTTCCAGGACACTGCTGACCAAAGCAGGGGCCAGGGCCCCAGGGACCGGACACAGCCAATCCAGGCAGTTCTCCTGGCCAGCAGCAGAGTTCCACGCCCGGTGGACAGAGCACAGCCCACCCCTGGCTAGCCGCGGAAGAAAGTGCAACCCATCTCTGGCCAGCAACGGGGTGGACAGAGCACAGCCTACCCTTGGTGGGTGGTGGGGTCCCAGGTCCCGGGCAGTCGCACGCTCTGCACCGCCTTGTTGCGGAGGGCACTGTCGTGGTAGATGCGGCTCATTTTCCCCACGCGGAGGCCCCGCAGCTCCAGGAAGCAGGCGGCGCGTGGGGCGGGGCACCTCAGGGACAGGAGCTTGGAGGTCGCTGCAGCACCGGCTGGCTTTCCCGGTTAGTAGATCCCGGAACCGTGCTGCTAACCCGGGGCGTTCCTAGTTGGGACTTAAAGGGGCCAAGCCTCATTCCTGACTGTCAGACCGTGTGCAGTGACAAGGGGCTTTTGAAATGACTACTGTCCTTCATGTCCTTATAGTCTAGGACAGATCTAGAGTTCGGGCCCCATCTATACTATACAGAGATCTCAAAATATATCAGTATACAAAAAAGCGGCAGTTGAAGCTCAGAAATTGTAGATCTTTCTTGGGATCTGTTCTGGAAGGATATTTTCTCAGGGAGCAGGAAGGGAGAAGAGGGAAGGGCCAAAAGAACCACTCGGTGGTTCCTCATGGCTGGCCCTTCCCGCGGCGGTGGTTCCGCAATGGCTTAGGGGAGTTCTGAGGCGTGTGGTGGTGGAGAGATGGGTGTCAGATCTGCAGCAAGGGAGACCTAAATCTGTAATCTCCGCAAGTTCCTCAACCTTTCTGAGCCTGCACTTCTTCCTCTGCAAAATAGAAGTAAAAGTCAGGGTCCAGTGGTTTGTAAAGGTAGAGCTGGCCCTCTCCTAGTCTTGGGGACATAATATTACTTTGCCTCCCACTTCCCAAGGATTCTGATCGATCGCTTCTCTAGCCCATATGCCCTTTGCTCCAGAGTATCTGCAAACCTTTTATTCTCAGCCTGCACCCGGGAGTCTCCTCTGACGCGGAAATCATTGGGAAGTCGTCTTGTTTTATTGACTCCTTTGTGCCAAATTTTGGCTCAGGTGGCTGCATTCTGGTATGCCAGGGGTGTCCCTGCTGCAGCAACAATGGAGATACGAGAGTCCAGGGTGCAGTGTAAGCTTTGGAAGAAGCTCTCTCTCCCACGTATTAGTAACAGATAGTGGCCTCCTTCGCTTTGTTCTTAAGGGTCCTTCCTCCTTTAACAAAATATAATTTTTTTCAAAAGACATTGTTTTCTATATTTCAGGCTGGCCTTGAACTCGATGTGTAGCCTAGGATAACTTCAAACCCCTTTCTTCTTCTTCTTTTTTTTTTTTTTTTTTTTTTTTTTTTTTGGTTCTTTTTTTCGGAGCTGGGGACGGAACCCAGGGCCTTGCGCTTCCTACGTAAGCGCTCTACCACTGAGCTAAATCCCCAGCCCCCCCTTTCTTCTTATAATACCTCCCCAAGAACCAAGATCACAGGTGTGGGCCAATACTGCGCCTGGATTATTTGGTACTGGGGGTTCAATCCAGGACTTTATGAACATTAGGCAAATAGTCTTCCCAATTAAGGTCCAAAAATAGAGTTTTGTGAATCCCTAAAAATATTAATAGACCCTAGGCAGGGTGTCTGCAATTAGTCAACCCCAGCCTATGTCTGACCTGCCAGGCAGCTCTGTATTCCCCAGAAAGACAAAGGTCCTCTGGGCAGGACTGCTCTCTGTCTCCTCTGGAAAGTCCTGGGCTCATCAGCACCTGCCCTCTGTGCCTCCTCTTCCTCCCCTTTCCTGGGTCATCGTCCCTTCACACAGGTTCTAAATTTGCACTGCTCTCTGTGCTAGCTATACGTAGTAGCTACTTAAATTGTATTTTAACAGGGCTGAAAATAGAACTTGGGCTGTTTGTGTTCAACCAGCGAGCTGCACACCCAGCCTAAACCATAGATAATACAATCTAAATGACATAGAAAAACGGCATCGCCTTTGCTGATCATAGAGGTCCATGCCTGTCATCCTAACGCCTACATTTTGAGGCTAGCTTGAGCCATATAGTGGGTACCAGGCCAGCAAGGGCTACACTGTGAGAGTCTGTCTCCAAATCCCCAAACAACAATAACTTTTAAAAGTAAATTTGCACATTTAAATTCACTCCCTCAGCCACTAGTCACGTATGGGGAGGTGTTTGTTTGTTTTTGTTGATGGTGGTTTCTAGTTTGTATTGTTTTTTGGTTGATTGGTCGGTTTTGTTGTTGTTGCTGTTGTTGTTGTTGAGTCTTGTTTTGAGACACACTCAAGGTCTCACTAAGTAGCCTTGACCAGCCTGGAATTTACTTTGTGTAGACCAGGCTGGCCTAGAACTCATAGAGATCCATCTTCTTCTGCCCCCTGAGCTCTGGGATTAAAAGTGTGCGCCACCAGGCCAGGCAATTAGTCACATTTTAAAACGAAGACCATCATTTCCTTTTCAGGCAGGCTTATGAGAGATGATGGAACTGACAGCATGGGCTCTCTTTTTTCCTGTCTAACAGAGCTGTCACCCGTCACCTTGGACAGCAATACCCTCCTATACGTGTGCCCACTCCTGTGCTGCAGGACACAAAGCGAATGACACCAAGGAGCAAAGCAGAGATCACACGGAGAAAGCGAGATGGTAGCCGAGAAACGTCCTCCATCTGGTACCCAGGCTCTGTGAAGGACGGACCAGAGCACTGTAAGAAAGAAGAAAGGCGGAAGGTGGGCAGGGTGTGGTGGCCACGCCCAGGATCCCAGGTTTAGGGGGCTGAGAGCAGGGTATTACTACAGTTTCAAAGCCAGCCTGTGGTACCTAGTGAGTGTCCGAATTGCCTGGGCTACAGAGTGAGATTATATTTTTTTTCATGTTTATTAACTTGGGTATTTCTTGTTTACATTTCGATTGGTTTTTTTTTTTTCTTTTCTTTTCTTTTCTTTTTTTTTTTTTTTTTTGGAGCTGGGGACCAAACCCAGGGCCTTGCTAGGCAAGCGCTCTACCACTGAGCTAAATCCCCAACCCCTTACATTTCGATTGTTATTCCCTTTCCCAGTTTCCGGGCCAACATCCCCCTAACCCCTCCCCCTCCCCTTCTTTATGGGTGTTCCCCTCCCCCCATTACTGCTCTCCCCGCAACAATCACGTTCACTGGGGGTTCAGTCTTGGCAGGACCAAGGGCTTCCCCTTCCACTGGTGCTCTTACTAGGATATTCATTGCTACGAGGTCAGAGTCCAGGGTCAGTCCATGTTTAGTCTTTGGGTAGTGGCTTAGTCCCTGGAAGCTCCGGTTGGTTGGCATTGTTGTTCATATGGGGTCTCAAGCCCCGAGATTATATTTTAAGAAAGGGACTGAAGAGATGGCTCAGTGACTGTTAATCCATTCGACCCAGGTTTGATTCCCAGAACCCATATGGAAGCTCACAGCCGTCTCTAATTTTAATTCCGGGTATCTGACACTCTTTTCTGACCTCTATGGGTACCAGGCATGTGCATGGTGCACAGACATACATGTGGGCCAACAGTCATACACATACAAATAAATCTTTTTCTTTAACTAAAAAAAAAAAAAAAAAAAAATGACCCAGAAGCTAGTGTGTAGAAATCTCTTCCAGTCAGCAGGCAGGCAAAATCATGAATGAAAGATTTGTTTTTCATTAACCCTAGTCAAAAATTGAAATTCTCTCAGGAGTGTTTTTTTTTTTTTTTCTAAAGCAATGCATGTAATTACGGCACGCCAATATGGCTCCCCCTCCCCCCACACCTTCCCTGAAGAGAATAGACTTTGTCAAGCTCTGTTTGGAGCAGAACATGCAGGAGCGCATTCATGCATTGGGTCACAGCTTAGCATATCTGACCCATCTCATGCAGATGGGTCATCATGCTGGGGGTTCCAGAAGCCACAGAATGCTGAACCGACACCAGTGCAGTGAACTAGCCTGAGGAAAACACACATGCATGCCAAGGAGCAATAGAGAGAAAACAAAGGCCGCACTCAGGGGGAAGGCAAACCTAACATGAAATACGATGCCAGAGGAGGGACAGACCCATCCATCAACGGGGCCATCAATAAATGCAAATGGAGGATGCCTGCTCTGGAAAGAAAATCTATCACATGCCTTAGATCAGGCAACGCTTAATGTCACCTCCATGTCTCTCAGCCTCAGGTTCCTCCAGGCCTGGCCCCCTCTCTACCGTGACCAATTGATTTCACAAAGAAACAATGCCACCCATCTCGACGGATGGCCATCACACCCCGCTTTTTCCTTGGGATGGTTGTTCTGAGAGAGCCCCTGGAAGGAAACTCTCAGAAGAGGACTGAGGATTACTTCCTGATCTGATGGCATCAGGAACACTAATCCTCGTGGTGGCTAATGACCCTTTGGCATGAAGTGACTTCAAAATGTCTAAGGCTTTAGCTGAGCATAGAGCCCAGCTACTGTGGAGGCTCAGTCAGGTGGTTTGATTGAAAATGGCTCCCATAGGCTCATAGGGAGTGACATTATTTGAAAGGATTAGGACAGGTGGCCTTGTTGGAGTGGGCGTGGCCTCACTGAGGGAATCATGTTACAGAGGGGTAGGGGAGGGGGGACTTTGAGGTTTCAGAAATTCAAGTAGGCCTGTGGCTTGCTCTCTTCCTGCTGCCTGTAGATGGAGACGTGGAACTCTTAGCTACCATGTCGGCCTGTATGCCGCCATCATGATAATAGACCCAACCTCTGAACTGTAAGCCAGCCCCAATTAAATGTTTTTCTTTTCTAAGAATTGCCATGGTCATGGTGTCTCTTCACAGCGATACAACATTGACTAAGACAGGTAGGAGAATTGGTTGAGACCAGGAGCGTTAAGGTCAGCCTGAGCAATGTGATGAGACCCTGTACTATGTGACTTTTTCCTGGAGGGACACCAATGTCAGGCCAAAAAAAAAAAAAACAAAACAAAACAAAAAAACTCCGTCCAAGCCTAACTTGGTGAATACATGAGTTTGTTGGAGTTATTTATTTACAGGAGTGTGGGTGAGCAGTTCCTTATAGGAGCTTGGGTGACTCAAAATAACTGCGTCTCTGAAAAGCCTACTCCAGCATGGTGACACTGTGTCTCTGGAGTGCCCTGCCCAGTTTGCAGTCAGCTCCACCAGAGAATCTCCTCTCCTCTCCCTTAGCAACCGTGTACTGATCAGATACGCTTGCAAAGGAGCCTTGGGAAGCCTGTAACCTTCCCAGCTTCCCGAGCCTTATAAATTTCATTAGCTTCTTGTCTGTCAGAAGCTGTCTCCTTGATCCAGAGGGAATATATGAATCAGAGAAAATACTTTCACAATACTGTCTCTAAAATAATAACTAAAGGCCAAGTGTTGGTGTGTTCCCCCCGTACCCATAATCTCAGCATTTAGAAGCCTGAGGCAGGAGGATTGCCCTGAGCTTAAGACCAGCCTGCCATAATGGTACTCATACCGTGCCAGCCAGAGATACATCTCTGCTGTTGTTTTGTTTTGTTTGTTTTGTTTAATTTTGTTTTTCTCAAGGCAGAGTTTCTCTATGTAGCCCTGGATCTCCTGGTACTTGCTCTGTAGACCAGGCTGGCCTCAGACTCCTAGAGATCCACCTGCCTCTGCCTCCAAAGTGCTAGAATGAAAGGTGAACCCCGGCACTGGGTGTGTGTGCTGCACTCTATCACCTGAGCTACATTGCTGGCTCATAAACCAGCTTTAGTACCAACACCGAACCTTGGGGGCGGGGGTTGGGGGAGAAAAAGAAGGGGAAAATATCATTCTCAGTATAGCTAACAGTCCATGTTGGTGTCTGGAAGCCATGAGGAGAGTCAGGTCAGCATGGTGGTAAGGAGCACAAAGCTGCCGAAAGAGCAGCCTTTCTAGAACTGTCACACTCGAGAATATGATAAAGGTCACCCCTACCCTCCCACTCTCCCCCCCCCACATTGACACCAGGGCTGGAGGCACTGGGTGGCCAAGCCCAAAGTCCTAGAACAATGAAGACCACTGTGAATTTCCAGAGTTACTCTGACACCATCTTGAGGAAGTGGTTCTGAGGAGTGCTACAGTGGGTTTACTCCCCTGCCTGCCTTGTTCAGGGGGATCCAGAAGCCTCAAGGGACATGAGGTCTGAGATGCCCTGCAACTGATGAGGGTATTAGCTGGCATGGAATGGTACCAGGGCTCTACCCGAGCCCTGGTAGAGCTTGACACCTGCTGGGGCTAGGTAGATAGAATCACCGATGGCCGGAAGGGGGTCATAAGCATCTAGGTATACCGTATCTGTTCAAACTACCTCACGGATACTTTTGTCTCTGCTCACGTGCTAGGGTTGCAGTCCTACAACACAAAGGTAGTTTATGAGACACTGAAGATGGCGCCCAGGGCTAAGCAAGATACATTCTCAGTCATCACTTCCTTTTCTTTTTAAGACAGGATCTCAAGGTGTAGCTCTGGCAAGCCTGGAACTCACTATGCAGTCCAGGGTGGCCTTGAACTCACAGAGATCCGCCTGCTTCTGCCTCCTAAGCTCTGGGATTAATATGTACCACCGTGCCCAGAATTCCTCCCTCATTTTTTTTTAAAGACAAGATCTCTCCATGTAGTCCAAATTGCCCTTGAGCTCGTGACCCTTCTGTGTGCTGGGATAGCAGGGGCTCACTGCACCCGGCTAGACAGAGTATTTTTTAAAACAGGTTTTGTAAACCATTTACATTTGCTTTCTCCTGTGTGGAGTCAGATTTTAGCTCTCACCGGTTTCTCCCCAGTTTTGGTAAAGATCAGATGATTTGCTAATACAGATTTAGTTACAGCAAGAATAAAGCAACACTTGTGTACCTTTCTAGGTGAAAATGCATGTTTGATGGGGGCTAGAGAGATGGCTCAGAGGTTAAGAGCACCAACTGCTCTTCCCGAGGTCCTGAGTTCAAATCCCAGCAACCACATGGTGGCTCACAACCATCTGTAATGAGATCTGATGCCCTCTTCTGGTGTGTCTGAAGACAGCTACAGTGTACTCAAATATATAATAAATAAAATATTTAAAAAAAAAAGAAAATGCATGTTTGAATTGATCTGACTTTTCAAAGGGACACTAAGTAATGTGTGTTAAAATGGAAGCAAATATGTCATTGACTCAGCAACTCTTTCATGGCCAGGGACAGAAATAGTTGTGTAGGAGATGGTATGTATGTTGAGCATTATTTGAAATAGCAAAATGCTAAAAACAGCTTAGGTGCCCATCCACCAGAGACCGGCTAAACGCATCACAAAATAACAATGAAAAGAAGTACCGTGGAGCCAGGCCTTGTAATCCCAGATTGCACAGGCCACGGAAGGAGGATTACCGTGGGTTCAATGCCAGCCCAGCCCGCATAGTGAGCCCCAGGGGAGCCCAGCTCCATAGAGAGACCCAAAACAAAAGAAAAAATTAGACCAGGCGGTGCATGTCTGTAATCTTAGCAATTGGGAGGCTGAGGCAGGAAAATCACAAGTTCAAGACCAGCCTGGGCTACAGAGTGAATTTCAGTCTATACTGAGCTACACATCAAGATCCAGGTGAGGGGGCTGGAGAGATGACCCAGTGGCTCAGAACACTGACCATTCCTCCAGAAGAATCTTGGTTCAATTCACACCACACACAAGGCAGCTCATCGCTATCTCAAAGTTCAGTTCCAGGGGGTCCAACACCCTCTTCTGCCCTCTGTGGTCATCTATGCAGGGAGAAGAAGAGAAATAGATTCACTTAGAGCGACACAGGTCATGTGATGTATGTGCATGTATACTCACACTAGTGAAGTATTTCTTTTTTTTTTTTTTTTTTTTTTTTGGTTCTTTTTTTTTTCGGAGCTGGGGACCGAACCCAGGGCCTTGCGCTTCCTAGGCAAGCGCTCTACCACTGAGCTAAATCCCCAACCCCAGTATTTCATGTATTGAATAAAACAGCACACACAACACACACACACACACACACACACACACACACACACAAGCACCCAAGACTGTTGATTCATAATTCACTCATTCATCCAGTTATTAGGGGAGGGAGCATCATCTCTGTTGTAAGCCATCCTGGGTGCTGGCTTACAACATGAGGTCATAAAACCGACAGCCTGGTACCGGAGATGGACAATGAGCAAGGAAGATGCCAGCCTTGAGATCATTTCAGACAGCAGTAAGGAAACTCAAGCAAGGAGTGTGACCCCACGATGTTGGGTGGGGTGGGGGGGCCACTTTAGAATGGGAGGTAAGGAAAGACTTATCTAGGGAGTGCTGCTGGAGTTGGGGGAGGGGCAAATGACTTGTTGGAGTGGAGAGAGCATGGAGTACTGAGGAGTACAGCGGTGGCCACAGGTTGGAAAGCCGGGGCTGGTGCAGAAGGCCATGGCGTCAGGAGGCCTACACAGAACTCACTTCAAAATTTGGGGGACTGGAGAGATGGAGTCTGTTGGCTCTTGCAGAGAACCCAAGTTTAGTTTCCAGTAGCCATGTCAGGCAATTCACAACCACCTGTAACTTCAGCTCCCAGTGATCCGATGTCTTTTAACCAGCTTGGGTGCCTGCACTCACTAGCACATATCCAAACACACATGCACATGCACACACACTCGAGGGGTGGAGGGAGGAGAAGAAAAGAGATCTTTAGACAAATAAATAAGATGTCTGTGTAGGGGGATGTTGGGGTAACTATTCTGTATAGTCGTCAAGTTGGATGTGTCTGTGTCCGTGTATGTAAAACACAGAAGTCGAGCTGGGAGAATTGCCCTGTGATCCCAGTACTCAGGAGGCAGAGGCAGGTAGATCTCTATGAGTTCAAGGCCAGCCTGGTCTACAGAGTGAGCCTGAGGACAGCCAGGGCTACATAATGAGGCCTTGTCTCAACAAACAAAAACAAGACAAAAAGCCAGAAGCCTCTCTCCTCAACTGCTTTCCACCTTTTCGAGCATCTCTTACTGAGCCTGAAGTTTGTCTATTTGACTGGTGGACAGTGTTCCCAAGGATGAAGCCCGAAGTTGTCCTCTGGCCTTGACACACACATGCATATCTCTCTCTCTCTCTCTCTCTCTCTCTCTCTCTCTCTCTCTCTCTCTCTCCCTTCTCCCTCCCTCCCTCCCTCCTTCCTTCCCTCCCCTCCTTCCCTCCCCCACCCTACATGCACGCACGCAAGCAAGCACACAAACATGCATGTGTTTCTTTTATGTGTGATTGTTTATGTTCTACATTGTTATGGTTCTAGAAGGAGAAACAAGACCCTGGAGATGGTGGCTGCCCCAGGAGACTTGAGCTCCAAGGCTGGAAGAAGACTTGTGTATCATAGAACAGTTTTGGGTTTTTTTTTTTGTTTGTTTTTTTTTGGTTCTTTTTTTTCGGAGCTGGGGACCGAACCCAGGGCCTTGCGCTTCCTAGGTAAGCGCTCTACCACTGAGCTAAATCCCCAGCCCCTGGGTTTGTTTTTTTTTTAAATGCTGTTTGATATTTTTGCCATGTCCACAAATTGCTTTTTCAATTAAAAACGAGTTAATTTTTTAAACTATGAAAACATCTTAATAGGCCGTCTCAGTTGTAATCAGAGCAGTGTAAATCAGAACATCAGAGAAAAAGAAACTTTTTTCAGAAAGATTTAAAAACTCATAGAGCTCGCAGTTGATGGAGATGCGGGCCGCAGTGGACTCCTCTATACCTTGTATCTCGCCCATGGGGATGAGCAATGGTAAAGCTTGCTGAAGGAGCGTTCGCCTGCTTAGGATCAAAGACTTTTTTACTTTTAAATCTCCTTGCTTCAATCACTGCATGCCTATGAATTTTCTTAAATAAAGAAGTCTCAGACTCAGATCGTCAGCTTTGGTGGCAAGCTCCTTGCCAAGCCATCGTGACTGTCCATTCCGTCAAGGTTCTTATTCCAACCCACTGTCTAAAACAGCAGGACCACACTGACTTTTGTTGTTGATCGTGATGGTCCAATAACCAATGGCCTCAGTTTCCTGTATTTTGACATTGAGGTTTCTTTCTGTACTTGGACCAATCAGACAATCGGGACCTTTGGGACCTAGGACATGTTGGTTTCCTGTTCCTTAGGGCAGAGACAGTAGCTTGTCAGCCTCTGAAGCCAGGAATCCCATGACTTTCGGGTCTACTTTCTGTGTTATATTTAGCAGTGTTCCTTTTCACCCGGTCCTTCCTGCTGCTCACCCAGTATAGGTGATTTCCCCAGAGACATAAAGAATAATCTCTATTTCCAGAAAGGGGCTAAACAATTTCTTGAAACAGAAGCTTGTCTACCAAACCTACTTTGGTCAAGGGAAACCATGGCTCCTTCCGGAGGTGCCTGAGACACCTACCTCCTAAGGTGCAGATCCCTGAAGATCTCTGCACGGTACTGAGCACAGAACCTAGCTGCTTTCCTAGTGTGCCTCACTATGAGGGACCCCCTTCCCTAGAGCAGTGGTAAAACAAGAAGTAACCAGTATGAATCCTGAGCGTGGCTCAGGAACCTCCCACTGCTTTCCCTGTTCTGCAGATGGGATAGCTACTGCCAGTATGGCTGCTGGGTCATCTGGTCACACACTGACTGTATTTTAGTCTTTGTCTTTTGTACGGGATGGAGAAGTGGATGATCTCTGAGGAGTAGAACGTCAGAAGCAGGTTTCTCTTGGCACTGCCAGCGTGAATGCTGATTTGAATGGAAAGTGCATCGCTAACATGTTCATAAAGAACCAGACCCGTCATGGGGAAGTCAGTGTACTACTTCAGCCTTGAGGACCGATGTTAGAGGGTTACCCTGGTGAGGACTTCCCAACCAGGGCTCATACAGGGATTAGATATTGTGAAGCAGTGGGCAAAAACAAATATTAAAAGAATGAAAAGTATCCATGTATGTATTCCACTCAAAATTATAGCTGTTTATGTTTGATGAATTTTCTAGAATCTATTTTTACTATATAAATGGTACCGTTGAATGCACCCACATTTCTTTCTACTTATTTCACATTTAAAATGCAATTCTAAATTGAAATTTTTTACTTTACTTTGAAGTTTATTCTGTTTTAAATTTTTAATTAATTTTATATTATTTTCACTTTTATTTTTATTTGGGCTCGCTCTGTGTGTGTGTGTGTATGTGTGTGCGCGCGCACACAGTGCAAAGATAAGAAGAGGAGGAAGAGGAGGAAGAGGAGAAGGAGGGAGAGGGGGAGGAGGAGGAGGGAGAGGGGGAGGAGGAGGTTCGTTGCTTCCCCAGGTATGTGTAGCTTCTAAGATTCCAGGGGCAAGCTGGCAAAGGGACTCAGAGTCTTGGGTAGAGTCTGTCCAGGGACCCAGGGAACCGTCACAGTCCACTCTGTCAGCATCTGTTCAATCTTTGCCGGCATCACAGACTTTCAGGATGGCCTACAGGTGAGCCCTTCCTCCATCTCAGAGAGAACATTCCAGAGAGGGGCAGGGCAATTTGGAGGCAGCCTCCTCCAGGGGACAAAAGTGGGAAGAGATCCAACCTCCTCTTCAGGGATGCAGTTCCCTGTCTTGCCCTATTGATTCTGCTTCCGACTTGCAAACCCCCCTCCCCCGCAGCACTACCACAAGGGCCATCTTCTCCACTCAAAAGATGACTCCCAGCACCTCCACCTCCAACTGGTTTGTGGGAAAGCTAAGGAAGTTAGATTTTCTCTTAGGACAAGCAGCCATTTTGCAAGGTGAAGAAGGTCTTGCTTCACGGTTCGGTTCCGGATGTGGACGCCTAGTACTCCGGCGGCTTCTTGATTCTCTGCACCACTTTCTTCCCACCCCCACCCCCCAAGCTGCTCCCGTCATCTGCGAGCTGTGCTCCTGTTTTAGATCCTCCTAAGGACAAAAACCAAGCTGCCAACGAAGCCATGAACAATGAGTTCTTATTTAGGATTTTGGTTAGAATTTACTGAAAGGCTCCTTTTTTAGACTTACTTAAGCATATATTTTTATCATACATCACTCTTGTGCATAGGTAAAAAGGGAAATAAATTGGCAGTTATTACTAAAACTTCCTTATAGAACAGCCTGGTGCGGAGGCTAATTTATTTCTGAATTCCTTTTTAATTATGAGTTGGTCATGACCGCTCTTCCTCCGCAGTGTGAGTGCCTGTGCGTTCCAAGTATTGTTGACACAGGAAGGAACCTCTTAACCCAATACTCCACCACAGCTTCCAGAATTTTCCTCCAAGCTGTTGATGTGCATTCTGCAAGCTATCTTACTGCACACCTCATAACCTTTAAAAAATTGTATTTAATTTATTGCTATTATCTGTGTATCTATGTGCGTGAGACAGAGAGGCTGGAACTGTGAGCCCATGCACGCCACACACAAGGTGTGTGTGGAGGTCAGAGGTCAGAGGACAGCTTTCAAGAATCAGTTCTTAGGGGTTGGGGATTTAGCTCAGTGGCAGAGCGCTTGCCTAGGAAGCGCAAGGCCCTGGGTTCGGTCCCCAGCTCCGGGGGAAAAAAAAAGAAAAAAAAAAAAAAAAAGAATCAGTTCTTGACTTCCGCTGACGGTTCTGAGTTCTGGGAATTGAACTCAGGGCCACAGACTAACGCTGGAGGTGTTTTTACCTGATGAGGCAGCTGACTGAACTCCCCAACCCAGTATTTTTAAAAATCTTACAGAAGTCATTGATAGAAAAGTGCCCAGAGCCAGTTTGCCTATGTACAGACAATAGCTGCCAATCATAGCGGCTCACTAGGCAACAGCTAGAGTCAGCAGTACTGGCTGTAGGTCACATGACACTTCCAAAGAAATGTAAGCCTTGGACATGGCGGATCTGAGTGAGTCTTCAGATTTCTCCCTCACATGCCTCCCTCTAGGCAGTGGTACTTCCTGTCTTCTTGAGAGAACATGGGTTTGGAGAGACTCTGATATTTTCTGAGCTATAAATCTTACTACATTGCTATTCCAAGAAAAAAGAACTTTTCTGTAAATTTCTTTTTAATTTGATGTAACTTATTTTTATTTTCTCTGTCTGTACGAGAGTATGCCATAAGTGTGTGGACACCCACAGATGCCAGGAGAAGCCGTTGGATCTTCTGAGATCGGGCTTGTGGGCACTTGTGAACCCGTAGCCACGGAAGCTGGTAACCAAACTTGGGTCCTCAGAAGAGCAGCCAGAATTCTTACCAAAAGAGCCCTCTCTCTAACCCCTGGTGTGGTGGTTTGAATGAAAATGGCCCGACAGGCTCAGAGGGAGGGGCATTACTAGGAGGCGTGGCCTTGTTGGAGGAAGTCATCAATGGAGTGGCTCTGAGGTTTCAGATGTCAAGCCAAGTCCAATGCCTTACTCTTTCTGCTGCCTACTTATGGATCCAGATGTCGGACTCCAGCACTGTGTGCCACCATGCTTCCTGCTGTGATGACAATGGACTAAACCTCTAAACTGCCAGCCCCAATTAAATACTTTCCTTTGTAGGCGTTGCCATGGTCATGGTGTTTCTTCACAGCAGTAGAAACCCTGTAGGCTTAGATTTTTTAAATATGGTTTCTCAAAAACTTTGACACCCTCCCCCAAGCCCTGCCTCCTTCTAGCCCACCATGCAAAAGTAGGGGGGAAGATGGTAAATAGGACAAGGGGATGTGGACCTGTTTAAAAGTCGTTCTTTGGGGAGATTCCAATCCCCGTTTGTCAGGACACCAGCAGTCCAGTTCCGTAAAGTCAGGATACCAAACACAAACCAGCAGCAGTGGCACGATCCAGCAAAAACCACCAAGCTTCTGCTGAATCCAGCGTGAGTCAGCAGGAGCCACCAGAGCCAGCTGAAATGCCGGAAGTTCTAGACTGCGCCTCCCTCAATGAAGTAAAGATCAGCAAAAACACAAGACCAAGGAAGTATTGCAAGGCTAGCTATGCAAGTGCCCCATCACTTCCTGTGATTCCTATTATACTCTACAAACGTCACCTGTCCTCCCATGGGTCTTCCTCAGCAGAACACCAGGTGAGTCTGTGTCACATGACACAGACATTTCCACATGACACAGAAATTTCCACTTTAAAAGCCTAAGACATCTGGAAAAGTTTTTCTTTGCTTTTGTTATTTATTTTAAGTGTTGGAAGGTAAGATGTAAGACCACGACCATGGCAGAGAAGTGCTACAAGGCTCAGCTAATAATAAAAATCTTAAACAAAAACATGGTTTCAAGTGTCCCAGGCTGGGCCTAGTAGTCACTGGGGATGACCTTGAACTCTTGCTCCTCCTGACTCTCCTGGAGTGCTGGTATTTACAAGGTTTTACAAGGTGCTGAAGAGTAAACCCAGGTCTTCCTGCAAGCTAAGCACGCACTTCGCCAACTGGACTCCATCCTCAACCCCAGTCCTTGTGGATGGATTTTTTTTTTAAAGATTTATTTATTTATTTATTTATTATATGTAAGTACACTGTAGCTGCCTTTAGACACACCAGAAGAGGGCATCAAATCTCATTTCAGATGGTTGTGAGCCACCATGTGGTTGCTGGGAATTGAACTCAGGACCTCTGGAAGAACAGTCAGTGCTCCTAACCACTGAGCCATCTCTCCAGCCCTGGATTTTTTTTCAAACAGGATTTCACTACACAGCATATGCTAGCCCTGTCCTCCTCCGTCAGCCTCCTAAGTGCTGGGATTACAGGTGCGCACTGCTATATCTGGCTGAAAAGGAATCTTTGACTATAAAACTTTAACTATAATTCTGCCATTTCTCTAGAGAGACTCCTAAAAGAAGGCTTAGATAGTTCAAAAGAGGCTGACCATGCTTTTCATAGATACGAATTATAGTTATTGAAGATTGAAGTAGGTACAGCGAGACAGAGAGACAGAGAGGGAGGGAAGGAGGGAGGGAGGGAGAGGGAGAGAGAGAGGGAGAGGGAGAGGGAGAGGGAGAGGGAGAGGGAGAGAGAGAGAGAGAGAGAGAGAGAGAGAGAGAGAGAGAGAGAGAGAGAATATGCAAGTGAGCACCTGGAAAACAAAGCCTTCTTAAATGCCAGCGAACACCAGGTGCCCTTTCGAGAGAGTCAGGAGCAGAGGCTAGAGGAAGGCCGGAACCACAGAGTGGAGCATTCTCAGGAGCAGACTGCCCTGTGCCAAGTGTTTCTCTGGGGCTATAAGCTTAGAGACAGAAAAATTTGGGGAACTTGGAAGGTGCTTGATGGAGGGGCTGCAGAGGGAGCAGACTTGCCCTCTGTACCCCTACCCTGCCATGCCTGCTGCCAGGAGTGGCCAGGAAGACACCAGAACTCAGAAAGCTGGGTGTTGCCCTTGAATACCACCAACACGCAGGGAGAAGAGGAGTTAGACATGGAAGCTGTTGCTTTGGCCCACCAGAGAAGCATGTCCTTCCCCCACCACAGTACCTATGACAAACAGATAACAACATTCATACACTGATCAGATGACAAGTTCAGCAAGTAATACATTTGACGAAGAGCAGCTCAAATAGAAAAGACATTGATTGAGTTGGATCACATCAAATGATGTCTAGGGAGAGGTGGCCTCTGGCCTCTGTGGGGTGTTCAAAGGACAGCTTTCTAGTCTTCTACACGGCCATCCTGAAGCTAGAGTTACCTCGTGGCTTGTCACCTCACTTGGCTAGGCAGGATTTTTTTTTCCCCCTGCAGAACTGAGGACTAAACCTAGGACTTCACGACTGCTAAGCAGACACTGCATCCATGATCAACAGCCCTGGCTTTCTCTCTTGGGTTCTGTTAGGAAACACAAAGTAAGAAATAACTTGGGAAACAGAGGGAGGCAGATCTCTGTAAGTTTGAGGCCAGATTGGTCTACATAGGGAGTTCCAGGGCAGCTCTGTGTGTGTGTGTGTGTGTGTGTGTGTGTGTGTGTGTGTGTGTGTGTGTGAGAGAGAGAGAGAGAGAGAGAGAGAGAGAGAGAGAGAGAGAAGAAGAGGAGAAGGAGGAGGAGGAGGAGGAGGAGGAACAGGAAGAGGAACAGGAAGTCGTAAAGAGGGAAGGAGAAAGAACTTGTGACAGACCTGCGCACAGCTACAAGGACAATCTACAAGGACAATCACATCCAAGAACCAAAACATATTTGAGGAAAACAAACACCTGGAAACAATATTATCAAGCTCAACTTGCAAAGGAAGCAGCATGATTTTAGATTGATTCTGTATGATACCTCAAACTAGACAAAAGATTGTGTTCAGAAATTAAAACTAGGAGGTCTGGGGAGATGGCACAGTTGGTAAAGTGGTTGCTGCACAAGCATGAGGACCTGACTTCGGATCCTCGGCACACAGATAAAGGTCTCAAAATATAAGACGGAGGGGCCGACGAGATGGCTTGGCTGGTAAAGGTGCTTGTCACCAAGCCCAGTGACCTAAGTTCAATACCTGGGATCCACATGATGGAAGGAGAGAGCCGACCTCCACAGTGGACCTCTGACTTCTTCAGGGGCGTCACAGAGCACAAGCACCCCCACAGCAAGCATACACTGTGGTGCTTTGAATAGGAATAGCCCCCATAGACTCATGTGTTTGAATGTTTGGCCCAGATGGGTGGCACTATGAGGAGGCATGGCCTTGTTGGAGTAGGTGTGGCTTTGTTGGAGTAAATGTTTCACTTTGGGCATGTCTTTGAGGTCTCACATGCTCAGGCTATGCCCAGTGTGACACACAGTCTCCTTCTGTTACCTTCAGATCCATATGTAGACCTCTCAGCGATCTCTCTAGCACCATGTCTGCCTGCATGCCGCCATATTTCCTGCCATGACAATAATGGACTAAGCTTCTGAACTCTAAGCTAGCCCCAAGTAAAAGTTTTTCTAAGAGTTGCCGAGGTCGGACTGGAGAGATGGCTCAGTGGTTAAGAGCACTGACTGTTCTTCCAGAGGTTCTGACTTCGAATCCCAGCAACGACATGGTGGCTCACAGCCATCTGTAATGAAATCTGATGTCCTCTTCTGGTGTGTCTGAAGACAGCTACAATGTACTTATGTATAATAAAGAAATCTTTAAAAAAAAAAAAAGAGTTGTCAAGGTCATGGTGTCTCTTCTCAGCAATAAAACCCTAAGACAGACAGACAGACAGACAGACAGACACACACACACACACACACACACACACACACACACTAACAAATTAATTAAATGTAAAAAAACAAAAACAAAAACTGAGGAGCAATAAAAGAATACATCCCAAAGCAGCTTCTTGCCTACACACATGCATGCACATATACCCATGAACATATACAAGCACATTTTAAATTAATAAAGGACAACCAGGGCTGGCTATATGGGTCATTTAGTATTGTGCTTACCTAGCGCTTGTGGGTAGAGGTAGAAAGATCAGAAGTTTAAGGTCATTCTTTGCTGCATGGAAAGTTTGAGGCTAGGCTGGACCATGTGGGACCCTTGTAAAAAAAAATTAAAAAATAAACAATAAATTTCAAAGAGGAGGAGGGGGAGAGCCCATCCTTGCAGCAACCTGGGTGAACCTGGAAGACATTACCTTAAGTGAAATGAATCGGGCATACTAAGGCTTTCTTAAAAGTTGCATAGGCCAACTTAAAAGTATTAAAAGTGTTTACCTCAAAGAAACATAGAGTAAAATGGTTTCCAAGGTTAGAGTGGCGAGGAGGGGGGGTGAGCGGGGGGGGGGGGATGCACTGGGGAGATAATAGCCACAGGGTAGAGACTATTAGCAAGATGGAGGGAGGAATTCAATGGTTGAGAGAGTAACAGTGTGACTGTGTCATAACTGAGTGCTGTGCACACACTGTGGCTGTGTCCATAACTCAGTGCTGTGCACACACTGTGACTGTGTCCATAACTCAGTGCTGTGCACACACTGTGACTGTGTCCATAACTCAGTGCTGTGCACACACTGTGATTGTGTCATTGTGGACCCAAAGGAAAATTCCACAAGTTACACCCCTCCCCTAAAAAAAATTCCCCTGCCAAGAAATTCCACCAGATATACCTTCCCCACCCATTTGTGGTTTTATGACCAGTTACACCCTGTCCTCACGGTCCTATGACCAGCAAGTGGTAGTCACATGACTGGCAGGACCTGCGGGGACTTTCCACTGCCCAAAACCACAGCATTGCTCCAGGCGCCAAGGACAATGTGACCATGGTTCCAACCAATCCTTGTGTGCCTCGATGTACCCATCCCCATTCCTGTGGCTTTTGTGGTTCTTGTGCTCAAAAGTAGCATGTATCTGTATGACGGGATAATTTGCCTTCCTCTCCCACTTGAAGGCTGAGGAACCCCAACACACTGGAATTAATAAACCTCTTGCTGATTGCATCGAATCTCAGCTCTAGTGGTCTTTGGGGATGAGCGGATCTTCGGTGGTGGTTCTTTGGGTCCAACATCATAACTGAGTGCTGTGCACACACTGTGACTGTGTCCATAACTGAGTGCTGTGTGCTTGTAAACTGCTAAGGACAGGTTCTAATGTTCTCACACAAATGCATGTTAATTAGCCAGATTTAGCCACTTTGAGATACAAGCATATGTCTAAATATCAGGTTGATCACCATAAATATATTCAATTTTTACTTGTCAATTATGAGAAGAAAAAAGAGAAACAAACAAATGGTCTATATTTAATTGCTGTACACTGATAGTTCATACTAAAAATAGGAATCTGAACCATGGAAGTGGCTCAGTGTTGGAAGGCGCCTACCACTAAGCCTTAAAACCTGAGTTTGGTCCCTGGACCTACCCTAGAGAGAACTGACCCCTAAAGGTTGTCCTCTAACCTCTGTAAGACTTGAAGTGAGTCTTAACTACCAGGAGACACCCCTTCCCCAAGTGAGACACGAGATCAGAATTCGATGCAAACGCAAGAGGTTTATTTTCTGGCACATCGGAGTCAACCCTAATCAGCAAGCCCTTCATGGCCAGTGACTAGAAGGCAACCCTGAATGTCTATAACAAGTAGTTTTTATACTTTTTAGGGGTACAGGTTACATCAACAGGGTTACAGTTTAAACTTATTGGCTAAGCATATTGACCTTTGAATCTATTGGCTAGCAAGCATGGGAAGATTATGAATTTGAACTCTATCTGGGACCAGAGGGTCAGGTGACTATCAGTACATTCTACAGTTTTCCAAGAATGTTCCTGCTCCTCCTGAGAACTGTGGGTGGAGAATGGAACTTGGCCTAGCCTTGACCTGAGGTGGGAAGCTGGAACTTGCTAGTCTTGCCCTGAGGCAGGTTGGTGTAAGGCTAGCTCAAGGCTAGGCTATGCACACAACTTTGGCCTCTTTTGGGTTTTTGCCTTGTAGATCTCTTCATGGCCAGCTCACAACACACCAACTGGCTTCCTCTGAGTGCACAAAGGAGAAACTGTGCTAAAAAAAATTGAAGCCAGGAGCCTTACTATAATTATAGTGCTGGAAGCAAACCACAGCACTTTCGCTTTTGGGGTGATGGTCAGTGAGCACCAGGAGGCAGGGATCTCTGGGGTCTGCTGTAGTATGTGCCCACTACAGATTACTATTTTTCCCTGTTAGAGTATATGCTCCAGTAACTCTTCCATGCAGCTCTTAGATGGTGCCTTAGTTACTTTTCAGGTTGTGATAATCAAGCATCATGTTGTGATAACCCGTCACTGCAGAGAAGTCAAAATGGCAGGAATTTGAAGTGGCTGGCCACATTGCATCCACAGCAGACAGCAGAGAATCACGAATGTTCTCATCTGACTTCTCCTTCTTATATGGTGCAGGATTCCCAGCGCAGGGAATGGCACCACCCACAGTGGACATGTCTTCTCATCCCAGTTAACCCAATCCATATTATCCCTCATGGGTCTGCTATATAGATCTCATTAAGTTGACAATTGAGAGTAACTACACAGGAGGTAGGACAGTTTAGAGCACAAAGGTCTGAAACTGACTTTTTTGTCTTCCCAGTTGACTGGCAGAACAGATGGAGGGCTTATAAAGTTCTTTCTTCTGCCTCAGGATTTCACCTCTATCATCTAGTATTCCATGCTGGGCAAAAATAGCTGGAGATGTAGTTCCACGGTATCTTGGCTAGCTTCTTCCTCCCAAGTGCTTGCGCCACCACTACCAGCAGCTCAGGGTGCTCTTTATTTAAGGTCAGTTAAAGCATCTTAATTCCTCTCTGCATACAAAATACTGTGTTCACAGCACATAGCTCAAGGACGTGGGTTGCTGAAGGTAAATTCACTTGAGTTAAACAGAGATGGCAGATGGCAGATGGAATGGACCACAGAAGCCAAAGAGTAGAGATGAAGAAAACCACCGACAGAAAAAATAGTGGGGAAAACCTTTCCTTTTAGATTTACTTATTTTATATATGTGAGTATATCTCTTCTTCACACACATGAGAAGAGGGAACTGGACCCCATTTCAGATGGTTGTGAGTCACCATGTGGTTGCTGGGAACTGAACTAAGGACATTTAGAAGAGCAGTCAGTGCTCTTAACCACTGAGCCATCTCTCAAGCCCCAGGAAAAATTTTAAGAGATAAGGTTTAGCCAGGCATGAAGGCTCAAGCTTATAATCCCAGCACTTGGGAAGTGGAGACAGGAAGGTCAGTTCAAGGTCATTTGGAGTCTGAGGTTTGAGGCCAATCGGGGAGATATATATATATATCCTCGTCTAAAACAACAAACAAACAACAAAAACAGACAAAGGCAGAGCAACAGAAAAAGACAGAGCGAGAAACTACCAGTGACAGAGACTAAGAATGATGGAACCTAAGGATGATGGAGACTGCTATCTAGTGTGGTTTTGAATCTGTGCTCTCAAGTGATTCCCCTGCCTCAGCATCTTAAACTGCTAGGATTATAGTCACCTTATGTCACCTTGCCTGTTAATAGCAGTGTAATTTAAGAATAGTGGAAGCAGGGTCAAAGAGCACTTGGCCGTTTCACGTGACCTGGGTTGTTTCTAAACACATCATAACTGCCTGAACCTTGAGTTCCAGAGGATCCAGTACCATCTTCTGGCCTCCTTGGGTACCTGCACACCCTTAGTACACATGTAAACACATACGCATAACTTATTTTTTTGGGGGAGGGGCGGTCTCTGTATAATCCTGGCTGTCCTGGAACTCATTATGTAGATCTGGCTGGCCTTGAACTCACAGAGATCTGCTTGCCTCTGTACCCTGAGTGCTGGGATTAAAGGTTTGGGCTGCCACCTCAAGCTACACATAAATGCATTTTTAAATCAGGGCTTTTAAAAAAAAAAAAAAAGAAAGAAAAGAACATCAGTAAGAAGAAGGGAAAAAACAGATTTGGACTGGGGAGATGGCTGCTGGGGGAGGTATTTCCTGTGTAAACATGAAGAGCAAGTTTGGATCCCCAACACCAAGGTAAAAGCTAGATGTGCCAGTACCAGACTGTGAGCCCAGTGTTGACAGCTGGGAAACAGGTTAGCCCCTGGGACTCACTGGCCAAGCAGGGCGGCTCAAATGCCGAGCTCTAGGTCCACTGAGAGACCCTGTCTGAAAAAATAAGCAAGAGATGACAACTTGCATCAACCCCAGGCCTCCACATATGCATGCTCGGGCACACGCACACCCAGTGCACACATGCAGACACACGCACAGCCACAATTAAAAAGACCAGATTGCCAAGCTTCAGCCCTACAAATAAAGAACAGAGTGAACCGAAGAAACAAAGACTGTACTTTCTGTCGAGTCTTCAGTCACAGTAATGGAGACAAAAAGACAATGGAGCCTCATTTTCAAACAATGGAAAAGAAAGAATTTTAAAGCCTAGAATTTTACATCCATTTGAACTTTCATTCAACTGTGAGACCATGACTTTTAAAAAAAAATCCCATCATTTATAGCAAGCCTGAGAAGGCTTACCACACAAAGATTCATGCTAGAGCTGGTTTTGAATAAAATACTTAAGTAATAGGGAAGAGGAACCTGGTCGATTCCAGAAATAAGAGAAATTAAAATAATCACATTTGTCTTTTTAAAAGTTGAAGGTGAGAGCTGGGATTGTAGGTCAATGACACAGCAGTTCCCCAGCTTGAAGGGTCCTGGGTTTGATCTCCAGTACACACAAATACACACACACACACACACACACAGAGAGAGAGAGAGAGAGAGAGAGAGAGAGAGAGAGAGAGAGAAATATATGCATGCATGTACAGACACACACACATAAAAGAAAGTCTTAAAGATAAACATTTGCATATCAAATGATGTGGTTATTTTTTTCCTTGCTTTAAGTAAGGGTTTATTCCGTGTGTGTGTGTGTGTGTGTGTGTGTGTGTGTGTGTGTGTGTGTGTGTGTGTGCTGTTCCTGTGCCCACTTCTATGAGCTTGCAAAGACCAGAAAAATGAAGCAGATACCTCAGAGCTGGGATTACAGGCATTTGGGGAACATGGGTTCTGGAATGTGAACTCCAGCCCTCATAAATGAGCAGCAAGTTCTCAACCCCTGAGCCATTCCTCCACACCTTGCCAGCCCTGTTACTTTCTTCTTGAAGGAAATATACTCACAGGACTCTGTTGCAACTGAGCCCTAGCTGGCCTGAAACTTGGTTCATATGCAGGACTGACGTGAAACTTGCAGCAACCCTCCTGCTGGGTGCTGGGACAGCAAACATGTACTACAACCAGAAAGGTTTTATTTATTTGTTTGTTTGTTTTGTGCATACAGAGTGGATGTGGTGTGTACATGCCGTAGCAGGCTCATGGAGGTCAGAGGACAACTTAGGAGAATCCTTTCTCCCCTCCTACTGCGTGGATCCCAGATCCAGGAGCTGGAACGCAGGTGGTCCGGCTTGGCAGTAGTCACCTTTACCAGCTAAAGCATCTCCCTGGCCTCAGATTTCAGGTTTTTTTTTTTTTTAAAGATTTATTTATTTATTTTATATGAGTATACTGTAACTGTCTTCAGACACACCAGGAGAGGGAATCAGATGGTTGTGAGCCACCATGTGGTCGCTGGGATCCAAACTCAGGACCTCTGGAAGAGTAGTCAGTGCTCTTAACTGCTGAGCCATCTCTCCAGCCTGGGTTTTTTGTTTTTTGTTTTTTTTGTTTTGTTTTGTTTTGTTTTGTTTTGTTTTGTTTTTTTTGGTTCTTTTTTTCGGAGCTGGGGACCGAACCCAGGGCCTTGCGCTTCCTAGGCAAGCGCTCTACCACTGAGCTAAATCCCCAACCCCGGGTTTTTTGTTTTTAAAGGAGAAGATTTAAGTAAAGAAAATAACTGCCAGGCGCTAAGTGAACAGCTATAGTCTCAGCTATTTTGGAAGCTGAGGCAGGAGGATTATCTGAGTCCAGGAATTTAAGGGCAGCCTGGGCAACAAGCAAGAAAAGAAAAAAAGAAAAAGACTATAATGAGTTGGCAAGAATACTTCTGGTTACATTAATAACTTCAGTGAATTTAAAAGATCTAAAGTCCTCCTCCTAAAGGAGAGTGGAGCTGGTGGTCAGTGGGTAAGACTGAGGATCTGAGCTCAAATTCCCAGCGCCCACATTCAAAGCTGAACACAGCTGTGGATGTAACCCCAGGATTTCTGGACAGAGACAGGTGGATTCTGGGAGTTTGCTGGCTAACCATCTTACCACCAGTGTCCCTGTCTCGGGAATGAGAAGAATAATGGAAGAGCACATGCACCTAGTGACCCCTGCATGTGTGCACCCACACGCACACACAAAACCCCAAAACCCCAGGTGATGTAGCACTAACGATAGACCCAGCAACCAGGCTCTCTGAGGCAGAAGGGTCACGTCAGCTCAGAAGCTCAAGACCGGACTGAACAACGCAGTGAGCCTGCTTCACAAGAAGGATTTAAAAAGATGAGTTGGGCTTGGAGAGTGGCTCCATCGTGGAACACTGCTTAGCATGCCTGAGGCTCTGCTTCAGTCCCTAGCACACACACAAAGATAATAACATGCATATTGCATTTCTAAAAAACCCAGCTATCTGCTATTTATATACGATCTACCTAAACTAGGATACTTGGAATAGAAAAGGATAGAGCCAGGGATAGAGACATGGCTCCACGGTTAAGAGAACTGTTTGCTCTTCCAGAGGATCCAGGTTCAAGTCCCAGCGCTATCTGTTGCTTGAATTCAAGGGGGATCTGTTGCCCTCTTCTGGCCTCCATGAGTACTGCATGCAGGTAGTGCAGACATACTACCTGTACAGATTTTTTAAATAAATTAAAAGGACAGATCCAGGCATGCTGGCATATGCTTTTAATAACAACATTTGGGGAAGCAGAGGCAGGCAAATATGGAAAAAGTCTTATTAAGCAAATATAAAGATGATAGCATATGCCTATAATCCCAGTACATGGGAGTAGAGGCTGAAGGATCTGGAGTTCAACGTCATCTTTGGCTGCATAGCAAGTGAGAAGCCACTTGGGGGCTACATTAACTCAAAACACCAAACCAAATAGAGAAAGGAAAAGGTATGCAATCCTATTCACGTTAGACACAATGGTCTCTTAGCCACAGAACACTATTACAAATGGGCAAACTCACTGTTGTGATGAATGACATCGTTCTCCAAGATGTGGGAGCAATTTTAAACTTGTGCACACCTAGTAAAGTATATGAAGCAAAAAATTGATAGAGCCACGATGAGCAATGCCTAATGTATCATCAAAGTGGGAGATTCCATCAAATTGCTCTTAAGTGGGTTGCACGGCAGGAAAACTGCAAAACAGATCCGGACAGCGCCATTAGCAAGTTTGGCCTAATGCGTACAGAGAGCGCTCGCTCTGCAGCCAGCAGAGGGAGGGGCAGTGTTCTTTCCTCAGTCACTCCTCAGTCACTCCAAAAGTTAAGGAAAGCACAGCCCATTCGAGACCCATTTGGGGTATAAGCAGAACTTAGTAATGTTAGAAGTTAATTACAGGGCTGGAGAGATGGCTCAGTGGTTAAGAGCACTGACTGCTCTTCCCGAGGTCCTGAGTTCAATTCCCAGCAACCACATGGTGGCTCACAACCATCTGTAATGAGATCCGATGCCCTCTTGGTGTATCTGAAGACAGCTACAGTGTACTTATATATAATAAATGAATAAATCTTTAAAAAAAAAAAGAAGTTAATTACAAAAAGGGACAATATGGGCTGGAGAGATGGCTCAGTGGTTAAGAGCACTGACTGCTCTTCCAGGGGTCCTGAGTTCAAATCCCAGCAACCACATGGTGGCTCACGACCATCTGTAGTGGGATCTGATGTCCTCTTCTGGTGTGTCTGGAGAGAGAGAAAGTGTACTTGTATACATGAAATAAATCAGTCTTTTTTTAAAAAGTGACAATTTAAAATCCAACGAAAAGAGGTGGAGGGGAAGGTGTAAGAGAAGCTGTGCTTGATGGGTTCACGCCCACGGGTACTGAGATGTCACAGCGGACCTCGCCAATGTGTGCAGTTACTATTGCTAACCAAAGCTGAGAGCTTAAGCATCTACATCAAGGAAACTAAAACAGACTGCAAAACCACCCAGTGTGATTTCCAGTGCTGTGAGGAACACAAGAGCGAAAGCAACGGGGGGGGGGGGGGGGGGGGGGAGGAAAGGGATAACTTCGCCTACCACTTACAGTCCGTCCTGAAGGGCAGCCCAGGCAGGAACTGGGGCAGGGACCATGCAGGAGGGAGCATTCTGACTCGCTGCTGGCTGCCTCTGATTACTTCCTCATACATCCCAGGACCACTAGTCCAGGGATGGCATTGCCCACCTTGGGCTGGGCCTTTCATATTCAATCAAGAAAATGTCCCCACAGGCTTGTCTTCGAACAATTCCAATAGGGATTTTTTTTTTCTCAATTGAGATTTCCTCTTCTGCGATGATTTCAGCTTGTGTCAAGTTGATTAAAAAAAATAATCAATACATGGATTAAAGAACTCGTTAATGGAGTAGGACATGGTACATGCCTTTAATCCTAAATTAGCATTTGAAATCTGCATTTGGGATTCATAACAGAAATCATCAGAGGCAGGTAAAGGTAGGAGAATAATGATTTTGGGCTAGCCTGGGCTACATTGTGAGTGTCTATCTAAAAAAAAAAAAAAAAAAAAAAAAAAAAACAAGAAAGGAAAGGAGCAAAGCAAAAAGACCTGGGAGTAATGACATGAGTTGAAGATCAAGATATAGAAATTATTAATTTAAAGTAATAACTTGAAATTTTTAATAACATAAACCGTTTCCTTGAAGAAATAGACCATGCTAAAACATAGACACCTAAGCAAGGTCTGAAGGGAGGACCACTGGATTTCCTGTATGGAGTGTCACAGTGCATCCAGGGTTAGAGGCTGCTGAAGCAGGTGCTACACAACCTTGCCTAGGGTGGCCACACACAGGCTCTTTGCAGAGAGGTGATCTTCTTGCAGAGATAAGGTCCAAAAAGGATGAGAGACATTTGGGAAAAGATGGCAGAAGTAACAAGTTGGTCCATCCCAGGGCATTTGTCAAATGAGATTTGGAAAGTTAAGTGTCTCATTGTCTGAAAATGGAGTTTGAGACATGGAGCAGGGAAGGCTCAGGGGTCATGTGAACCATGAGTTTCAGTTAAGACAGAGAATAAGTGTAAACACCTATCTATATCCTGAGTTTTGTCCACTGAGAGGAGCGAGGGAGAAGCAACACCCCAAGTTAAACACACACAGGATCAGGGGCGCAGAACAGACAGACGGCTAACAGAGCACAAAGTGGGACAGAAGTCAAGAGTGTATCCAGAGCCCATGCCAGCCCCATGGAGGGGACTGCCCAACACCAGGGCATTCTTTGAAAAGTCACCAAATGTACTCTTACTTAAAGTCACAAGACAGAAGCTGGGAGATGATGGCACCCACCTTTAACCCCAGACCTCAGGAGGCAGAGGCAAGTGAATATCTGTGAGTTCGAGGCCAGCCTGGCCTACAGAGCAAGTTCCAGGATAGCCACGGCTACACAGAGCAACTCTGTCTCATAAAAAACATAAAAACAAAGCAAAACCATGACACAGGCAGTCTGAGAATCTGTGTTTCTTTGAAAGAAACTGTATTTGTAACTTCAAAACAAAATGTGGGCAGAGGGTGTGGCTTAGTCAGAAGCATAAGTGGAGCCCTGGATTCTGTCCCAGCAGTGGCTCTGGTGGCTCTGTCTGTGGCTCTGTGGCTCTGTGGCTCTGGCCTGTAACCTCAGGGAAATGGAGGCAGAGAATTAGAAGTTCAGTGTTACCCTTTAATACTGGACACTATCTCACAGGGAAAAAATTATTTTTGTTTATGAGACAGGTTTCTCTGTGAAAGCCCTGGCTGTTCTAGAACTCAATTTATAAACCAGGCTGGCCCCAAACTCAGGGATCTGCCTGTCTCTGCCTTTGAGTGCTAGGATCCAAGGCGTGCACTGCCACACCCAGCTGCAAAGACCAATTTTAACTGGGTGTTGTAACACACGTCTGTGGTCCTAGCCCCTAGGGAAATGTTAGAACAAGAATTGCTGTACCATTGAGGCAAGCCTAGGCTACATAGAGAGCTTAAGAGCAGCCTAAACAAGTAATAAATAAAACCTTCACACACACATACACACACACACACACACACACACACACACACACACACACACACACACGAAGGAATATTTGTGTTAGAAATGAAGAGAGTTTGAGCTGGGTGGTGGTGGCACACACCCTTGATCCAGCACTGGGCAGAGGCAGGCAGATCTCTGAGTTTGAGGTCAGCCCACTCTACAGAGTTCCAAGACAGCCAGGGCCACACAGAGAAACTGTCTCAGAAAAGAAGAAAAAGAAAGAAAGTTTGAAAATCAACTTTCTGAGTCATTAGAGGGAAAAGAGCAACCTAAACTCACAGGGAGGAAAGGAAATGGGAGAGGAAATCGATGGGGTGGGGAACAGACACACATTAGAGAGAAATCAATGCACCTGAAAGCTGGTTCTCTGGCGGGATCGATGGCATTGATAAGCCTCTAGATAGACTGATCAAGAAAAGTGAAAGGAAGATGCAAATTATCAATGCACGTTGATGGGGTTAGCTTTTCTCCTAGGTTGAACACTCACACAATACCAGGCTTTACGCTACAGAAACCCGCCGTACCTACTCCAGCCTGGCTCCCCTGTTTCTCCTGTTACTTGGTCCTTTGTGCTTTCTCCTTCCATGGTTCATCTTTAGGGTACAGTCAAGTAGGCCTGACAAGATGACTCTGCAGGTAAAAACTCTTGCCACACACTCTAGTAGTGACCTGAGTTCAATCCCCGGAGCCCACATAAAGGTGGAAGGAGAGAACTGACATTAAAGTTGTCCTCTGGCCTCCACAGGCCTGACTCCCCCTCCCCCCCCCCCAGTCACACGCATACCTGTATTATCACACATATTATCAAGTGATAATAATAAGGATATTTTTAAACAGAAAGTGAAAGAACAATATTTGCACTGTTGTTTTAAGGGCTGACTTATCTCTAACACAGGACTGTTGGGAAAAGCTTAAAATTCTTATAGTTGTGGGTCTTGGTGAAGCAGGCTTGTCATGTCAGCACTTGGCAGGAAGATTACCAAGAGCTGTAGGCCAGTTTGAGCTACACCAACAGACACTGCCTCAAAACACAAGAACAAGAAAACCACACACACGAAGACGTCTGTGAGACGCTCAAATATGATCAATGTAGTCAAATAAGAACTTCTTCCTGTGGCTCAAAAATAGATGCCAGTGTCTGCTCAATAGATCAGTGAATGTAGTCATGATCAATAAATATCACAGAGAATTCCTGAAGGGCCCCGATGCCACAGAAGAGGCCATCTGAATTAGCTTTCCAGTCTGCTCCTCAGAATCCTGTTTCAGATCCCAAAGACCCATTTGAAGGAGATGCTGTTTAGCATGGGGCCAGCGTAGTTGTAACCAAGGAACAGGGGCGTCTTCAGGAGATGGTGGACTCCAAACACCTTCAAAAGTGTTTTACAGATGGTCTACTTCCATTGCCCCTTGGGTTATGAAGATCCTGCAATTTCTCCTGGGGTAGTACAAGCAAATGACAGACCAACAAAAAAGAATGCCACCCAAGTCTAGCCTGGGGTCATTTATAGGAATGAATGAACCAGGCAGCTGCATTACAGAAAAGCCCACCCAGCGGGGTGCCCACCCCTGAGAGCCAAATGTCTAGAGCATGCACCCAACTCGCATTTGCTCCACCAGAGTCTTCCTCCGCCAGCACATATAATAACGTATGACATTGTTGTCTTTGTTCTGTTGTCAGCTACATCTACACATGCTGGCCCCATGATGAACAGAGCCTCCATCAAATGGATCTCTGGGATCTATATGAATGTGTGTGTGTGCACATGTGTGTGCGCGCGTGTGTGCATGTGTGTGTGTGTGCATGTGTGCATGTGCATGTGTGTATTGTCTACATAACCTTGGGGAGCCACCTGAGACCGTATAACTCTCAGATTTCCGTAACTTGTGGTTTTCTTCAGCTTCCTAAGTCTTACAGGCCTCTCCTTCCTCCAGGAGTGAAGGCTCCAATTCAGAGGAAATATCTACTCTAAATTGTTTACTAGAAAAAAAAAATCTTCATTGAAACTACAGTTACAGACTGGGGGCAGAGCTCTTTGGTAGAACATATTTTTAGTATGCTCAAAGCCCCAGGTTCAATTCCCAGCATCATAAGTAAATGTTATAGTCATTTGTTTCATCCTCGAGAGAGGTGTCCTAGCTGGACCGGTGTCTTCGTTACTGTTGTGTCACTGTGGAGAGACACCATGACCACAGCAACTCATATAAGAGAAAGCATTTAACTGAGGGCTTGCTTACAGTGTCATAGAGTTAGTCCATGACTGACATTTGGGGGAGCAGATAGGGTTGGTGAGCACATTATTGTGAGCTGAGAAATGGATATCCTGACCATAGGCAGCAGTAAAAAGAGAGAAGGAGCCTGGGGTGGACTTGTGTATGCTGTTTCTCTGGGTAGCCCTGGCTGTCCTGGAACGTGATCTATAGACCAGGCTGGTCTCAAACTCACAGAGATCCACCTGCCTCTGCCTCTGGAGTGCTGATATTAAAGGCTTTCGCTACCACCATTCCTCCTGGTGTGTACATTTGGAACTTTAAAGCCTACCACCCAGTGCCACACCCCCATCAACATGGCCACGCCTAATCCAACAAGGTGATACCTTCTAATCCTTCCCAAACGGTTCACCAACTGGGGACTAAGAACACAAACAAATGAGCCTTGGGGGTGCGGTGGGGGCCATTCTCATTTAAGCCATTACAACTGGTAACACACAGGTAAATACATTTAATTATTTGACATCATCCTTGTCCTCGGGAGTCATGGTGACACCTGTACCTGGTGACAGGTATTTGTAGTGATTCCTGATTCCGCTGTGGCTACAGAAACTCGTGCATGACTTGATCCCATTGCTTGATTTTCTTTTCAGTTTGAAGGTAAGGACGCTCTACAAATACCTTACATTTCATGGGCTTTCAGCTGCCAGGCCTTGGTTTTTTTAAATGTGTTTGGTTATTAATGTGAGAAGAAATCTCCTAGGGCTAGCAGGATGGCTTAGTGGGTTAAAGCACTCACCTGATGATCTGAGTTCAATCCCCCAAACCCACGTAAAAGTGGGAGGAGGAGCTGGGTGGTGGTGGCACCACCTCCAGGCAGATCTCTGAGTTTTAAGGGCCAGCCTAGTCTACAAAGTCCAGGACAACCAAGGGTACACAGAGAAACTCTAACAAAACCAAAAAAGTGGAAGGAGAGAAATAACTCTACAAGCTGTCCTCTGACCTCTACATGGGTAATACACACATCATAATGATGATGGTGGTGGTGGTGGTGGTGGTGGTGGTGGTGGTGGTGGTGGTGGTGGTGGTAGTGATGATGATGATAAATAATTTTAAATATTAAAAAAGAAAATTTAAAGGGATCTTCCTTTACACATGTACTTCATGAGACTGATGAAAAACAGGAAATACAGACTGTACTGGCTGGTTTTGTGTGTCAACTTGACACAAGCTGGAGTTATCACAGAGAAAGGAGCCTCAGTTGAGGAAATGCCCTCATGAGACCCAGCTGTAAGGCATTTTCTCAACTACTGATCAAGGGGGGAGGACGCAGCCCATTGTGGGTGGTGCCGTCCCTGGGCTGGTGGTCTTGGGTTCTATAAGAAAGAAGGCTGAGCAAGTCAGTAAGTAACATCCCTCCATGGCCTCTGCATCAGCTCCTGCCTCCTGACCTGCTTGAGTTCCAGTCCTGACTTCCTTTGGTGATGAACAGCAACATGGAAGTGAGCTGAATTAACCCTTTCCTCCCCGACCTGCTTCTTGGTCACCATGCTTGTGCAGGACTAGAAACCCTGACTAAGACACAGACCATCCTGGGCAGCAGTAACCAATAAAGAGCATGGACTAGCCTCTCTGGTTAGGTGGGTCTGTTTACATATTCTCTGGGGTCCTGAGCTATGGTTGGACAAAGGTAAGAAGTCATAGTGTGCTGTTGCATGGTACGAAGATCACAGAAAACAGCAGTGTGCTGCCTATTCCAAAAAGCTACGGAAAAGGAACTTTTTCTCCCTTTTTCTTTTCTTTGTTGTTTCTTTTCTTCTTTGTTTTTTGTTTTGTTTTGTTTTTGGTTATTTGTTTGGTGTTTGGAGGGGTTGGGTTTTTTTGGTTTTTGGCAGTGCAGGGCTTTGCAGCTAAAGTGCATCTACATCTCCGGCAGAACTGACCGATCGATCAATTGATTGATTCAACCATTGATTCACTGTGGGCCGGAGCAAGAGTGAGACTGAGGAGTGTTCAAACCCTGCAAATCTCATCCTGAGATCAACAGGAGTGGGATGGCTCCTCCACCTGCCCTGGGCCTGCACAACTTGGCTTCCACCTTTGCCCCACAGAGGTCACATAGCCCAGTGGCCAGGATAAACTTCCTCTTCCCTTATACGTCATGTCCAGCAGCACCAGGGATTCCTCCCTATGCAAATTAGACATTCCCAGCACTCTGACCTTAGTCAATCATGTACACTGTTCCCCAAAGACCCCCCTACTCACTCAGCCAAGGTAACATAGCCTTTGTCCCCCCCAATTAAATGAGCTGCTCCCTGGATCCTGCCTCCTGAAGAGTCTGCTCCTGTGATCATTTGCCACCTAAGGTCTTTGCCTGCTGCCCAAGGTCCCCATCACCCCCAGCTGTTCCCACTTCCAGGAGATCAGGCTGATTTGGGGAGTGGAGTGGGAAGAGCTCACTGATCCATTGATTGAGATGGAATAAGTCACCTAGGCTATCCTGACCTCCTACAACAGCCCAGGTAAAATACTGTGATCCTCCTGCCTCAGCCTCTGGAGTAGCTGAGATTATATCCCTGTACTACCAGGCCCAACTAAAAGAAAAGATTTTCAATGGCTGTATCAAAAGAAAATAATCAGCACTTAAGATTTGAATCTTACAGGGCTCAGAGGTTAAAGATGACTACTGGGTTCAGTACTAAGCACTCACAGGACAGCTCACGACTGCATATATAACCAGTTCTCAGGATCAGACACCATACATGTGTGTGTGTGTGTCTGTCTATCTGTCTACCACATATGTACAGATACCCATAGAGACCAGGTGTCAGGTCCCCTGGAATTGGAGTTACTAGGTATGGGTGCTGGGAACCAAACCCAGGTCCTTCCCTAGCTCAGCAAGCATTCTCACCCCCTGAGCCACTGTCTCTCTATTCCCTTTGTCAGTGAAGAGTCTGCTTTCTTTCTTTTAAATAATTTATTGAAGGGAATCGGTTCAAATTTCCTCCCTAGCACTCAGTCCTACTGCTAAGCATAAAATCTTTCCTTTTTCTTCCTGGTTTTGCCTTTGCCTCTAAGAGCAAACATAGACAGCTATTGCTTGATTTCTCCAGTTGGGACCTGCTCAGAGGACTTCCCACTGTTAGTGAAGTCAGAGTCAGGTTCTCTCTCTGGTCAGGTCTTTCCCTCATGCTTACCACTCATATACAGTTCAGCCAGAGTGCCATAATTTTGTTTATATTCTGGGAATAGCTTTTTTCCCCTCAGATCAATTATTGCTTTACTTTCAAATTCATTTGATGATGGTTTCTACCCTGTCGTGACTAATGCCCAACTCCCAGGCTATCTAGATACCGTCAAAGACGTTAGACAGTGAATCGCTTCGTTTTTAATTATTTGTTTCTTATGGTTTGTTTTATTTTGTTTTGCTTTTCCTTTGTGTTTGGAAACAGGATTTCATGCAGCCCAGACTGACCTGTGTCTTCTGTCTGCCTCCACTGCGTGAATGCAGGAATACTAGACATTCATGTCCATACCTAGCTAATACTTCTTTTTCTAGAATTTAAAATTTTTATTTTACGTGTGGATGTTTTGCCTGCATGTATATCTGTGCATGACTTATGAGTCTGATGTCCTCAAAGACCAGAAGAGATCATTGGATGTCCTGGAACTGGAATTACAGACAGCAGGCAGGGGTTTCAGACTCCACCTGTGAGAGATATGTCTGTTTGTTCTCCTGAGTCAGGCTTACCTTCTGCCATTATTAACCCCAGTCCCACCCATTATCCTAGGTGTGACTTCATCCTTTGTGGCTGAGCCGTGCTCCATGGTTGTGTGGACACATTTCCCCACTACTCAGGAAGCCAGGGTGGAAGGAAGGAGGGTTGTTAGCCTGGGCTGGAGAGATGGCTTGATGGATAAACTTACTCGATGAACAAAGGCATGAGGACCTGAGTTCAGATCTCAGCACCCACATAATAAGCAGGGCATGGTCCTCCACACCCACAACCCGGACACTTAGGAGAACAGAGACAAGGAACCACTGGGACTCAAGGCTATGAAGACAGCTGAGAAACACATGTCTAGGCTCAGGGAGAGACCCTGCCTGAAAGGACGAAAGCAGAGCGTAACAAAGGAGGGCATCCAATCCCTTCTAGGATCACACAGGCATGAGCCCCATGCATGCACACATGCACGCACCATACACACAGACATACATATATATACGTACACATCACACACCACACACACAGACATGCATATATGCACATGCACACATACACAAACCACACACACAGACATACATATATACATACACACACATGCACACACCACACATACAGACATGCATATATACACATGCACACATGCACAAACCACACACACAGACATGAATATATAAACATGCACACTTGCACAAACCACACACACAGACATACATATATACACATGCACACACCACACACACAGACATGCATATATATATACACACACATGCACACACCACACATACAGACATGAATATATAAAATGCACACTTGCAAAACTAAGAAGGAAAGCAAGAATTCTTAGCTAACTGAGACTTCATAGCAAGGCCAGATCTGCGTCTGGTATGACATTACAATTTGGGGCCCTGTGGAATGATAGAATGGAGGCTACTGAACTTGCATTTGAGTGGTCAGATATATAACAATATATGATATTAGGAGAGCTTATGCACCGTATGGGAAAATGAAGGAGGGGAACAGGATGTTGGTATAGCAAGCAGAGTCTCACAGAGAGACCAAGAAAAGAATTTCTAAAGAAGTGATCAGTGCAGGAACCTAAACTGAACAGTGGCGTGTGTCACTCGACACTAGGTAGGAAACAGAAGGAATAATCAATAGAGACTTGGGGATGTTTGGTCCTGATTAAAATGGAAAGGAGTCAGAGTGCTCATAGAAGTTCAGCCTCTTCAAGCTGTTCTCTCAGTTAATTGTCACAGTGCTGTCAGGTCTGCCTGACAACAGGCATGGATGGAAGGAGCAAGGAGCTGGAAATGCAGGAGGAGGTGAGCCGGGTGAGGCGGCCCAGCACTTACACAGCAGATCACGGAGGGCTCCAGGCCTACATGGGCTATGTGCTGAGTGAGACCTTATCTCTAAAAAGCAGGGAGGGCTGCATGGGGCTCACACCTCCAACTCAGAAGGACGAAGCAGAGAGATTGCCAAGGCTTTAATTAAGGCCAGCTTAGTCTATACAGTGTGTTCCAGGACAGTCTGAATTACAGAGGAGTGAGACCCTGTCTCAAAAGCAAAGCCAAAGGCTGGAGAAATAGATCAGTGGGTCAGAGTACTTGTTGCTCTTTCAGACAACCCTAGCCTGGTTCCCAGCACCCACATGGTGACTCACAGTCTCCTGTAAATCTGGGGGTCTTGCCCCATCTCTGGCCTTCAAGGACACATGCATGTGATTGATATATATTCATACACACATGCAGGTAAAACATTACACACATGGAAAAATGAAAAAAAATCTAAAACAAAGCAGAAACCCAGAACAAATAAAAAAAGGTAGCAAGAATGAATAAGTTAAGGAACCAGCAAAGTGGCTCAGAAAGGGGAGGCACTCACTCCCTGGTGAACCGAGTTTGCTCCACATGGTAGGAGAGAACTGATTTCTAACAACTATCCTATAAAGTCCACATATGTACCATGGTAAGTGCATGTCTATGTGCATACACAGGCACACACACACACACACACACACACACACACACACACATACATACACACACTAAAGCAATGATTGAACAAATATAATAACGTGTTTTTTAAAATAAGGTAGTCAAGTAACACAAAGCTTAAGAATTAACTTTTTTTTTTCAGTGCAGAAGGCAGAACACTGTGCCACACTCGAGCCCAGCAAGCGGCCCACCACTACCTCCGCCCCAGCCCAGGAACTCAGCTTTATAAGGTAAAGGAGGGTGAGGGGTAGGATACAGCCACAGAGAAAGTGACTTAAGCAGAGCAGAGGTGGGAAACAGTGCATGTAGCAAGGGAAAAAAAGGAAGGGAAGGAAAGGAAAAGCCACAAAGAGGCCAGGATGTTGAGTGATTCATCTCTATGCGTTATGAATTCAGCAAGCATTAGCTCAAGTGGTTAAGGGGGGAAGGAGAAGGCACGCTGACACCTTTAATGAAGAAAGTAAGATGAACTTGAGGATGGTAGGTGCTGGGACAGAGAGATGACTAACCTGAAATGAAGCTTGAGACGAGTGTGTGGAAAGCAGATGAACCAAAGGATTCTTTCTGGAAACAGCAGAGGCTTTGGGGTCTCCAGGCGCTCAGCCCAGGGGTGAGGGTGGAGCTGCAGGGGAGGCACGCCCAACACAGGAGCCAGGCAGAGCCCTGGCCAATGGTCCTCACCACCTCTGTTACCCAAGATGCCATTCTCTCACTTACCTCAGGAAGCTCAAACAATGTTGTTGGTAGTCATGGATTCAAGAGATTGACAGAAAAGGCAATCTTACGATTTAGATCTTGAATGCTCCCTGAAGGTCATACACAGAAGGTTTGGTTCACAGCCTGTGATGTTATTAGGAGGTGGAGGAACATTTAGGACAGTGATTTTTTTCCAACCTGTGGGTCACTACCCTTTAAAGAGTCAAAAGATCCTGTACCACAAGAGTCTCTGGAGTGAGAGGACCTATCTCACTCCATTTTAGAACAGGTAGCCATGTGAGGCCTTAAACATGAATTCCCAAGACAGCCCAAGGGACTCAGAAAAACCTAAGCCAATCATCAACTGCCCCAACATCTGGCCAGGAGCTTACAATAGATAAGAAAAAGTCCCTATAAGGTAAGCCTTTCTCCCTCAAGGTATGAACCAATCAGAAGTGTACAAATATCTCATACCATAAGCTCAACCAATCCTGATGAAGGTGACCCAACTGTACTTGGAAAACCCCTAACTGGCTTTAGCAGGGGCCTGCAAGTTCACCTCAGGGTCACCATTCTGCCTGTATGTGACCCCCCCCACACACGATGTTCCTGCAGAATAAACACTCTTTGTCTTTGCGTACTATTCAAGGCTGAGGTCTTCTTTGAGAGTTGACTACACTGACACCAATATTTACATTACCATTCATAACAATAGCAAAATTAGTTACAAAGTAGCAACGAAAATAATTTTATGGTTGGGGGTCTCCACAGCATGAGGAACTGTACTGAAGAGTAGCAACATTAGGAAGGTTGAGAACCATTGCCTGTGGAAATGTGCCTTTACAGAAGGAAGTAAGAACTGGAAGGCACACCCTTGAAGGGATATTGAGGCCCACCTCTGCCCCTCTGTCTGTCATTGCTTAGTAAGCATGAGGTAGGCACTTCCTTCCACCACACATCCCAAATTGCTGAACTGCCTCACCTTGGGCCTCAGACAATGGGATCACATGACCATGAATTGAAACCTCTATAGCTGTGAGCTAAAACAAACGTTTCTTCGTTGTAGAAAGAAGTGGTCAGTCAATTTGTTCTGTTGTTGTTGTTGTTGTTGTTGTTGTTGTTGTTGTTGTTGTTGTTGAAGAACCAGAGTTGGGGTCAGTCCGGAGCCAATGGGAAAATTCCCACCACAAACCTCCAAGCACAAGGACCCCCTTCCTTCCAGGAAGAAAAGGACTGGTTTAGTTCCTTGAACAGCTGCAAGCCAAACTGTCATACAAAGCTACCTATGGCTTCCAACCGACCCCAACTTGGGAAAGTCTTGAGTCACTGAGTAGGTCTGAGAGTTGTTTTGTTCCACCAAATTTGCATAGTACCCTACCTAGTTACCATTGTGCAAATTCTGCCCCAATAGTTTGAATTCTGCCCCAATTGTTTGCAAAGTATATAATCCCCTGTTAAAATCTGCTCAGTCATCTCCCCTTGAAGTGGAACTGCCCTGACATGTCTGAATGATTAAACTCCTCCTACTTTTGCATCAATCACTCACTACCTCCGTGAGTCTCATTCAAGAGATCCCAGAAGAGGTTCATTTAGATCTAACAGCTGTTGTTTGGGAGATTTTAGGGAACTTTTCTGATTTTTCAAGGTAGAGTTTCTCTGGCTGTCCTGAAACTCACTCTGTAACCAGATTGGCCTTGAACTCACAGAGATCTGCTTGCCTCTGCCTCCTGAAATTCTGGGATTAAAGGCATGTACCAAAATGCCCATCCAAGGTCAGGCAATTTTTGTTTTGTTTTGTTTTGGTTTGGTTTTTGATTTTTGAGACAGGGAAGGTAGACTTTCTTCTTTTGTTTAAATGACCTAAAATTCACCCCAATCCTCCTGCCTCAGCCTCCTATGTACTGAATGACAACTATGAACCACCATGCTCAGCTGCCTTTTCTCCCTTAAACTAGTCTGTCAGTGACCATGAAGGAACCTAGGGGCTTTCACCAGCCTTACACCCACCCACCTCAGGTCAAGGTTAGGACATGTTATAGTCTCCACCCACAAGAATATTCTTGAGTAGAAAATTCTCAGAACGTACTGACTAATGCTCGCTAGCCAATAGATTTAAAGGTTAATATGCTTAGCCAATAAGTTTGAACTGTAACCTTGCTGAAATAACCTGTGCCCTTAAAAAGTATAAAATCTTCTTGTAATAGCCATTCAGGGTCGTCTTCTAGTCACTCACCTTGAGATAGTAATTGAAGGTTGACCCCAATGTGCTGGAAAATAAACCTCTTGCTTTTGCATCGATCTTCAAGACGTGGTGTCTCACTCGGTGGCATCTCAAAGAAAGTACCACTGACCGAGGGTCGGGGTCTTACAACCAAAAGCTGCCTGCCACAGTCACTGTATAGAAAGCAGCATTGCCAGGGAGGGGTGAGCTTCTCTTGGAGCAAATGTGAAGGTGTCCAGGTGTTTGTCACAGACTTGTTACCCTGCTATCAGGAGATATTTATATGAAGGTCACAAGTTGGAAGCCAGCCTAGGCTACAGAATGTGACCTTGTCTCCAAAATCTGAGACTGAAGTCTAGCTCAGAGTGCTGGCCTAGCACATGGACGGCTTCAGATGTGAGTTCCAGCACCGCCCAAGGAGGCAAAGGGATCACCCAAGAGAAGGCTGCTGCTGTACCTGACTCAGGGACACATGGGAGAAAGTTCAGGAAGAAAATGTAGACATTGAGCCTTCTTCTCTTGGAGTAGGCAAGATCTCTGAAACTATATATTATATCATATCATGTCATATTATATTATAATTTGTTAAGATGAAAACCAAAAAAACCAATGGAGTTGACCAATTAAAAATTTCAGTTCAAAAGCATACACCTTTGAAACTGCACCTTTGACACAGCTAAAACATCGAAGAACTTCTACCTCAGACAAGACAAAACAGAACCCTTGCCCCTCTCTGTCCTTTTCTCTGAAACTGGTCTCATCTCTACAGGTTGCCCTAAGCTGTTCTCAAACTTGTTCTACAATAGAGGATGACCTTGAACTTGTGATTCTCCTGCTTCCTCTTCTCCAGCATTGGGTTTGTTTGTGTGGCCCCACCGCATCCCCACTCAGTTCAACCTTGAGTATATGAAGCCCTGACTCAAAAAAAAAAAAAAATTAAACAGCTAACATAACAAAAAAAACAAACAAACAAACAAAAAAAAAAAAAACAAAAAAACAACTCAGCAGCCCTGTCACCCAGGGCTGCAGAGCCACATCTTGTCTCAAACAAGCCAACAAAGAAAGCCACTTGACAGGGCTGGAGAGACAGCTCAAGGGTCAGTGAGTGCTTGTCGCTCTTTCAGAGGATCCAGGTTCAGTTGATGATAGCACCTGTATCAGGTGGCTCACAAACCCCTGTAACTCTGGTTCTACAGTAGATAGATACTCTGGATACAGTGGATTCCCTCTTCTGACCCCCACAGGTACCAGGCATGCACATCTATACATGCAGGTCAAACATTCACATATTAAAAAAAATCTGGGGGCTGGGGATTTAGCTCAGTGGTAGAGCACTTACCTAGGAAGCGCAAGGCCCTGGGTTCGGTCCCCAGCTCCGAAAAAAAGAACCAAAAAAAAAAAAAAAAAATCTGGGTGCGGTAGCACAGATCTGCAATCCCAGAACCTGAGGGAAGGTGGAGGGGGTAGAAAGCAGAATCTCAGTAGTTCAAGGCTAGTCTGGGCTGTGTGAGCCCCTTCCTTAATTAAAAACAGTAAGTGAATAAATTAATTAATTTCAGTGTGGGTTATAGACTGTTCAGATATTCAAATCACCCAGCGATTCTCAGTACAGTATCAATTCCATACTTTTAGAAGTATATACCAAAATTAGAAGTTCATATATTTTTAAGAATTAACATATATTAACGAACTAAAACACAGATGGTGGATCAGAAGCAGGGCTGTATTAATTACACTGGAGAGGGTGCCCACATAAACAAGAATAGAACAAAACAGGTGAGACAAATCAGGGCGGGAAGAGGGGAAGGGGAAGGGTATTGATCGGTGGAACACAAGGCCCTGGCTTTGATCCCAGCACCAAAACAATAAATAAATGAAATAGACTTCACACAGGCCAACTGAGAAAGTAAATCTCAATCTTGTGCACCCGAGGTGCAACTAACATAAGAGCAGATAACAGAACAAAGTGTCAGGCAAACAATAATATTCCACTTGGCTGTTGCTACCTTAAAAACACACCGAACGCTTAGTGGTTTTTAAAAACTGGCAGTTCAATCCCAGCCCTTGTGACAAAATAAAGCTCCAGGCGTGTTGTGGCACACCCCTGCAATCTGAACACTTTGAGACTAGAGAGGATCAAGAGTTCGGAGGCCAGCCTAAACCCCACAGCCACAGTAAGACCCTATCTCGACCTGACACAAACCCTCTCTCTGTTACCTCATCACACTGTGGATTAGGAATCTGAGCAAAGGCGCTTCTTCTGTTTCCATGTGATGGAGGCAAGGGTCACTGGTTCAGATTCCAGAGTGAGCACCCAACCCAAGTTCCCTGAATATATTAAAAACCCGTACAACAGTAACAGGCAAGTAACCGGGGTGAGAGCTCTAAACCCAGGACTCGGGATGCAGAGGCAGGCGGAACTCTTGAGTTCTGGGTCAGCCTGTTCTTTTTTTTTTTTTTTTTTTTTTAAGATTTATTCATTTATTATATAAGTACACTGTAGCTGTCTTCAGACACACCAGAAGAGGGCATCAGATCTCTTTATAGATGGTTGTGAGCCACCATGTGGTTGCTGGGAATTGAACTCAGGACCTCTGGAAGAGCAGTCGGGACTCTTAACCACTGAGCCATCTCTCCAGTCCAGCCTGTTCTATACAGGAAGTTGGAGCTGTGCTGCAAGTACCCTGTTCCCCCTACTCCCAAAAGGCAAGTAATCCTGGCACCCAGGCAGACCTGAGTGAGCGGCTGCAAGCTCACTGAAGTGCGGTCTATTTAATGAGTTCTGAAGCAGCCAAGGTTATAGAGAGAGCCAGCTACTTTCTATTGCTGTGGCGAGACAGCAGGACCAAGGCCACCTTTAAGAGAAAGACTTTATTAGGCTTACAGCTTGAGAGGGTGAGAGTCCATGACCATCGTGGTCGGGAGCAGGGCAGCAGCAGGCAGGCACCGGAGCAGCAGTAAGAGTCTCATTTGATCCACCATAGGCACAAAGCAGAGAAAGGGGTAACTGGACATGGCATGGGTTTTTGAAACCTCAAATCCCACCCCTCGCCCCCCACCCCTTGACACACTTCCTTCAACAAGGCCACACCTCCTAAATCCTTCTGAAATGGTCTGCCAACTACACCAAGCATCCCAATACACGGGTCTATGGGGAGCATTCTCATTCGAACCGCACAACCAGCAAGTGCATAGTAGGTACCATTAGCTAGAGCAAAGATGCAGATCAAACCCACGCATGATGTAGCCTGGAAAGCTATATCAAAAGACAAGTGATAAAAATGTAGGCAAGAATCTTCAAATCGAGGTCAGTCATGATGGTACTTACCTTTAATCCCAGCACTCTGGGACAGAAGCTAGCAGATTTCTGAATGGGAGACCAGCCTGGTCTGCAGAGAAAGTTGGAGAACAGCCAGAGCTACACAGAGAAACCCTGTCTCAAAACAAAAACAAAAATAAACAAAAAACTTTAAATTGTATTTAACTGTGCGTAATGGCACACACCTTCGACCCCAGTATTTGGGAGGCAGAGACAAGCAGATCTTTGTGAGTTCAAAACCAGCCTAGTCTCTAAAGCGAGTTCCAGGACAGTCACAGCTACATAGTGAGACCTCATCTAGGGGAAGGTGTGAAAGATGATGGCTCACCACGTAAAGGCGCCAAACCTGATAACCTGCATTCAATTCCCGGAATCCATTTGGTCGTAAGAGAGCACTGACTCTTGCAAGTTGTCCTTTGACCTACACACACACACACACACACACACACACACACCCCATATATGCACACACATCACAGCACACACACAGTGACTCATATGCACTCTCCTTGCCCGAATAAATAAGTAAAGTGATAACAATTTTTTTTAATAATGGAGACAGTGGAATGCTCAGTCACTGATATCCAGAATATAGGATTGTGAAGCCACACTGGGAAGCTGTCAGTTCTAAAGTCTAAACATTTAGTTAACAATATTATTTAGAAATTCTATTTCTATGTATATACCTGAGAGACATGGAAACATCTCTCTACATACAAAATTGTACATGTATGTTTATAGCAGCATTGTGTGTGAGCGTTGTTTGTCTGCATTTATATCTGAGCACTGTGTGTGCACAGGCCTGCAGAGCCCAGAAGAGGGCACTGAACATACTGAGACTGGAGTTACAGACAGTTGTGAGCCACCAAATAGGTGGGAATTGAACCCTGGACCTCCAGAACAGCAGCCAATGCACTTAACTGCTGAGCCATCTCTCCAACCCCTAGCAACATTCTTTTGTTGTTATTTTTGGTTTTTGTTTGTTTATTTGTTTTTTTTTTTCGAGACAGGGTTTCTCTGTGTAGCCCTGGCTGCCTGGAACTCTCTCTATAGACCAGGCTGGCCTTGAACTCACAGAGATCCACCTGCTTCTGCTTCCTAAGTGCTGGGATTTAAGGTGTGCATGACTACGACCTGGCAATACTATTCTTTTTTTTTTTTAATGTATTTATTTTATGTAAGTACACTGTTGCTGTCTTCAGACACACCAGAAGAGGGCATTGGATCCCATTACAGATGGCTGTGAGCCACCATGTGGTTGCTGGGAATTGAACTCAGGACCTCTGGAAGAGCAGCAGTCAGTGCTCTTAACCACTGAGCCATCACTCTAGCCCTCTTTTTTTTTTTTTTAATGTGTAGCCCAGGCTGGCCTCGAACTCCTGATCCTCCTGCCTCTGCCTCCTTCAGCAAATCTACAGGCGTGTACCACCACAACCAGCTATTCTTAATAGTCAAAAGTTAGAACAATTCCTTTGTCCATCTTGTGATGAGTAGATAACAAATATGACATATACAAAAGACACAATGGTATTTAGCAATAAAAGAAGATAAAATACACACGGATTAACCTTGAGAGCATGATAAATGAGAGAAGTCAGGCACACAGCACTGTGTTATCTGATTCCCTCTCTGTATACAAAGTCTACAACAGGCAAAGCTATAGGGGCAGGAAGCCAACTGGTGGTTGCCTAGGACAAGGAGTGACAGCTGAGTTGAGGAGGTGTTGGACAGCTAATGGATGTGGGGTTCATTTTCCAGAGTGATAAAAGTGTTCTAAAATTGAGGCAGTAGTGAGTAGAGGACTATGGTATACTAAAAGCCACTGAATTGCACACTTTTAAGTGGGTGAGCTAGTTGGCATGAAGCTCCACAAAGCTATTTTTTAAAAATGTACAAAGGCAAACCACACAGTAGAGGATATTTATGACACCTATAATCAAAATAGAACTCATATTCAGAAAATATAAAGAGCCTCAAAAGTCAATAAGAAATAAGGACAACACAATAGGAGACAAAAAGCAAAGAACTTGAAACTAAAAAACACCTAAGTGGTCGATAAGACAGAAAAAGTGCTGGCCATCTGTGGATATGGAGGAAATGTGTCCTAAAGCTACACTCAGATGTCACTACTGTCTTAGTCTCTTTCTCTGACTAAACACCATTGACTGAGGGGTCTGCAAAAATGAGGGTTACAAACATGTGACCTTAATCCCAGCAGTTGAGAGGCAGAAACAGGCAGCTCACTATGAGTTCAAGGCCAGCCTGGTCTATACAGTGAATTCCAGGGCCCCAAAGCTTTATTCTAGCTCCATGGGTACCAAACATGTAGGTGTTGGACAGATGTTCATGCAAGTGTTGGACAAATGTACATGCAGGTAGTGTTGGACAGATGTTCATGCAAGTGTTGGACAGATGTACATGCAGGTGGTATTGGACAGATGTTCATGCAGGTGGTGTTGGACAGATGTACATGCAGGTGGTGTTGGACAGATGTTCATGCATGTGTTGGACAGATGTACTTTCGGGTGTTGGACAGATGTACATGGAGGTATTAGACAGATGTGCATGCAGGTGGTGTTGGACAGATGTGCATGCAGGTGGTGTTGGACAGATGTTCATGGAGGTATTGGACAGATGTGCATGCAAGTGGTGTTGGACAGATGTGCATGCAGGTGGTGTTGGACAGATGTTCATGGAGGTATTGGACAGATGTGCATGCAAGTGGTGTTGGACAGATGTGCATGCAGGTGAAAGATACCCACAAAGGAATAAAAACAGTGAAAGAATTCATGTATGCCTGTGTACCATCTGAGTGACCAGTATCCATAGAGACTGAGTTATAGACTGCTGTGAGCCACTTTGTGGGTCCTTGGGATCAAAACTGGATCCTCTGTAGGATCAGCCAGTGCTCTTCACTGCTGAGACATTTCTCTGTCCCCCTGGTCCTCACATACCTAGAAGTCATACATCATTGGGGGAACCATTTTGGTTTCTATGACAGCTGAGTACATGCAAAGCCTATGTGCCTCTTCCTCTCGTGGACACTCAACCCAGAGAAATATGTACCAGGGTGCACTGCTGCTTTTAAAAAAAAAAAGATTTATTTTTTTATCTTATGTATTTGAGTACACTGAAGCTGCCTTCTGACATACTAGAAGAGGGCATCAGATCCCATTAAAGGTGGCTGTGAGCCACCATGTGGTTGCTGGGAATTGAACTCAGGACGTCTGGAAGAGCAGGCAGTGCTCTTAACGGCTGAGCCATCTTTCCAGACCCCTACCTCTGCTTTTTTATGACATATAGCCTGCTGTAGTTACAGTTTCCATTGCTGTGAAGAGACACCATGACCAAGGCAACTCTTTTAAAGGACAACATTTTTAGAACATCTTAAGATTTATTTATTTAGTTAGTTATTTTATGTATATGAGTACACCATAGCTCCCTTCAGAGACACCAGAAGAGGGCATCAGATGGTTGTGAGCCACCACGCAGTTGCTGGGAATTGAACTCAGGACCTCTGGAAGAGCTCCAATGCTCTTAACCACTAAGCCATCTCTGAGTCCCCATATAACAATATTTAATTGAGGCTGGCTTACTGGTTTAGAGGTCCAGTCTATTATCATTATGGCGGGAAGCAGGCATGGCGCTGGAGGGGCTGAGAGTTCTACACCTTGTTTCAGGCAGCTAGGAGAGCCTCAAAGCCCACCCCACCTCCACCCAGGTCACACCTACTCCAACAAGGACACACCTCCTAACAGAGCCACTCCCTGGGCCAAGCATATTCAAACCTCCACAAACCTGGCATCAGACTTCCTTTGTAACTGAAAATGGTCTTAAACTCTTGATGCCTCTGCCTCTGCCCCTTAATGCTGTGTGAGGGTGTCAAATCCCCTGAGTTACAAGAGTTACAGTTGTGAGCTGCCATGTGGGTACTGGGAATTGAACCTGGGTACTCTGGAAGAGTAACCAGTGCTCTTAACAGTTTCAGCCCTAGTTTTATCTTGGCTCAGAGATTCAGAAATTTCTATCAAGGTGAGACATGCAAGGTTGTGCAAACAGAGCTCCGTTTCATGCAGCGGGAGAGTTCACATCATTCAGACCAGGTGACGAGAACTAGAATGGATCATAGGTTGGTATAACCGTGAAGCTCCGCCCCTCTGACCCACGTCCATCAGCCAGGCCCCACCTTGAGGAACCACTTTAGAGGCTCTACTGCCCCACTAAACAGCACAGCAACAAGTGAGGAACAAGTACTTCATACTTGTGGGAGACGTTTCAGATTCAAAGTAAAATCTTGGAATATGGAGAGAAAAAGGAGTTTTTAGTTGTGGCGAGTCCTTGATATAACCTCTGCTACTCACAACAAGGAGAACTCGCATAAATAAAAGTCGGAGAGAAGGAAGCCTGTCAAAAGAGAATGCGTAGATCAACTATTCCATCTGTGCAACGTTCAAACTAGGCAAGATTAGTTGAGCGCAGTGACGCTCGCTTCTAATCCCAGTGCTCAGAAAGACCAAGGTAAGAGAAGGATGCAGAGTTTGAGGTCAACCCGGGTTACTGGCAATTTTTTTTGACGGGGTGGGGGGGTGTTGTTTTGTGGGATTTTGTTTGGGGTTTTTTTTGTTTGTTTGTTTGTTTGTTTTGTTTTGTTTTTTGAGACAGTTTTTCTGTGTAGTCCTGGCTGTCCTGGAACTCACTCTGCAGACCAGACTGGCCGCAAAATCACAGAGATCCACCTGCCTCTGCCTCCTAAATGCTGGGATTAAAGATGTGCGTGGGCATAATCCAAACATTTACAATGCCTCCGCCTCAGCTCTATGAAACTTTGTCAAAACAGGGCTTGGAGCAGTGGTTCAGCAGTTAAGAGCACCTGCCTCTCTTACTTCCAGCAACCACAGGGCTGCTCACGACCATGCATAACTCCAGTTCCAGGGCATTTGACACCTTCTGGCCTCCATGGACACCAGGCATACAAGTGTCAAACAGGGATATATGCAGGAAAAGCAACCATATACATAAATACTTTTAAAATAACAAAAGCAAACTAACAAACAAAAAGACACAATAACAAGCTTTTGTTTAAAAAATGAAAGCTTGGGGCTGGAGAGATGTCTCAGTGGTTAAGAGCACTGACTGCAGGGGCTGGGGATTTAGCTCAGTGGTAGAGCGCTTGCCTAGCAAGCACAAGGCCCTGGGTTCGGTCCCCAGCTCCGAAAAAAAGAAAAGGAAAAAAAAAAAAAAAAAAGAGCACTGACTGCTCTTCCAGAGGTCCTGAGTTCAATTCCCAGCAACCACATGGTGGCTCACAGCCATCTGTAATGGGATCTGACACCCTCTTCTGGTGTATCTGAAGACAGCTACAATGTACTTATATATAATAAATGAATAAATCTTTTTTTTAAAAAAAAAATGAAAGCTTGGGCAGGAGATGGTGACACACGACTTTAATCTGAGTAAGCAGATATCTAAGTTCCAGGCCATTCTGGTCTACACAGTGAGTTCTGGGTCAGCCAGGGATACACAGAGAAAGCCTGTTTTGATCCCCTGCCCCAAATAAAAGCAGCCTAGGTAGTAAAACTCCAATTTTATCTCTGTGAGGGAGGCGGTAGTGAGTCAGTGCTCACTTAGGATGACGTGGGGCCAAGACTAGGAAGTCCGCCCTCTGGAAGGTCTCCAGCAGATCATGTCACATGGGTATCACTTTGTAATAAGTCATCAAGGCAAAATGGAGGCAAACACGTTACCCGTGCCTTTCTCTATATAGATAAATAGAGATAAGAATACATCTTGTGGGGCTGGAGAGATGGCTCAGTGGTTAAGAGCACTGAGTTCAAATCCCAGCAACCGTACGGTGGCTCACAACCATCAGTAATGGGATCTGATGCCTTCTTCAGGTGTGTCTGAGGACAGCGACAGTGTACTCACATACATAAAGTAAATAAATAAATAAAGCTTTGAAAAAATACATCTTGTGCAGAGAGGTATTGGTACATGCCTTTAATCCCAGCACTCAGGAAGCAGAGGCAGGGGGAATCTCTGAGTTCAAGGCCAGCCTAATCTACTGTGTGAGTTCCAGGAGAGCACAACCAAGGCTACAGAGAGAAACCCTGTCTCAAAAGAACAAAACAAGAAAGGAATAAAGGCAGGAAGGAAGGAAAGAAAAAAAATACACCTATATTTTAATCACTAAAAACCTTGAAGAAGGGGCTGGGGATTTAGCTCAGTGGTAGAGCGCTTACCTAGGAAGCGCAAGGCCCTGGGTTCGGTCCCCAGCTCCGGAAAAAAAAAAAAAAAAAAAAGAACCAAAAAACCTTGAAGAAGGACCCATAGCTCAGTGAAAAAGCACTTGCTAGAATACGTAATGCACTGAACTCGACTTCCAGTCCTGTGAAAGGACAGTAACAATAAAGACATTATAGAAGAAGAAGAAGAGGAAGAAGAAGAAGAAGAAGAAGAAGAAGAAGAAGAAGAAGAAGAGGAGGAGGAGGAGGAGGAGGAGGAGGAGGAGGAGGAGGAGGAGGAGGAGGAAGAAGAAGAAGAGGAAGAGGAAGAGGAAGAGGAAGAGGAAGAGGAGGGGAGAGGGGAGGAGGAAGAAGAAGAAGAAAATTATTGATTGACAAGGAGACCTGGGCTTGAAGTATCACGAAATGAAAAAGTTACCCAAAGTATTCATATGGTGTGGTTCTGATTTTGCTTTATGAATACATACTTGTCTATGCACCTTGGTCTACAGTAAAGGGCCAAGAGTGATATACACCACAGTAAAATGGTGGTTATCTCGGGGATGCAATCGCAAGTGCTTTGTGCTTGGTTCTGTGTGTGTCTGTGTATTTTCTGATCTTTCTGTAATAAGTCTTTATTGCTTTTCTAATAAGAAATAAAGTCATTTTGTGGTATTGACTGGGGAATAAACCAACAGATCAATAGAACAGAATAGAAAACTGAGAAAGAGATTCAATAGGGTATAAGAATTTGGTGTGTGATAAAGGTGGAACTCTGAATCAATGGGGAAGAGACTGGCAGTTCAGTGCATTTCACGGGCACCGCCTCTAAGACACCAGAAGACAGAGTCAAGCCCTACCTCATACCCGATGCTAAGTAAATGCAAACAAAAATTTACAGCTTACTTTTTAAAGTTCGAACATGAATGCTTTGGAAGAAAATAGAAGTAAATAGTTCCACAATCTTGGAGCAGAGTCTTTGCTAAACCCTAGTCACAAACTGGCCAGGACAGAGAAAGAGAAAGAGGTTGGCAGACTTGATACTGGAGCAATGTAAACACGCCATGCACACACGTGTCCATATGTAAATGGTAAGATTCGCAACGCTATACAGGGACAAGTTAAGTAGGAACTGCGGATGCTTAAGCTAGAGAGAAACCTAAGCCAGCAGGCCAGGGAGAACGGAAAAGAGGCCTACAACAAGGAGCTAGGGAGGAGGGTGGGATGGGCTCACTGCTGCGGCTCACACAGAGCACCTGGGCATGGTGGTGCAAACCTAATCCCAGCAGGAGGGCTGATGCTAGTTCCTGCCCAGCCTGGTCCAATAGGCGGTCTAGTCCAGACAAGGTCCCATCCTATCAAAACACTGGAACTCAGGTAAGTGTGGTGGTACGCCTCTGTAGTCTCAGCATGTGGGACAGGAGGATTGGGAGTTCAAGCCTTGGCTACACAGCAAATCCAAGGCTAGCCTGGGATAGACAGAGACCATGCCTCAAAAAAATAAAACAAAAGCTCAATCTTGAAATTCCAACACCCAGGGGGCTGGGAAAGGAGAATCACAAGTTCAAGGCCCGTCTAGGTAACTTATTGCCACCCCGTCCAGAACAAACTGTGGGCTGAGCATAATGCTTAGTGCTAGAGCCCTTGTCTGCCACATCTAAATTCCTGAGTCCCATCCCTAATACTCTGGGTTTAACAATAATAATAATTATAATAATAAACACAGAGACAGAGGTAAATGTCTTAAGTTTGAGACGATAAGTGAGAAAAAAATGAAGCCATTTGGGAAGGAAAAATTGGAATGTTATGAATTAGAGTGATAGGCTATACTAAAATAATACAAACGAAGACACTAAAAGTCAATAGTCTGTGTTAATATTGATTGCCAGCTGACAGAATCGCCTAGGAGACAAGCCTCTGGACCTGTCCGTAAAGGGTGTGCTAGACTGGGCTATTTAAGGTTGGATGACCCACGCTAATGTGGGCGGCACCATCTCACCCCTTTCCATAGGTTCTGCAGTAGCTTGATTAAGACAAGAAAGTGGGCTGCTTCCTGACTGTGGATGTAATGTGACCCGTTGCTTTAAGGTTCTACCATCATGGCTTCCCTACCATGGTGAACCATACCCTCACGCTGTGAGCCAAAATAAACCCTTCCTTCCTCAAGCCAGATAGTTTGCCATAGTTTTGCCATAGTGACTAAAACACCGGGAGAACCCCAGAGGAAGCAGACACATAGTGAGCCCTTACACAGGGCTTACAGGAAAGCAACCCTGACTGAGGACCAGGGTATCCTTCAGGGGCCAGTGGTGGGCAATCACATGCTGAAGGCCCTTCCAGGTCTGTAACTGAAATTCACAATTCAAACCCTTAGTCCAGACCCATGAGAGGCCTGGGTGGATGCCTACCACCAGAGCCTCGGTTCCCGTCTTACCCAGTACAGACAGCATTGCACGAACCAATCACAAGTTTTCAAAATGTCTGGCACAAGGGAGGTGGCTGATCGCCTAGGGAAGTGACAGTGAGTGATTTCTTCTTTACCACGGGTGTGGCATAGACACAGCACAGACACTCAGAATCCCAGCTGTGCCCAGGCTCCCTGACCAGCTGCTCTGCCCTTCCATGAAGACAAGCTCTCCACTGCCACCAGCTGCCTCCTGCTGACCCCATGCCAATTAGGAAGACGTGTGCAGGAGGGCAGGGAGGCTGTGGGAAACAGAGGGCATCCTAAGCCGGACACTGCGTGTGTCCTCAGAAGCCCCCTAGCCTAAGGAATATCCAGTAAGACAGCGCTGTTTGGGACTTAAGGTGCTATTCATCCTTAAATTACAAATAAGGGTGGCAAGGTGACTTAGCTTAGCTCTTGCTCGCAAGCCTGTTGGCCAGAGTTGGATCCCTGGAACCTAATAAGAGACCCAACTCCCAAGGCCCTCCTTTGACCGCCGCAAGCCGCTTGCCCACATACAAATAAATAAATAAACGTGAAAAACATTTTAATTAAAAATAAGCCCTTAAACATATAGCTGCTTTCAGCCCGGGCTTAGCCACACCGGTTAGATCATCGTGGTGTTTGGGGATGAGGGTTGTGTTTCACAAATGGTCATGTGCGCAAGGCTGTTGAATGGTTATGTTCTTATGAAGTGCAGATTCAACCTAGTCGGTCCAGTGAGATCCACGACTGGGCTGTCTGTGTAGCATCTCTTTCAACTGCTGCTGGTCCAGGAATCACAGGTTGAGTGGCAGCTGCTAGACACTGCTAGATGATTTCAGTCTGTAAAAATCATCACATGGCACGGATGACTGTCCTCCTACCCATTAAGGACAGTACACCCCCTTGCAGTACCTTTTTTAAAAAATCTATTTTTAGTTGTGTGTGTGTGTGTGTGTGTGTGTGTGTGTGTGTGTGTGTGTATTCAATCTTGTAATCCTCCTGCCTCCTCCACCACCTAGATACTGGGACTACATATACTACTGTGCCCTTCGGGTGCTTGTGAGTCACCTGGTGTGGGCGGGAGGCGTCAAACTTGATCACCTGGAAGAATAGCAATGCTCTTAAGGATGGAGCCCCCTCTCCAGCCCTCTTGCAGTGTCTGTGATGGTGAAGGATGCCTGGCAGGCATCAGGTGCTCAACAGAGGTACAATGCTCACAGAAGCAGGATGATCTTAGGTGGAAACAATGGTGACCTCAGAAAACTGCTGAGTCAGCAAGGCTCCCTAGAGCTGTCACTCAATGCCCCTGGCACACCTCAAGCTGCTTAGTGCCAAGCAGAGCAAAATGCTGGCAACTTTAAAAGCAGACAACAGTAACAGAAAGCAAAGTAGAACAAAACAAAAAACACCAGCGGAAGCTGAGGCATAGGATTACAAGTTCAATGTCCAAGTGGTCTACTAAATGAGTTCAAGGCCAGCCTGGGCAACTTAGTGAGACCCTGTCTCAAAAATAAGAAGTAAAAAGAGAACTGAAAATGTAGTTTCATGGTGGTTCGCTCACCTGGCATGCACTTGTTCTGAGTTCAAGCTTCAGCGACAATAAGAACATTGACTCCAAGCAGTAGTACATAGTACATAGTAGTACATAGCCTGTACTCCTCCATCCAGAATTTGAGAGGTTCAGGAAGCAGGAGGATCATAAGTTTGAAGCCAGCCTGGGCTACAGACTGAAACCTTCTCAGGAAGAAAGGAAGAAAGAAAGAAAGAAAGAAAGAAAGAAAGAAAGAAAGAAAGAAGGAAAGAAAGAAAGAAAGAAAGAAGGAGATCGACTCCAAAAATACTTTGAATTAAATGGTTTAATCACAACTAATATATAATTATTTTCATAATATAGTTGTGTTGTCATATGTTCCAGACCAGCCTGGGCTCCATACTGAATTCAAGGCCAACCTAAGCTAAAGTGAGGCCTTGTCTCAAAACAACAACAAATGGGACTGGAGGTGCAGGTAAAATGTTTGCCTAGGGGCTGGGGATTTAGCTCAGTGATAGAGCACTTGCCTAGCAAGCGCAAGGCCCTGGGTTCGGTCCCCAGCTCCAAAAAAAAAAAAAAGAAAAGAAAAGAAAAAAATGTTTGCCTAGCGTGCATGAAGCCCTGCGTTCAATTCCCAGAATCTTATAAACTGGGCCCATGGTCTATGTCTGTAATCCCAGCACTAGGGAGTTGAAAGCAGGAAGATTAGAAATTCAAGGTCATCCTCTGCTACAAAACAGTTTTGAGGTCAAGCCGTAGCTACATGAGACACTGTGTAAAAAACAAACAGAAGTGACCAACAACAGAAGGACTCCTGTGGTTGGGCTTGCCTGTCGCTTCAGTGTCAATACAGATCCACTTTAATGTTTCCTGAGACCTGAATTGGAGCCTCTAAAAGTACTCATGCCTCGGGGCCTCTAAAATCTACACATTCCTTGGTCTAGTGAGAGAGACCTGTAATTTCACCTACACAGGAAGCTGAGGCAGGAGATCAAAGCTAGCCTGGGTGACATAGAGACATTGTCTCACATAGTAGCACTGTGTGGTGGTTCACACACAACTCCAGAATTTGGAAAGCAGAGCCAGCTAGGGAGTCACACCTAGACCCTGTCTCAATAGCAAACAAACAAATAAATATCATTTTTAAAAGAGAGTTGGAGTGCTGGAGAAATGTCTCAGTGGTTAAGATCACTTACTTCAAGTTCAGCTACTAGCACCCATATTGGGCAGCTCACAGCAAAATGTATCCCCAGCTCCAGGGGATCAAATATCACACACACACACACACACACACACACACACACACACACACACACACACACACACACGTAGACCTATATTAAAATAAGTGCTGGGGACATGGCTCAGTGGTCAAAGCTCATTCTTGAGTTCAGTTCCCAGCACTTAAGTGAGGCAGCTCAAAGCAGCCTATTACTCCAACTCCAGGGATCCAGTTCCTACTTCTGGTCCCCAAAGCCACTCACGTATACCTTGCATGCATTCACATAGACACACATAAACCAAGTAGAACATTTAATAACGCCAATCCTAATAGTTGGGTAAGGGGCACAGGCCTGTCATCCCAGAACTCAGGGACAGAAATCTCTGTGAGTTTGAACCAGCCACCTCCACACAGTAAGTCAAGGCCAACCAGGATTACACAGGGAGATCCTGTCTTAAAATAATAATAATAATAATAATAATGATAATAATAATAATAATAATAATAATAATATTATTATTGGTGGTAGTAGTAGTAGTAATACATTTTTCTTTCTTAAAAAAGAGAGAGTTGGTCGTATAGCTCAAATGTTTCTCGAATAGCACAAACGAGGACCTGGGTCTGTCCCCAGCTTCACAAAAAAATTTTTAAAAAAGGAAATAGAAAAATAAATAATGGGATCCTAAGGCTGTGAACGGAAGCTCCTGAAAACAAGCTGTGTCTGCACAGACTGACTGGTAGAACTTCAGTCCTGTGGGGAGCCTGGAAGGCTGCAGGTCCGGAGGCCAACTGCCTTATGCCTGGTAGCTCCAGCCTCAGAACAGCCATTCCTTGTCTGCCTGCGTCAGAACTACACAGGGCACTAATCCTGTGACTATGAAGAAACCTTCTAGAGTCCATTGACTTAGTGGGCCACTGCCTTCCACCCACTTAAAAGCAAGATGTCATAGGACACACACTGGGCCTGGAGAGAAACTCCCCCAGCTCACCGTGCCTGTTCTTGGATGAATTTTTTTTTTTTATTAACTTGAGTATTTCTTATATACATTTCGAGTGTTATTCCCTTTCCCGGTTTCCGGGCAAACATCCCCCTCTCCCCTCCCCTTTCTTCTCAGTGTTCCCCTCCCCATCCTCCCCCCATTGCCGCCCTCCCCCCATAGACTAGTTCACTGGGGGTTCAGTCTTAGCAGGATCCAGGGCTTCCCCTTCCACTGGTGCTCTTACTAGGATATTCATTGCTACCTATGGGGTCAGAGTCCAGGGTCAGTCCATGTATAGTCTTTAGGTAGTGGCTTAGTCCCTGGAAGCTCTGGTTGCTTGACATTGTTGTACATATGGGGTCTCAAGCCCCTTCAAGCTCTTCCAGTTCTTTCTCTGATTCCTTCAATAGGGGACCTATTCTCAGTTCAGTGGTTTGCTGCTGGCATTCGCCTCTGTGTTTGCTGTATTCTGGCTGTGTCTCTCAGGAGAGATCTACATCCGGCTCCTGTCAGCCTGCACTTCTTTGCTTCATCCATCTTATCTAATTGGATGACTGTATATGTATGGGCCACATGTGGGGCAGGCTCTGAGTGGGTGTTCCTTCAGTCTCTGTTTTAATCTTTGCCTCTCTATTCCCTGCCAAGGGTATTCTTGTTCCCCTTTTAAAGAAGGAGTGAAACATTCACATTTTGATCATCTGTCTTGAGTTTCATTTGTTCTAGGCATCTAGGGTAATTCAAGCATTTGGGCTAATAGCCACTTATCAATGAGTGCATACCATGTGTGTTTTTCTGTGATTGGGTTACCTCACTCAGGATGATATTTTCCAGTTCCAAACATTTGCCTACGAATTTCATAAAGTCATTGTTTTTGATAGCTGAGTAATATTCCATTGTGTAGATGTACCACATTTTCTGTATCCATTCCTCTGTTGAAGGGCATCCGGGTTCTTTCCATCTTCTGGCTATTATAAATAAGGCTGCGATGAACATAGTGGAGTACATGTCTTTTTTATATGTTGGGGCATCTTTTGGGTATATACCCAAGAGAGGTATAGCTGGATCCTCAGGCAGTTCAATGTCCAATTTTCTGAGGAACCTCCAGACTGATTTCCAGAATGGTTGTACCAGTCTGCAATCCCACCAACAATGGAGGAGTGTTCCTCTTTCTCAACATCCTCACCAGCATCTGCTGTCATCTGAGTTTTTGATCTTAGCCATTCTCACTGGTGTGAGGTGAAATCTCAGGATTGTTTTGATTTGCATTTCCCTTATGACTAAAGATGTTGAACATTTCTTTAGGTGTTTCTCAGCCATTCGGCATTCCTCAGTGAATTGTTTGTTTAGCTCTGAACCCCATTTTTTTTTTGGTTCTTTTTTTCGGAGCTGGGGACCGAACCCAGGGCCTAGCGCTTCCTAGGTAAGCGCTCTACCATTGAGCTAAATCCCCAGCCCCTGAACCCCATTTTTTAATAGGGTTATTTGTCTCCCTGCGGTCTAACTTCTTGAGTTCTTTGTATATTTTGGATATAAGGCCTCTATCTGTTGTAGGATTGGTAAAGATCTTTTCCCAATCTGTTGGTTGCCGTTTTGTCCTAACCACAGTGTCCTTTGCCTTACAGAAGCTTTGCAGTTTTATTAGATCCCATTTGTCGATTCTTTTTTTTTTTTTTTTTTTTTTTTTTTGTTTTTTTTTTTTTTTTTTTTTTTTTTTTCCGGAGCTGGGGACCGAACCCAGGGCCTTGCGCTTCCTAGGTAAGCGCTCTACCACTGAGCTAAATCCCCAACCCCTCCATTTGTCGATTCTTGATCTTAGAGCATAAGCCATTGGTGTTTTGTTCAGGAAATTTTTTCCAGTGCCCATGTATTCGAGATGCTGCCCTAGTTTTTCTTCTACTAGTTTGAGTGTATCTGGTTTGATGTGGAGGTCCTTGATCCACTTGGACTTAAGCTTTGTACAGGGTGATAAGCATGGATCGATCTGCATTCTTCTACATGTTGACCTCCAGTTGAACCAGCACCATTTGCTGAAAATGCTATCTTTTTTCCATTGGATGGTTTTGGCTCCTTTGTCAAAAATCAAGTGACCATAGGTGTGTGGGTTCATTCCTGGGTCTTCAATTCTATTTCATTGGTCTATCTGTCTGTCTCTGTACCAATACCATGCAGTTTTTATCACTATTGCTCTGTAATACTGCTTGAGTTCAGGGATAGTGATTCCCCCTGAAGTCCTTTTATTGTTGAGGATAGTTTTAGCTATCCTGGGTTTTTTGTTATTCCAGATGAATTTGCAAATTGTTCTGTCTAACTCTTTGAAGAATTGGATTGGTATTTTGATGGGGATTGCATTGAATCTGTAGATTGCTTTTGGTAAAATGGCCATTTTTACTATATTAATCCTGCCAATCCATGAGCATGGGATATCTTTCCATCTTCTGAGGTCTTCTTCAATTTCTTTCTTCAGAGTCTTGAAGTTCTTATTGTACAGATCTTTTACTTGCTTGGTTAAAGTCACACCGAGGTACTTTATATTATTTGGGTCTATTATGAAGGGTGTCGTTTCCCTAATTTCTTTCTCGGCTTGTTTCTCTTTTGTATAGAGGAAGGCAACTGATTTATTTGAGTTAATTTTATACCCAGCCACTTTGCTGAAGTTGTTTATCAGCTTTAGTAGTTCTCTGGTGGAACTTTTGGGATCACTTAAATATACTATCATATCATCTGCAAATAGTGATATTTTGACTTCTTCTTTTCCGATCTGTATCCCCTTGACCTCCTTTTGTTGTCTGATTGCTCTGGCTAGAACTTCAAGAACTATATTGAATAAGTAGGGAGAGAGTGGGCAGCCTTGTCTAGTCCCTGATTTTAGTGGGATTGCTTCAAGTTTCTCTCCATTTAGTTTGATGTTAGCAACTGGTTTGCTGTATATGGCTTTTACTATGTTTAGGTATGGGCCTTGAATTCCTATTCTTTCCAGGACTTTTATCATGAAGGGGTGTTGAATTTTGTCAAATGCTTTCTCAGCATCTAATGAAATGATCATGTGGTTTTGTTCTTTCAGTTTGTTTATATAGTGGATCACGTTGATGGTTTTCCGTATATTAAACCATCCCTGCATGCCTGGGATGAAGCCTACTTGATCATGGTGGATGATTGTTTTTTCTTTTTTTTTTTTCTTTTTCTTTTTCTTTTTTTTTTTTTTTTTTTCGGAGCTGGGGACCGAACCCAGGGCCTTGCGTTTGCTAGGCAAGCGCTCTACCACTGAGCTAAATCCCCAACCCCGGATGATTGTTTTGATGTGCTCTTGGATTCAGTTTGCCAGAATTTTATTGAGTATTTTTGCGTCGATATTCATAAGGGAAATTGGTCTGAAGTTCTCTTTCTTTGTTGGGTCTTTGTGTGGTTTAGGTATAAGAGTAATTGTGGCTTCATAGAAGGAATTCGGTAGTGCTCCATCTGTTTCAATTTTGTGGAATAGTTTGGATAATATTGGTACGAGGTCTTCTATGAAGGTCTGATAGAATTCTGCACTAAACCTGTCTGGACCTGGGCTCTTTTTGGTTGGGAGACCTTTAATGACTGCTTCTATTTCCTTAGGAGTTATGGGGTTGTTTAACTGGTTTATCTGTTCCTGATTTAACTTTGGTACCTGGTATCTGTCTAGGAAATTGTCCATTTCCTGCAGATTTTCAAGTTTTGTTGAATATAGGCTTTTATAGTAAGATCTGATGATTTTTTTTTAATTTCCTCTGAATCTGTAGTTATGTCTCCCTTTTCATTTCTGATTTTGTTAATTTGGACACACTCTCTGGGTCCTCTCATTAGTCTGGCTAAGGGTTTATCTATCTTGTTGATTTTCTCAAAGAACCAACTTTTGGTTCTGTTGATTCTTTCTATGGTCCTTTTTGTTTCTACTTGGTTGATTTCAGCTCTGAGTTTGATTATTTCCTTCCTTCTACTCCTCCTGGGTGTATTTGCTTCTTTTTGTTCTAGATCTTTTAGGTGTGCTGTCAAGCTGCTGACATATGCTCTTTCCTGTTTCTTTCTGCAGGCACTCAGCGCTATGAGTTTTCCTCTTAGCACAGCTTTCATTGTGTCCCATAAGTTTGGGTATGTTGTACCTTCATTTTCATTAAATTCTAAAAAGTCTTTAATTTCTTTCTTTATTTCTTCCTTGACCAGGTTATCATTGAGTAGAGCATTGTTCAATTTCCACGTATATGTGGGCATTCTTCCCTTATTGTTATTGAAGACCAGTTTTAGGCCGTGGTGGTCCGATAGCACGCATGGGATTATTTCTATCTTTCTGTACCTGTTGAGGCCCGTTTTTTGACCAATTATATGGTCAATTTTGGAGAAAGTACCATGAGGAGCTGAGAAGAAGGTATATCCTTTTAGGATAGAATGTTCTATAAATATCTGTTAAGTCCATTTGGCTCATGACTTCTCTTAGTCTGTCTACGTCTCTGTTTAATTTCTGTTTCCATGATCTGTCCATTGATGAGAGTGGGGTGTTGAAATCTCCTACTATTATTGTGTGAGGTGCAATGTGTGTTTTGAGCTTTAGTAAGGTTTCTTTTCTGTATGTAGGTGCCCTTGTATTTGGGGCATAGATATTTAGGATTGAGAGTTCATCTTGGTGGATTTTTCCTTTGATGAATATGAAGTGTCCTTCCTTATCTTTTTTGATGAATTTTAGTTGAAAATTGATTTTATTTGATATTAGAATGGCTACTCCAGCTTGCTTCTTCAGACCATTTGCTTGGAAAGTTGTTTTCCAGCCTTTCACTCTGAGGTAGTGTCTGTCTTTGTCTCTGAGGTGTGTTTCCTCACAGGCAGCAGAATGCAGGGTCCTCATTGCGTATCCAGTTTGTTAATCTATGTCTTTTTATTGGGGAGTTGAGGCCATTGATGTTGAGAGATATTAAGGAATAGTGATTATTGCTTCCTGTTATATTCATATTTGGATATGAAGTTATGTTTGTCTGCTTTTCTTCTCTTTGTTTTGTTGCCAAGACGATTAGTTTCTTGCTTCTTCTAGGGCATAGCTTACCTCCTTATGTTAGGCTTTGCCATTTATTATCCTTTGTAGTGCTGGATTTATAGAAAGATATTGTGTAAATTTGGTTTTGTCATGGAATATCTTGGTTTCTCCATCAATGTTAATTGAGAGTTTTGCAGGATACAGTAACCTGGGCTGGCATTTGTGTTCTCTTAGGGTCTGTATGACATCTGTCCAGGGTCTTCTGGATTTCATAGTTTCTGGCGAAAAGTCTGGTGTAATTCTGATAGGTCTGCCTTTATATGTTACTTGACCTTTTTCCCTTACTGTTTTTAATATTCTTTCTTTATTTTGTGCGTTTGGTGTTTTGACTCTTATGTGACGGGAGGTGTTTCTTTTCTGGTCCAATCTATTTGGAGTTCTGTAGGCTTCTTGTATGCCTATGGGTATCTCTTTTTTTAGGTTAGGGAAGTTTTCTTCTATGATTTTGTTGAAGATATTTACTGGTCCTTTGAGCTGGGAGTCTTCACTCTCTTCTATACCTATTATCCTTAGGTTTGATCTTCTCACTGAGTCCTGGATTTCCTGTATGTTTTGGACCAGTAGCTTTTTCTGCTTTACATTATCTTTGACAGTTGAGTCAATGATTTCTATGGAATCTTCTGCTCCTGAGATTCTCTCTTCCATCTCTTGTATTCTGTTGGTGAAGCTCGTATCTACAGCTCCTTGTCTCTTCTTTTGGTTTTCTATATCCAGGGTTGTTTCCATGTGTTCTTTCTTGATTGCTTCTATTCCCATTTTTAATTCCTTCAACTGTTTGATTGTGTTTTCCTGGAATTCTTTCAGGGATTGTTGTGACTCCTCTCTATGGGCTTCTACTTGTTTATTTATGTTTTCCTGGAATTCTTTCAGGGATTTTTGCGATTCCTCTCTGTAGGCTTCTACTTGTTTATTAATGTTTTCCTGTGTTTCTCTAAGGGAGTTCTTCACGTCTTTCTTGAAGTCCTCCAGCATCATGATCAAATATGATTTTAAATCTAAGTCTTGCTTTTCTGGTGTGTTTGGATATTCAGTGTTTGGTTTGGTGGGAGAATTGGGCTCCGATGATGCCATGTAGTCTTGGTTTCTGTTGCTTGGGTTCCTGCGCTTGCTTCTCGCCATCAGATTATCTCTAGTGTTACTTTGTTCTGCTATTTCTGACAGTGGCTAGACTGTCCTATAAGCCTGTGTGTCAGGAGTGCTGTAGACCTGTTTTCCTGTTTTCTTTCAGCCAGTTATGGGGACAGAGTGTTCTGCTTTCGGGCATGTAGTTTTTCCTATCTACAGGTCTTCAGCTGTTCCTGTGGGCCTGTGTCTGGAGTTCACCAGGCAGGTCACTTGCAGCAGAAAAGTTGGTCTTACCTGTGGTCCCGAGGCTCAAGTTTGCTTATGGGGTGTTACTTACGAGCTCTCCGAGGCGGCAGCAACCAGGAAGATCTGCGCCGCCCTTTCCGGGAGCTTCCGTGCACCAGGGTTCCAGATGGCGTTTGGTGTTTTCCTCTGGCGTCAGAGATGTGTGCACAGTGCAGTCTCTTCTGGTTTCCCAGGCGTGTCTGCCTCTCTGAAGGTTTAGCTCTCCCTCCCACGGGATTTGGGTGCAGAGAACTGTTTATCCGGTAGATCCCTTCAGGTTCTGGCGGTGTCTCAGACGCAGCAGTCCTGCTGCTCTTGGGCCCTCCTCTATGGGAACCCAGAGGCCTTATACAGTTTCCTCTTGGGCCAGGGATGTGGGCAGGGGTGGGCAGTGTTGGTGGTCTCTTCCGCTCTGCAGCCTCAGGAGTGCCCACCTGACCAGGCAGTGAGGTTTCTCTCCCACGGGGTTTGGGAGCAGAGAGCTGCTCCTCGGATGAATTTTAAACTTGCCCTGATTTCTGACTTTGTTCTGTAAAACCATAAAACTTCATTAAATCGCTTCTGTGTTGAAATTTGAATTTGGGGTAACCTAAATCTGTGCTCCTGGGCTAAGGTCACTCAAGGGGGCTCCAGAATAAACGATCTTATTTCCTTTAAGGTGAGAGCTGTAGTTTATTGTGGGCACTCTTTAACCTTACCCATAAAGCTCTGGAAGCCCTGGGCCCTCCTCCCTCCCCAGCTGGGTCCCTATTTCCCCATCCCTTCCCCAAGGCCTCTCTTCATGCTGAATCAATTACAACTAAATTCCTCCAAATAGAGCTCCCTCACTTCTCTCTCTCTGCTCCCCATTTTCTTTTTCTTTTTTCCTTTCCTTCTTTTCCTGATATTTATTTTTGTGACACTGTGGATTCAACTGAAACCTTTGGTCTCACTACCACTGTGCACAGGCCTGTGCACACTGAGCTACTTCTCCACCTTGAGGCTGCTTCTCCGCCCATAGTTTTCACACACGCTAATCCCTCTATGCAAGATGCTCTCCCTAGCTAAGAACCATAGCCCTTTTTTTGCAGCTCAGTACAAATCTGAGCGAGGGGGAAAGGAATGGTGTTCATGGATCCAAACATTTGGAATGTACTGAGGCCCTGCGTGACTATGGGAAGAAGGCCTGAATGCTCAGGTGTTACAGCCTGAGGGAAGGGGTTCCTTGGATTCCTAATCTCTTCAGGACTAGGAAATGTGAGTCAATGAAGGTAGTGACTGGTGCTTAAGGTCCCACAACAACCTGTCAAGTCTGGCATAGGAGGTCAGCTCCTAATTCTGGTTTGGATGCTCCTGTACTCTCCTGGCCACAGCTCTTCTTGGTGACTTTGTCTCTCAGAAAGTTTCTTTACTACCCACTCCACCCTTTTTTGTGAAGATTTAGTGTGTGTGTGTGTGTGTGTGTGTGTGTGTGTGTGTCTAGTACATGCACCCACATGTTAGAGGTTGCTATCCAAGGCCAGATGAGGGTATCTGACTCCCTCAGTCTGAAACTACAGCCAGTTGTGAGCCAGGCAGAGTGGGTCCTGGGAACTGAACAGTGCTCCAAACCTTCTCCAGATTCCAAGTATAAAACCCTCTGGGAGGGGGCTGGAGAGATGGCTCCGTGCTTAAGAGCACTGACTGCTCTTCAGAGGTGCTGAGTTCAGTTCCCAGCAACACATGGTGGCTCACAACCATCTGGAATGGGATCTGATGCCCTCTTCTGGTGTCTCTGAAGAGAATGACAGTGTACTCAACATTAATAATAATAATAATAATAATAATAATAATAATAAAAACTTTTTTAAAAAAACCAACCCTCTGGGAGATCTGGGTGAAGCTCAGCTGAAAAGTGTTTGCTGCAGGAGCATGGGTGAGCCTTTGGGAGCTGGGGTCCGTAGCAGCAATCTCAGAACTCTCAGCTCTGGGCAGGCAGATAGGAGGTTGTCCAGTCAGCCTAGCCAATGGTGGTCTCCAGATACAATAAGAGACCCTGTCTCAGGAAACAATGTGAAGAAGGGTTTAGGAAGACACCAATGGGGCTGGAGAGATGGCTCAGCCATTAAAGGCTAGGCTCACAACCAAAATATAGGAAGACACCAATGTTGACCTACGCACTCACCCACATGAACAGGTACACACTACACACACACACACACACACACACACACACACACACACACACCCCTCTGAGAAAAGGCTTACAAATATGTATTTTGAGGCCATGAATGTTGAAACCAGCACAACCCAGCACTCCAGAGGCTGATGCAGCCTCACCTACCTAGTTTGAGAGTTTTAGGTCAGCCAGGGATGTACAACAAGGAGTCAGTCAGGGAGAGAGACAGAGAGGGAAAGAGGGGGACATGGACGGAGAGGGAAAAGGGAGGAAGGGAGGGACAGAGAGAGAGTATGATTTTCAGATGCACTGAGGCACACTTGTAATCCCAGCTATTCAGGAGCTACTCAAATTCAGTCAGTCTAGACTAAACTAAAAGCCTATTTCACATGCAAAAACAAAGAAAGAGAGAAGGGGGGGGAGGGCTGGAGGGATGGCTTAGCTGGTATGAGCACTGGCTGCCTTTGCAGAGGATCTAGGTTCAATTCCCAGCACCCGCTTGGCAGCTCACAGCTATCCAGTCCCAGGGGATTTAGCGCTCTCTTCTGGCCTTCATGGTCACTGCATGCATGCAGCACAGACATTCATGTGAACAAAACACCTATACACATAAAACATTCACAGTACATAGAAAATAAACGAATATTTTGTTTAAAGTGCTTCAGGAACAGCCATGAAACTAACAACACTAGGTGTCTCTGCAGAAGAAAAATGGGGGTTGGGAATCAGAAATGGAAGGACCTTTTAGATTTAAAATTCCGAACCATGTGAACATATCACCTTTTAATACAGAGCATAAATTTTTTAGAGGAAAGAAATAGAACAACCAGACAGGAGATCAATAAGGAAATATGGGATCTGGTCAACACTGTAGACCAGATGGATTTAACCAATAAACATATATATGATACTACCCCAGAACAGCAGAATATGCATTCTTCCCAAGGGCATCTAGAACATTCTCCAGGATAGACCCCACACTGAAATCAAAGAAAATGTCTGTTCCAATGGCAGTGCGGAAAACCAAAGACCAACAGCAGAAGGAAAATAAACCCACCAACTGGGGGAAGTAAAGAACAACATTATAAAGAAAATGTTGACAGAGGTAGGGTGCTCCCCTGCAACTGGATCCATCTGAAGCGGGTACAAGGAATGAACTGGGCTCCTCTGTGGGGGCCATCTCTCCAGACCCTAGGCAACAGGCTCTTAACCAAGGGGCCAAAGGAAAACTCACAAGGGAAATTAAAAATATTTTGTGATTAGTGAAAACAAAACAAACAAACAAAAAATGCATAGCTGTGAATGTGTATTAAGAATCCGGCTGCAGGGGCTGGGGATTTAGCTCAGTGGTAGAGCCCTTACCTAGGAAGCGCAAGGCCCTGGGTTCGATCCCCAGCTCCGAAAAAAAAAAAAAAAAAAAAGAATCTGGCTGCAGAGAAGGTTCAGTGGTCAAGAGTACTGGCTGCTCTTCCAGAGGACAATCCCAAACGCCTACAGACAGCTTACAACCTTCCAATTCCAGTTCCAGAGAGACTCTGATGCCCTCTTCTGGCCTCCACAGGTACTAAGCATTCACATGGTACACAAACAAGCAGGCAAAACACCCACACACATAAATTATAATTCATATCTAACTCACAGGTGCACGCACACACACACACCCATGGTCTGTAAACCAAGTACTTGGGACTTGGGAAGTAGAGACAGAAGAATCTGGACTTTGAGATCATCCTTTTTTTTTTTAATATTTATTTATTTATTATGTATACATCATACAGCTTTCTGTCTTCTGGCCTGTAGGCCAGAAGATGACCCCAGATCTCATTATAGATGGTTGTGAGTCACCATGTGGTTGCTGGGAATTGAACTCAGGACCTTTGGAAGAACAGTCAGTGCTCTTAACCGCTGAGCCATCTCTCCAGCCCGAGATCATCCTTTACCAAATATCAGATTCAAGGCCCGAGTAGTGAGGGGGAGGGGGTAAAACCTTGTCATGTGCCCAGTATCTGGTCAGTGTGTGATCACCTGCGTTCTCCCCTTCAGCCCTCCAAGCAGCATCCCTTAGAACGCAGAAGGCTATTTTATTTGCAGTAGCCAAGATGGAGACACATTGCACAGCTTGTGGCAAGCACTGGAACCGAGTGGAGGCCTTCACACCAGTCATGTGAGGGCCACTGCAGCTCCCTGAGCATAATCGGGGACGCCCAGTGGTGTTTTCCTGCAGAGGAAGGACTGGCTGGACCCATATCCTCAGCCCAGTCAGAAGGATGGGTAACAAATAGTCAATGGTCAGAGGAAATTAGCTGAAGTCCGTGCTCCCTGTACCCAAACCGCCCGTCCTTTGGGCATGCCCACGTTTCCAGGCCTCTCCTCTGAACAACTCACACTGTGAGGCAGTAGGTCTCCGCCATATACAATGCCCTGCTCTGGCTGAGTGAAAGTAGGGCTGCTTTCTCCAGCCATGGGGTGACTGGCAATGCCAGCTTTGCTTGGCACGAAGAGGAGCAGGCCCTCCGGTCCCTGTGAGTACCCTCTGCTGGAGACTTCTGGACTGGCCGAGTCTGCAGGCTCTGGGCACTGGGCCCAATGGGTTTTCATTTTTCATTAGAGCAGTAGGATGTCTTTCAAGAGTCTCCATGATATTAACTACATCCTGCTGTGTATCAGCCTATGGCTTCACAAAAGACAGGGCTCGTGTTCCCAAAGGCCCCTGAGACCTGAGATACCCCAGCTCCCAAGGACTGATTTCTGAAGGACTCTGGGCTCCCTCCGTCTTCTGATGTTCTTTGAAAGCCTTCTGTCCCCAGCCCCTCCTAAACAGGCGTGTCAGCAGGACCCCAGAACTACCTGAACTCCATGCTGGGAATCTTCTATAGAGCGGAGAATTCTAGAAATCGGATCTAGAAGTTAGACACCAATGGTCAGGACGAAGCACTATACTCCGATTCCAAAAAAGAGAAGCAGATATCTCCCATTGTAAGTCATAGGAGAGCCTCAGCCATCCACATAAACACCACCTTGAGATGGGGGTGGGAGGGACTCCAGACTTTTTCAACAGCAAATCCCTGGAACTTTGGCACTCGAGTAGTGCTGCTGGATGGGAGATTCCCAACTGCAAACTGTGGCTATATCCATCCCCTCCACCTATGCATGGGGACAGATGCACTGCCATCCCAAAGCAGAGAAATACTAAGGTGGGGGCATAGCTCAGTGGTAGAGGGAGAGGGGGGTTAAGTAAAGAAAGAATCATCACTTTTAATTTTACTATTATTTGTGTGTGTGTGTATGTGTCTGTGTCTGTGTGTGTCTGTGTGTGTATGTCTGTGTGTGTGTCTGTGTATTGGTGTGTGTGTGTGCACATATGACAAGCAGAGAATAAAGGACAGGAGCTTGCTGGGCAGCGAGTCTCTTGTATATAGAGCTAGCTACAAGTTTTATAAGAGATCCTGTCCCTAAAAACAAGGAAGATCCTGGCATTGGTGCCTTAGGCCTTTAATCTCAGCACTCAGTGACAGAAGCAGACTGTGAGTTCAAGGCCATCCTGGTCTACAGAGTTCCAGAACAGCCAAGGATACACAGAGAAACTCTATCTGTCTATCTATCTATCTATAGATAGATAGATAGATAGATAGATAGATAGACAGAGATAAATAAATAAATAAATAATTGGATTGTTTAAGGTAAGGCTTTTTTTTGTTATGTTTATAAAGAGCTAGCAAGCATGGTGGCTCACACCAACATTCAAGTGACAGAGCAGGGGGATCTCTGTGAGTTCAAGGATAGCCTGGTTTACACAGCAAGTTCCAGGCCAGCAAGGGCTACACAGTGAGACTGTGTCAAAAAGAAGGTGGAAGCTAGACCAGCCTCCTCACTGTGTTCTGACTTCTTGTCATGCGATGAAATCTCTCCCTCCTGTTAGTGCTTCTTTCTTGGAGCTTTGTCTGTGGAGCCTTCCATCAGTCAGGTTGCGACAGTCTTGCTACATGCCTGGAACTCTCTGTAAACCAAACTAGCTTGATGTGTGTAGCAGCCCTCCTTTCTGTGCCTCCTGAGTTGCTGGGATGTCATAAATGGCAAACCTCTTTTCTTTAAAAAGTACCCAGCCTTGAGCATTTTGTTGTGGCAATACAGAACAATTAGGAAAATGTCTCTCTCAGCTAGAACTAAATGGAATTTCTGAGGCCCTCAAGGGTGCAGGCTAGAACTCAGATCTTCTCAAACTCGTGGCAGCTATTTTTCAAACAGCTCCCAGAGAGTAGCAGTCCCTGCTTACAGACCCCAAGGCAAGGTCACTCTACGTCTTCTTCCTCCACAGCAATGCAGATTTCCCAGGATCCTTTCTTCCTCTTTTCTGTTTCCTCTTCCTCTTCTCTCGCCATAAATAAAATCCCCATCTAAGTGGCACACACCAACTTTGTCCATAATAAAATAAGAGCGGGCTCACCCCTGGTAACCCTGTTGCGAGCTGTCATTTGCAGAGCCAGCCCAGGGTAAAATTTCCTCATCTCTTACTGCACTTCCAGCAACATAGCAAGCAGATGCCTCCGTGCACTCAATGTATCACCTACAAGTCTTACAGGTGGATCTCCATGTGCCCATTTCACAGGGGAGCTAGCAAAGGCTCAGAAGGTTGCTCGTGGCTTCCTACACAGAGTGATTGCTTTCTGCCTAAATTTTCTAGCCAGTTCCACTTAAGGAGTAGGCTGTTCATTTTATTTGTGAGAGCATTTGTGTGCCTGTGTCAGCTAACTTTGTATTGCTATAATAAAACACCATGACCAAGACAACTTATAAAAGAAAGTGTTTAATTGGGTTTATAGTTCCAAAGGGTTCAAGTCCATGACGCTGGAGCAAAGGCTTAGACGGCAACAGGATCGGCAGGAGAGAGCTCACAGCTCAAGCAGCAGCTAGAGAGTGCTGGCTCCAAGGGCTTGCATCTGTTGGCTTTGTTTGGGGAGGGAGTTGCTCCCTTGCTTGCTTGTTTGTTTTGAGATAGGGTTTCTCTGTGTAGCCCTGGCTGTCCTAGAAGACTCTGTAGAACAGGCTGACCTCAAACTCACAAAGATCTGCCTGTCTCTGTCTCCCAAGTGCTGGTATTAAAGGTGTGCACCACCACCGCCACCCAGCTGGCATTGAGTCTTTTGAAACCTCAAACTCACCCCCCACATGCCATCATTGAAGACCAAGTATTCAAAGATATGAGCCTTTGGGAGCCTTTCTCACTGGAACTGTGTGTGTGTGTCTGTCCATCTGTCCTGTCTGTCTGGTGTTTATACACATGTGCACATGCAATGGCTTGCTTGTACCTGTGCATACATACAAAGACCAGTGCGGGTATCCTGCACTATTATTCCCTAACTTATTCCCTTGAGACAGTTTCTCTCTTAAAAAAAAAGATTTATTTTTTAAATATAAGTATGCTGGGCTGTAGAGATGGCTCAGAGGTTAAGAGCACTGTCTGCTTTTCCCAAGGTCCTGAGTTCAATTCCCAGCAACCACATGGTGGCTCACAACCATCTGTAATGAGATCTGGTGCCTTCTTCTGGCCTGCAGTCACATATGCAGGCAGAATGCTGTACATAAAATAAATAAATAAATAAATAAATAAATCTTTAAAAAAATATATAAGTATGCTGTAGATGTCTTCAGACACACCAGAAGAGGGCATCAGATCCCCTTACAGATGGTTGTGAGCCACCATGTGGTTGCTGGGATTTGAACTCAGGACCTCTGGAAGAGCAGTCAGTGCTCTTAACCACTGAACCATCTCGACAGCCCGAGACAGGTTCTTGTAATGAATCTGGAGCTAGGTTGGCAGTAAGCAAGCCCAGAAAGTTCCTGCTGCCCCACCCCCACAGCTTTGATGCAGCCGCATGCAACTTTTTAAAAATGTATATGTTTTTCCTGCAAGTATGTAAGGGCACCTCATGCGCACAGTGCCATAGGACAGCAGGAGAGGCTGTCAGAAACCAGAGTGAGAGGTGGTTGTGAGTCATCATGTGGGTGCTGAGAACCAAACCTGGACTGGTGTAAGGAAGCAAACAGCAAATCCCAAAGAGCAAGCCTGGAAGCAGAACTCCTTGGTCGCTGGCTTTGGCTACTTTGTGGGTTCTTCTTTCTTCCACCCTTTCAACCCCCTAACACCAGATAAGAGGGAAAAAAAGATAGAGAGGAAAGGAAAGAGACCCATGAATAAAGCCAGGATCAGAAAGGAGGCAACATTATTGTTAGACCATTTCCTGATGATTAGGGGTGTTGAGCTCCATGGGGCAAGTTTGAATTCCACTGTCAGGATAGTTAATTTCTTTTTGTTTCTTCTTTGCACATGGCCGCTTAAAAAACTGTGACCAAGGGGTTGGGGATTTAACTCAGTGGTAGAGCGCTTGCCTAGCAAGCACAAGGCCCTGGGTTCGGTCCCCAGCTCCAAAAAAAAAAAACTGTGACCAAAACCCAACAAAACAGACACAGACACACAGACAGACAGAGAGACACAGACAGACAGACAGACAGACAGACAGACAGACAGACAGACAGGCACGCACGCACCCCTACTCTACTATCCTCAGGGCTCTAGCTTTTATATACCCTCTGAAAGTTCCCAGAATTCCAAACTTCCTCCAATTGCAGAAGCTATCTGCAGCTGGGAAAATCACAGTCCTGCTGGAGCACAAGACAAGTCATAATCAGCTGCTACTGACAATCTGAAGCAGCCCCATCATCTGGAATTAAAATGAAAACACATTCTTTTTTTTTTTATCTTTATTAACTTAGGTATTTCTTATTTACATTTCGATTGTTATTCCCCTTCCCTGTTTCCCGGCCAACATCCCCCTAACCCTTCCCCTCCCCTTCTCTATGGGTGTTCCCCTCCCCACCCTCCCCCCCTTGCCGCCCTCCCCCCAACAATCACATTCACTGGGGGTTCAGTCTTAGCAGGACCCAGGGCTTCCCCTTCCACTGGTGCTCTTACTAGGCTATTCACTGCTACCTATGAGGTCAGAGTCCAGGGTCAGTCCATGTATAGTCTTTAGGTAGTGGCTTAGTCCCTAGAAGCTCGGGTTGGTTGGCATTGTTGTTCATGATATTCTTATAATTTTTTTTAAAAGAAACCAAAATTACAAAATTCTCTCTACACTCCTCCTCTGTTTCAGTTCCTGCCTCTAGGTTCCTACCCTGACTTCCTTGGATGATGGGCTATAGGTCATAAGCTAAAATAAACCCTTTCCTCCCCAAGCTGCTTTTATTCATGGTATTTTATCACAACAGCGGGAATCCTCAGTAAAACCTTCATTCAGTCCCCACAAGGTACTTATGAAATGGGCCCTGCTCCCGTTTGACAGAGGAGAAAACCGAGGTTTCAGAGACTTAGGAACATGCCCCAGCACACAGCTTGTGAGTATCAGGGAGACAGGACCCAGATCTAGCTGACTCCTGGGTCTAGACCTTTGACCACCTCCTTACCTTGACAGCTGGGTTCAGTGTTGCTAGATTTCTGTTTCTAGAGGCAGGATGGGTTCTGGTCCTCTTGGCCTGGCTCTCCAGGCTCCATGGTTCTGCCTGAGGCTGTCTTTGCTCCCCTGCAGAACTGTCTGGGTTTCAGGATGGAAGCCAGTTGACAGCTCTTGAGTGCCTGCTGGAACCCCAGGAACATATGTGGCACGTCTATTTGGAGGCACAGAAGAGACTAGAGCTCAGACTATTTCAAAACAGTTTCTTTCTCTTCGGCAAGATGTGTGTGCAGCACTCATCTTCCAGAAATGAAGAGAGACAGAGCATAAAATCAACACTGGGGACCCCGAGTTGACTGAGGGGCTCCCTCATGTAGGAGTATGTGGACATTAGAGACAGAAAACCAGGGAGGGATCTTGTGACTTCAAGCAACAGAAGACCCAATCCAAACAGGTTAAAGAGAAAACATGCACTGATTGACAGGGTGGAAATCCCAGGAGCAGATCCACCTTTAGGTGTAGCTTGATCAATAGTCGAGAATTGACAGGGTGGAAATCCCAGGAGCAGATCCACCTTTAGGTGTAGCTTGATCAATAGTCGAGAAAGCTCCAAGTCCCACCTTCTCAGTTCTGCCTTCTCTCTCAAAGCAAGATGGTTTCTGTGTTAAGTACTATTTCATCACAGTGACCCAAACACCAGAGACAGCATCTCCAAGGAGGAAGGACTTGTTTGGGCTCCTAGATTCAGAGAGTTCTGTCTATGGATGCTTGAGGAAAGCACCCCACTCCCACCAAAGGAATGGCTCACTTCTTTGAGGTAGGGTTCTCCTCTTCAGGTTTCCAGAACCTCCTAAAATAGTGTCACGTGCTAGGGACCAAGTATTCAACATATGAGCCTGGGGGGATATTTAATCATTAAGCTTTATCTCCTCTTAGGAAAAAGGAGCATGTGTTTCCGATAAGTGAGTTTCACTGGCTCTAAGTGGCTCAATATGAACCAGGAAAATGTGATGTCAGCCAAATGTGTTAGCACATGCATGTGATCCCGGCACTTGGGAGGTGGAGGATCAGGCATTCAGGGGTATTCTGTGTGGTTTGAGGCCAGTCTGGGCTACATAAGACCTTGTGGGAGGGGGAAGGGGAGGGGAAGGGAGGGGAAAGGAAGGGAGAGGAGGGGAGAGGAGGGGAGAGGGGAGGAGAGGAGGGGAGAGGAGGGGAGAGGGGAGGAGAGGGGAGGAGAGGGGAGGAGAGGGGAGGAGAGGGGAGGAGAGGGGAGGGGAGGGGAGGGGAGGGGAGGAGAGGAGAGGAGAGGAGAGGAGAGGAGAGGAGAGGAGAGGAGAGGAGAGGAGACAAAAAGAAAAGAAAATGAGGCTCCTTTGATCTGCCGAGTGTGGGAACCCACGGTGCCAACAGCACCAGTCTCACAGGCTTGGGTGGAATAAAGAGAAGTGTTCTCAGACAGTAGTGGGATACCTTATAAGAAGCAGGATCAGCCAGGCTCGAGGAAGCAGGACTGTAACTCAGGCTACTTGAGAGGCTGAGGCAGGAGGATCACAAGTTAAAAGGCCTGCCTGAACAGAGTGAGTTCAAGGCTGGTCTGGTTAATTTATCAAAACCCTATCTCAAAATAAAAAGTGAAAAGAGGGCTGGCGGTGTAGGTCGGTGGAAGAATGCTTGCCTACCGTGAGTGGGGCCTTAGGCTCAACTCTCTCTCATCCACCTCCCCTTACCAGACACGGCGCCCATAGAAGGCACATAGCAGGTAAGGACTCCATGTGGGATTAAAAGCAAAGTGACTGGGGGTTGCAGAGCTGGCTCCACGGTTGGGAGAGCTGGCTGCTCTTGCAGAGGTTCCAGGTTCAACTCCCAGCACCCACGTGTCAGCTCCCAACTGTCTGTTAACTCCAGTTCCAGGGAATCCGATATCCTCACACAAACATACATGGAGTCAAAACACTAATGCCCATAAAATAAAAATGAATAAATGTTTAAGAACAAAAAAGCAAAAAGACAAACAGATTCTAGAAAGGGTATGCTCAAAAAGTTCACTCGTTAATCTGTTTGGAAATCAATACAGTGTACCTGAGTGTGGTGGGGGTGGGGAGAGGAGGCAGGTTTTCATTGTAAATATAGTCTGAAGAAATCATTATTTCATCTGCAATATAGTAGAGACACTAGATATTTGCAAAGAAAGATAGAAATCAAAATGTACTAGGCCGGGTGACAAGTCGGAAAGCCACCGGGTGGGGAAGCTCAGCTGAATTGGTTTGGAACGCTGGTGCTCCAGAGAAAGCAAGCTTAATTAACGAGATTGGGCTGGCAGATGGAGGCTCCGGTGGGGACCCAAAGGGGGCTTCGGAGCATTTCCAAGGTCTCAGAGTTTGACAGCGGGGGCTCTCTGTTATGCAGAATCTTCCTTCCTATGTTGTGGTTTCGGTTTCTCTCGGTAGAGATGAATCCAGAGCGTTCCTTATGACTTCTCCTCACAGATGCACAGAGAAGACGCGACTCTTTGCGACCGCACCGGAACTCCTGTCATCGTGACTCGCAAATGCCATCCACGGAAGGGAGAGGAGAGGAGGAGGTTGTCCAACAGCTCCTGAGCCAAAAGTGGATTCCGAGGTGACGAGAGAGGGACCGAGGGCCAGGAGAGCTTTGTGGATCATGAATTGGGCGGACGGAAATGGGGAGTGGCCCGTGATGTACCTGAGGAAGAGCTGCGATGCTCTCCTGCTCTAACAGACGTCCAGCTGGGCAGTGAGGGTGCACACCTTTAATCCCAGAACGTGGGAGGTAGAGGCAGACAGATCTCTGTGAGTTCAAGGCCAGCCTGGTCTTCTGTCGGTGCCAGCACCGACCTGGTACCGAGAATCGGGCAAAAGCCTACGGGATGAAAGAAACACACACACACACACACACAGGTTATCGTGTCAAGCCAGGAGAGGAAGAGAGAGAGGGAGGGAGAGAGAGAGAGAGAGAGAGAGAGAGAGAGAGAGAGAGAGAGAGAGAGAGAGAGAGAGAGAGAAAGAGTGGAAGGAAGAGTGAGAGTGAGGAAGAAGAGTGAGAGTGAGAGGAATAGTGAGAGTCTCCTGTAGCTTTATTCACCACTTATATACCCAAGTCTCCAGGTAGAAAATAACTGGGAAGCACAGTGGGAAACCCTGGCTCGTGACTACCTGGTGACTTCGGTAACAAAAGACCAACTACGAGACCTGAATTAATTAGGGAGAAATCCCAGAAGTCCAGCCTAAATCTCCAGGATAAAGGCTGAGGAAGTAAAAGGCAGAAGTAAATTGACCACCACCCAGGTGTGGTCCAGGTGTGTCAGTTCCACATGCATCAGCCGGGCTCAGCAGAGGTCATGCAGTGGAGACACCGGGTGTTTACTACTTGGTCTTTTCTTCCTGTGCCGTAAATACATGGGAGAGGCCTCTGTCCAACAATCCCATGACTTTTACTGTGGCCATGCAGTTACAAAGCGGCCAGGCCCAAATCCAATATGGCACTACAGTCTTCAAAGAGAGTTCCAGAACTACACAGAGAAACCTTGTCTTGAACATCTCCCACCCCTTACCACAAAAAGACTCAAAAACAAAAAAACAAAAAACAAAAAACAAAAAAAAAAAAAAAAATTAAAACCCAATCAAAGTGGGGTGGTGCTAAGGGTGTTAGTTCAATGGCAGGCCATTTGCTCATCATATTCAAGGCCTGGCTAGATGTGCACTGTTTTAAAAAAGAAAAAGAGGGGCCAGAGAGATGGCTCAGTGGTTAAGAACAGACTGCTCTTCAGGAAGACCTAGTTCAATTCTCAGCACCCACACGGCAGCTCGCAGTGATCTGAAACTCCAAGATCTGACACCCTCACCCAGACATACAAGCAGGCAAAACACCAGTGCACACGAAATAAAAATAAAAATAAAATAATTAGAAACCAAAAAGAAGGGGGGCGGTGCTTTAATCTGGAAAGGGGTTATTCACACTTGCGTTTAGCCAAAACACCATTGGTGTAAGAGGATGTTTGTGTGCATGTGTGCCTCTACGTGTGTCTCTGTGTGTGCAAACGTGCTCTCAGCTGCATATTCCCCTGTGGAACTGACTTGGGATATCTTCCCCTATCTCTCTCCAACTTTTTTTTTTAAACAGAGTCTCTTGCTGAAGCTGGAGCTAACAGTTTTGGGTAGCTCTTGATATCTTGATAGCATCCCAGTCCTGGAGGGATGGACCAGCACTATTTTGTCCAGCCAGCTGTAACATGGGTGCTGGGATCTGAAGCAGAGCTTCATGCTTACATAGCAGGCACTGTGCTCACCGAGCCCTGAGAGGATGTTTGCACAAGCTTGAGTCTAGGGCTGGGGTGGTGGCTCGGTTGGTAGGACATTTGCCTAGCATGTACAGTCCCCAGCACCACAAAAACAGGTGGCTCATATCTGTCATCCAGCACTTGGGAGATGGGGACAGAAAGATCAGAAGTTCAAGGCCAACCTGGACTGCTTGAAGCTATCAAAAATAAGTAAAGAAAAGAGAGACGGGAGTCTGAGTTCAGAGCACGTACTTAAAATAGTTCCAGGCTGTTAAAGGGAGGAGGGAAATGTGGCCTGACCCTGGCTGAGAAGCAGAGTGGGTCTCACTTGGGCTACAGCTTCAAGGGGGAGACAACCATTAGTCCTGGAGGCTGAAGAGCATGGAGATGATGGAGAGAGTGAGTCAGGCTTTCAGTTGGTTCTGGATGGTCACTGAGACTATTGGATGAAGCCCAGCGTGAGGCAGGCTTGGCGCAGAAGCTGGCAGAGGCTGGGGATCTGGAGAGTATGCAGGTGAAGTAGGCTGGCAACCATGAACCACACAGTGAGTTCTTAACCACTGCTAAGGCAGGCCACTGGAGAATGCCAGCTCTCCTCTGGTAGCAAGACCTGTGTGGTGCCTAAGCCTTTAATGTAGCAGCTCTTGAGGGACTCTGTTCTTTTTTTTTTTTTTTTTTTTTTTTCCGGAGCTGGGGACCGAACCCAGGGCCTTGCGCTTGCTAGGCAAGCGCTCTACTGCTGAGCTAAATCCCCAACCCCGAGGAACTCTGTTCTTAACAGACCTTTAGAAAGAGAAACAGAATTCAAGAGGCTCTGTGATTTCCGTCTTGCCGATAGTAGGTGGATCTGGGGTTTAGATCCTGGTTGACTGAAAATGGAGAGTTGAGCCTTCTGCAGTCTGTTCGCTCTCTTCTGTGTGAGTAAACAGTAAGAATCTGTGCAGCCTAAGAGAAGGTGCCAGTCCCCAGGGCTTACACCTCACTGCAAACTGACTTGTCAGGCTGGCTCGGTGGCTCGGCAGGTAAAGGTGTTTACTGCCACACCTGACAACATCACTGAGATGCCTGGAACCCACGTGGTGGAAAGACAGAATCAACTCCAGAAGGTTTTCTTCACACACTGTGGAACTTGTGTGCCCTGGTGTTTGTATACACACACACACACACACACACACACACACACACACACACACACACACGCACACAATTTTCTAAAACCCCATTTTTCAGCCAGGCTTTGTGGTGCACCCCTATAATCCCAGCACTCCAGACGCTGATGATCAGTAGTTTAAGGCCAGTTTGACAGACATGAGATGAATGAATGAATGAATGAATGAATGAGTGAATGAATGAATGAATACCTAAGTAAGCAAATCCCAAGACTCATCTTCCCTTCATGCCCTCTGGTTATCAAGGAGGCTACAAGGTCAATCTTTTCCTGGGGGCAACACTTGTCTGGGGGTACTAGACGAAGAACCCAGAGTTTTGCCTGCGGTTCTCCAGTGCACCCCGTTACAGGAAGGCCAGGAAAATGAAGGGCAGGCTACAGGAGGAACAACCACAGCCCTAGTGGCTTCTCTATTTAGAAAGATGTGGGTAGGGGACTCCCTCTGCCACTGTCCCCTTGCCTCTCCTCTCTGTTGTGGGAGCATTTCCCAGGTATGGTGGGTTCTATGGCCCAGATGGGAGGTGGGAGGGAGGGGAAAGCAAATAGTTACAGCTTCTCTTGAGCTTGCATTCACTCACACTTTTATTTTATTGGGGGTGGGTGTTGAGAAAGGGTTTTGTTTTTTTAATGTAATAGTCCTGGCTGTCCCAGAACTTGATTTGTTGACCAGGCTAGTCTCAATCTCAGAGAGATCTGCCAGCCTCTGCTTCCCAGAGTGCTGGAACTAATCTAAATGACCTAGAGTAAGACATTTTCTGTATTTTTATTTTCTGGAATTTTCTCTTGAGTAACCTGTCTTTTGGGTATTTTTAAAATTATATATATGATATAACATACATCTAATAAATAAAAAAATAATTTATTTTTATAATATAATTATTATGCATCTAATAAAAATAGTTTTAAAAATATTTAAGGTAGTCTGCCTTTCTGTTTGTCTTGCCCCTTTTTCTTCTGGGCTTTTGAGACAGAGTTTCATGTAGCTTAGGGTGGCCCCAAATTCATCTGTAACCTGCCAGCTGTCCTCGGCCTCTAACCACAAGCCCTGAGGTTACAAGTCTGCATCAGCACACCCATGTACACTCCCCTGCCTCCTCTTACTCTTCCACTTTCTCCTCCCTCTTCCTCCTCCTCCCTTTTTAGATTTTTTTGAGATAGGATATCGAGTAGCCAAGTCTGGTCTTACACTCCTGGCCCTCCCTCCTTTGTCTTCCTAGGATTGTAGGTGTATGCCGGCTACATTTTTATTGTCGATGAGAATATTGTCTTTCTTTCCTTTTAGACAGGCCTACTGAAGCCCCAGGTCAACCTTGAACTCTCCTCCCATGGCCTCCACCCCAGCTCACCTTTTTATCTGTTGTTTAAATATATGTTGTCTGAGGCCAGAAGACGGCTCAGCTGTTAAGAGCACTTGCTGCTCTGGTAAAAGACCCAAGTTTGGTGCCTAGCACTCTTACAGTCACAACATCAGTTCCTGAGAAGCTCTAATTCCTTCTATTTTCTTAGAATTGTTGAGCTTGACTAATACCCTCTTCCCTTTTGATTTCCATAAACTCTGAGCTTCAAAAGCTATTGCTTCATTCACCTGGCTCCTGAAAAATATCTATTCTCTCTCTCTCTCTCTCTCTCTCTCTCTCTCTCTCTCTCTCCTCCTTCCTTCCTTTCTTCCTTTATTTCTTTTTTCTTTCTTCCTCTTCCTCCTCCTTTTTCTTCTTTTTTGGTTGTTTGAGACAGTATTTTTTTGTCTGTGTACTCCTAGCTGTCCTAGAACTTGAACTTGATCTGTAGACCAGGCTGGCCCTCAACTCCCAGAGATTCACCTGCCTCTGCCTCCTGAGTGTTGGGATTAAAAGTATGAGCTAGCGCTGCTGGCTATTTTCTTTGATTTATCACATGTCCATAGTTAAATATGATTATTTAGTGTGAATGGAATTTACTTGGTGTATTATGCAAGGTACAAATTTTTTCCCATAATTTGCCAGCTAGTTAGCTCAAGCGCTCGCGCTCTCTCTCTTTCTCTCTCTTCCTCTTCCTCTCCTCTCTCTCTCTCTGTGTGTGTGTGTGTGTGTGTGTGTGTGTGTGTGTGTGTTGTACTTTGCTTTGTTTCAGTTGGTTTGGGGATGGAAGCCAGGTGTGGGAGCACACCCTTGTAATCCCAGCACTTGAGGGGTTGAGGGAAAGGGTTGCCTTGGCTGTGAGGAACCAGCGTCGTGTGCTGAGAGGCTAACTGAAGAGGGAAGGGTGCTGTGTGTATGTACCTGCTGAAGGACTTGCCTAGCAAGAATGAAGCCCCAATTTTGATTTCCCAGTGCTGAATAAATCAGATGTGGTAGGTAATCCCAGTACAGAGGTGGGGAGGATGGGTGGAGTTGGGGAGGGGTAGAAACCAGGAGGATCAGAAGTTCAAGGTCATCCCAGCTCCACAGCACTTTCCACCAGACAGGGCTACAGGAGACCTTGTCTCCAGAGGAGAAAAGCGAAGGGGAGGTCTTCGTTTAATTTGGAAATGGGGTTCTCATTCTAGTGCCCAGGTTGATCATGAGCTGAGAGCACAAAGGAGCTGCTCCCTCGGTCTCTTGAGTAGGATACAGGTATGTGTCAGCCTGCCTGGAAACCCCAAAGAATTCAAACATAACACTCTGTCGCTGTCCTGGTGCCTCCATGACATGTCAAGTTAACTTTAATGGCATCGTGAGGCCCTGGAGTTAGCTTTTTGTGGGGGATGGGTTATGGAGACCAAACCTCGGGCTTCTCACATGCTAAATGCATACTCTACTCCCATTCGTCAATCCCTTTCATTTAGAGCAGGACCTCATGTAGCCCAGGTTGGCCTTGAACTCATTGTATTTCCTAAAACAACTTCGGACTTCTGATCCTCCTGCCTCCGTATGCCGGGATTACAGATGTTTGCCACCGTGCCTTGCTCTGTGTTTATGTGTGTATATATGGTGTAGGTGCCATTCCTGTGGGTGTGTGCATGCAGGTACATTTGCATGTGTGAGTATTTGTGTGTGAAGGCCGGATGCTCACATCAGGTTTTCCTTGATTGTGACTCACCTTAGTTTTTCATTTTCATTGATGATAATAAGGGTGGGGAATGATGATGGTGGTGATGATGATGGTGGTGATGATGGTGATGATGATGGTTGTGATGATGATAGTGTTTGAATGTGTGTCTGCATGTGTGTCTGTGTGCATGATGCATGTGTGATGTTTGCCAGTGCATATACCACGTGCATATGAAAGTCAAAAGATAATGCTTCACCTTCACATGAGTTCCCCAGATGGAACTCAAGTCTTCAGGTTTTGGAGCAAGCACCTTTACCTGATGTCCACCTCACTGGCTTCGGCTCTTTCTCTTTTCTTTACAATTTAAAAAAGAGGTCTCTTTATTTATTTTATGTGAGTACGCTGTCTTCAGACACACCAGAAGAGGGCATCAGATCTCATTATAGATGGTTGTGAGCCACCATGTGGTTGCTGGGATTTGAACTCAGGACCTCTGAAAGAGCAGTCAGTGCTCTTAACCACTGAGCCATCTCTCCAGCCCTTCTTTACATTTTTCAGATGTATTTTATTTATGTGTATATTTTGCCCCAATGTATGCATATGAACTATACAGATGCATGGTGCCCTCAGAGGTCAGAGGAAGGCAGGCGTCAGAGCCTCTGCAGTTGTGAAAATCAAACCTGGTCCTTTATAAAAAGCAACAAGTGTTGTAAAGCGCTGTCCCGTTCTGCTGGCCTCAGCTAGTCTCATGTCCCTCTGTGGGGTGGGGGCGGGGGAGTCTAGTTTTCTTCATGTGAAAAAAATTATCTCTATTCTAATTGATCTATATAAAAAGAAATGGTCCACTTTTGCCTTGAACCTTTTAAAAGACATCCTTTTTTCTAGTCCCGATGTTCTGAACCAAGAGTTTTGAGAAATCAGTGCTTGTAACACCTTTGTTAAATTCTCCCTCAGTTAATTCCCCAAAACAGTGTTTGCAGAGCTAGGAAGCAAGTGCTAGGCAAGGGCTCTACCACTGAGCTCTACTGCCCCAAACTTTCATTTAAGTGCCTCTTGCCTGCCCCACCAGTTCGGTAGAGCAGGAGAATTCAGCAGCCAAAAATTACAACTATGTAATAAGACCATTTTGTTTCTTTCTCTGTTTGGTTGAGGGGTTGTTTGTTTCAAGACAGGGTTTCTTGGCTGTCTTGGAACTTGATCTACACACCAGGCTGGCCTCAAACTTACAGAGATTCTTCCTGCCTCTGCCTCCCAAGGGCTGGAATTAAAGGTACCAGAGCCGGCCTGATAGTGTTTTGAGTTGGTTACCTTTCACACAATTTACAGGACCGAAGTGACTGGAGGGAGGGAGGATTGGTTAAGATTCCTGGTCCTGTAAGGTTAGTCTGCCATGTGCTGAAAGGCAGAGGAGATTTCCACCGAGGGGAAGTGCGTGGGGACAGCCAGTCACATCTTGGCAGAGTGAGAGAGGATGGAGCCTGAAGCAGGGCATGGCTGCAGTTCAAACCCACCTCTGCCAGCCCGGCTCCAGGCTCCAGGTTCCCGGAACGGCACTGCTGGCTGGCTTCAGGGGTCCTGAGAGCGAGCATGTTTTTTGATCCAAAGCACAAAACCTCTAATTTTTATTTTATTCTGAGAAAGCCTCTCCCAGTGTAGCCCAGGCCTGCCTGGCTCTTGACATTCTCCTGCCTCACCCTCCTGAGTTGGGGTTACGGATGTGTGCTGTCAAAGTTAGTTCTTCTTAAACTTCTTTCTCTTCGCTATTCTACCTACCCCTTCTCTTAAGTCCTGCATTAACTAGACTTTGTCTTTTACAAAAACAAAGCCCAAGGGCAAAGGTATTCATTCTACTCCTTTCTATTTTCTTCTTCCTCCCCGCTCCTCCTCCCCTTCCTCCCCCTCTCCCTTCCTCTCGTCCTCTTCCTCCTCCTTTGCCTCTCCCTGCTCTCATCTATTTTGACACAGGATCTGAAGTTGAACAAGCTGGCTTGAACTTCTTCTGATCCTGCTGTTGCTACCTCTCAAGGGCTGGGATAACAGCATGAGCCATCACGCTCAGCTTGCTTTTTAATAAATTAATTTTTCTAACTTATTCTCTTTGTCTTTTTTTTTCTTGAGACAAGGCCTCATGAGGACCAGGTTGGCCTAAACTCTATGCAATCAGGGTTGCCCTCGATTCTTTTAAAAATGTTATATGTATTATTTTTATTTTATGTGTACATGGGTGCATTTAAATCTGTGCACCACCTGTACACAATGCCCAAAGAGGCCAGAAGAGGGCGCTGGACCTCCTGGAACGGTACTTACAGATGGTTGTTGGCCACCATGTGGTTCCTCTGGAATAGCCACCAGTGCTATGGGACCAAACCCAGGGCCTTGCGCTTGCTAGGCAAGTGCTCTACCACTGAGCTAAATCCCAACCCCTCCACCAGTGCTCTTAACTGCTGAGTCATTTTATATTTTAAAGATTTATTTATATAAGTACACTATAGCTGTCTTCAGACAAACCAGAAGAGGACATCAGATCCCATTACAGCTGGTTGTGAGCCACCATGTGGTTGCTGGGATTTGAACTCAGGAAGAGCAGTCAGTGTTCTTAACCATCTGAACCATCTGAACCATCTCTCTAGCCCCAATATGTACTTTAAAAAAAATTATTTTATGTGTGGATTTTTTTCCTGCATGTATGTATGTGCACCACATGCATGCTCAGTGCCTGAAGAGATAAGAAGGGGGTGTCTGATCCCCTGGAACTGGAATTACAGATGGTTGTGACCACCATGTAGGTGATGGGAATCAAAACTGGGTCCTCTGCAAGAACTGTGAGTGCTCTTAACCACTGAGCCATACACATTCACATATAAATATGTATATATACACTATATATATATACAAATATATAAATATATATTGAGATTCTTTTGTTTTTCTCTGTTTACTCCCATCTTTGGACCGACCAGGGCTGGCCCTGCTTAGCTTCCGAGACTAGAGGAAATCGGATACATTCAGGGAGATATGGCCAGAGAAATTGTGCTGTCCTCTAAATTGATACTTTATTTTTGATTTCTTTCTTTTATTCCAGAGCTACCTCAGAGAATCCCCAATAAGTGGTTCCTAGCACTAATTTCCAGTCATACCATTTTGGGAACAGGGAATGGGCTTCAGATTCACATCTGCATTTTCAAATTTATTGGGATTTTTTTTTCCCCCTGTGGTGAAAAAATAAGATCTTTGTTTAAAACTATGTTTCCAAAAAAAACAAAACAAAACAAAAAAAAAAAGGGAGGGGCTGGGGATTTAGCTCAGTGGTAGAGCGCTTACCTAGGAAGCACAAGGCCCTGGGTTCGGTCCCCAGCTCCGAAAAAAAAGAACCAAAAAAAAAAAAAAAAAAAACTATGTTTCAGCTCCAGAAAAATTGTCTGGGTAACTTAAGGGTGGAGCCAACACCGAGCTTGCTAGAGGAAGTTGGAAAGGAGAGTGAAATGGGAACAGGAAGTAAGTTTCCAGAGGAACTGATCTTGATAGCGGAGGGACATAGGCTGATGCATGCTGGGAGCTGGGATTCTACTGAATGGGAAGTGAACTTTTGAAGGTCAAATTAGTTGCTTCCCACATCTTCCTGCAGAAAAGACACCCCCCCCCCCAATCTTTCTCTATAAAGACCCCTCCAATCTTCCTAGATGAAGCAAGCTTTCTTTGTGTTTTGTTATTTTGTGTTAGACACTCTAAGGAGAAACTGTCTCAAAGCAGCTACAAACAAAACCAGAACTGTAACAACAAACAAAAGGCGTTTCCATTTAGCTTCAGCTAGACTCCATCCACTGCCTGCCGAGAGGCCTGCTGTCATAGCTCCAATTCCAAATCAGGTGAAACCTTGCCCTTAGGCTGAGGGTTATGTCTCAAGGCCTGATGGAGTGAGGCCCTGGGTTCAATCTCCAGGACTATAAACAAATACATAAATTGCAAGGACAGGGGCATGGCATTCCATACTTGAGGACAGATAACCTGGATTGTCAGAGACCCTGTCTCAAAAGAAACATCAAAGACAAAAGGAGGAAAAAAAACCAAAACCCTCTACTAGATAGTAGAAGAAAACTTGATTACAAAAGAGAATTTATTATTGGAAGGATCCACAGGTCAGACATATGCCTTTTTAAAAAAGATTTATTATATGAGTACACTGTAGCTGTCTTCAGACACACCAGAAGAGGGCATCAGATCCCATTACAGATGGTTGTGAGCCACCATGTGGTTGTGGGGATTTGAACTCAAACCTCTGGAAGAGCAGCCAGTGCTCTTAACCACTGAGCCATCTTCCCAGCCAGTGTCCTAACTGTTGAGCCATCTCTCCAGCCCTGACTTATGCCTTTAATTCCAGCACTACCCCGAAGGGAGAGGAGTGTGGATTTCTGTGGGTTTGAGGTTAGCTGGGTCTTCACAGGAGTTCCAGTGAATCCCGTGAGTGCTACCTAGTGAGTCCTGTCTCAAAACAGACAGCATCAATGGGCAGAGGCAGAACAATCACTGGGGTGAAAGACAGCAGGGTCTTTTCAAGTTCAAAGCCAGCCAGGTCTACATAGTGAAACTGCCTCGAAACCAAACAAAGAATTAAAAAACCACAGACAAAACTAAATAGGACACATACACCCAGAGAACCCCTCCCTGGATTTCCCTGTCTTGGAATTCACTCGGTAGATCAGGCTGGCCTGGAGCGCAGAGATCTGTCTGCCTGCCACTGCCTCTGCCTCTGCCTCCTCTGCCTCTGCCTCCTCTGCCTCTGCCTCTGCCTCCTCTGCCTCTGCCTCCTCTGCCTCTGCCTCCTCTGCCTCTCCCTCTGCCTCTGCCTCCTCTGCCTCTCCCTCTGCCTCTGCCTCCTCTGCCTCTCCCTCTGCCTCTGCCTCTGCCTCTGCCTCTGCCTCTGCCTCTGCCTCTGCCTCTGCCTCTGCCTCTGCCTCTGCCTCTGCCTCTGCCTCTGCCTCTGCCTCTGCCTCTGCCTCTGCCTCTGCCTCTGCCTCTGCCTCCAGGTGCTGAGATTTAAGACGTGCTCCACCACACGTGGCTCAGGCTCCTATTCTTATAACAGTGGCGGTTTGCCTGCTGCCTCCTCTCCCTGGCTCCACCCCCCCATCCCCACCCCCACCCCCACGCACGCCCCTCTCCCTGAATTTGCCCTGTGGCCCAGGCTGGCCTGGAATGCACAGCAATCTTCCTGCCTCAGCCTCCTAATCGCTAGGTTTATCCGTGTGAGCTGCCAGGCCCGAATCTTCAGACTGATTACTGAATGAATTGCTTAAGTGAAATTCAAAGGAATGATCTTAAACACAGGGCTTACTCAAGCTTGCCAGGATCTTCAAGAACAATAACTATTTACTGAACCCATAAGAAGGTGACATTGAGGTTGGGGATTTAGCTCAGTGGTAGAGCGCTTGCCTAGCAAGCACAAGGCCCTGGGTTCGGTCCCCAGCTCCGAAAAAAAGAAGAAAAAAAAGAAGGTGACATTGAGTACAGGGCTGGGCCTGGACTCACAGACCCAGGTTTTAACCTCTTTAGAGGTCCCCTGCTGGGACATTCGGATGGGTGTCCTGATTGAAGTCTGCCCACTGGCTGGTTATTTGTCAGGCCCCTTCCAGGACTATCTGCCAGCCCTGTCTCCTCCTCCTCCTCTCCTCCCCTCCCCCCTCCCACCCCACAACCTCTTTATCTCTCTTCACAAAAAGCTCCTTTCTCTTTTGCACAATACACTTCCACAATAGATACTCTATTCCATCCAGAGCTTAAATCAGCAACCAGAGGGCTGGTTCCTCTTTCCGCCCAGTTCTCCAAATACAACATAACCCCTATTTGCCGGCGGCTTCTCCCACAAACTGGAAGCTCCCTGAAGGGTCTGCAGGATGCCTTTGCCACCAACAGGAGAATGCAAAAGAAGGGTCTGCAGGATGCCTTTGCCACCAGCAGGAGAATGCAAAAGAAGCTTATGCCTGGTTTTCTAAATATCCAAATAGTTGTTTCAGAGCAATGAAACATGAAAACAAAAATAATGACCATTAAAGCAAAACAAGAACATAAGGAAAGTTCTGGAAAGGAGAGATGTACTTGTAAATCACCTTGACTGCTGTGACGTGACCTGTGGCACACACATTTGCAAACATACCAAGCTTCATACAAGAGTTGTGTGCAGTCTTTACCTACCAGATGTTAGATGTTTTAGCAAAGCTAAACGTGGGAGGGGAGAAATACAGCTTGTTCAAGAAAGAGGAAAAATGTCTGCTCATTAAAGAAATCTGACGGGGCTGGGGATTTAGCTCAGTGGTAGAGCGCTTACCTAGGAAGCGCAAGGCCCTGGGTTCGGTCCCCAGCTCCGAAAAAAAGAACCAAAAAAAAAAAAAAAGAAATCTGACAAATCCTCTATAACAGAAAACAAAGGGCTGGAAACACAGCCCTGTCATTGAGAGCACTTGCTGTTCTTACAGGACTTGTGTTCAGTTCTCCGGGGATCTGGAAGATCTGAACTCAGAGTACACACACACACACAATTACAAGTAAATTAAGTAAACTGGGCCTTTAATCCCAGCTCTTGAGAGGCAGAGGCAGGCAGATCTACGAGTTCGAGTCCAGTAAGATCTACAGAGTTCCAAGACAGCCAGGGCTACACAGTGAAACCCTGTCTCAAAAAAACAAAAACCAAACCAACCACAAACAAATGAAATATTTTTTAAATAAATTAAAAACACACTTATAAAATGAATAGAAGTAACTGACAACTTTTTAAAATTCTACTTATTATTTATTTATCTTGCATATATGTGTGTGTGTGTATAGATATGAGGACGGGTTAGTCCTCTCCTTCCACCGTGTGGGTCCTGGGATGGAACACGGTTAGTGAGACTTGGCAGCAAGAGCTCTCACACACTGAGCCATGGGGCCGGAAAAATGGGAACAACATAGCGAGAATAAACCCATGAACACATATATTTGGATGCTTGCTTCCCAGTTGGTGAAACTGGGAAGAATTAGGAGGCATGGCCTTGTTGAAGGAGGAATGTCACAGGGCTGGGCTTTGAGGTTTCCCAATTAGTTCTCTCTGCCTCAATTTGATCGTGATGTAAGCGCTCACCCGCTGTTCCAGGGCCTGCCTGCCTGCCTGCCTGCCACCCTGCTCCCCTCCATGATGGCTACAGACTCTAATCCTCTGAAACCAAAGCATAAACCCCAGATTAAACACTTTTATAAGTTGCCTTGGTCATGATGTCTTATCATAGCAATAAGAAGGTAACTAAGACAATATATTTTTGTTGCTGTTGTCTTGAGACAGAGTTTCTCTGGGTAGCCCTGGCTGTCCTGGAACTCACTCTGAGGACCAGAGGGGCCTGGAAATCCAAGATCCACTTGCCTCTGCCTCCTGAGTTTTGGGCTTAGAGTTGTGTCACCACTGCCCAGCAGGAAATAACTTTTTTTTTTTTTGGTTCTTTTTTTTTTTTTTTTTTTTTTCCGAAGCTGGGGACCGAACCCAGGGCCTTGTGCTTCCTAGGTAAGCGCTCTACCACTGAGCTAAATCCCCAGCCCCAGGAAATAACTTTTTAAAGTACATTTTCTTACATAGAAAAATACATATAAGATTTGTAAGATACATGTATACACAAACTTACAAATATGTGATTCTGATTTATGTAAAATTTACTATCTTCTTAGGGGTGTTAGGAACGTTCTCCACTCTGAAGCATTTTTTAAACCTTGACCATTAAGGGCATGACTCACTAAATGGCAGAGCGTTTGCCTGGCATGCCCAAATTGTGGGTTCCTTTCTTCCTTCAGTTCTCGTTTTTTATTCTCCATTTTTGCTAACATACTAAACACTTCGGTAAACATTCCTACTAGGAAGACTGAATTCTTCTCTCTGACTTCTAGAACTTTCAGGGCCTGGTACTGTGGGACTATAATGCGAGCTGTTAGAGAGCAGAGGCAGAACAAGAACAGCCTAGGATACAGAGGGAATTCAAGGGCATCCTGGGTAACTTAGCATGATATCTGAAGATTTAAAAGCAAGGGGTTGAAGAGATGATTCAGCAGTTAAAAATGCTTACTCCTCCAGAGGGCCGGCTCCCAGCACCCATGTCGGGCAGCTCACAACAGCCTATAACTCCAGTTCCAGGAGATCTGAAGTCCTTTTTTAGTCTCCACAAACATTTGCACACGTGGTGCCCCTTCAAACACTCAGACACACACAGAGAGAAAATAAAATCTTAAAAAATAAACACAATCAAAAGCAGAAAGTGCTGGAGAGATGGCTCAGCAGTTAAGACCACTGGCTGCTCTTCCAGAGGACCCAGGGTCAACTCCCAGCACTCACAAGGTGGCTCACAGCCTCTTCTAGCTCTAAGCCTAGGGCTCCATGCCTCCTTCTGGCCTCCTTGGGCACTGTACACACATGGTATACAGACATACAGGCTCCCACGTACATATATACATAATTTTTTTAATTAAAGCAAAGAGAGGGCTCAGGACCTAGCATAGTGATCAGGTTCTTACCCAGCATGTGCAGAACTCCAGGTTCAATTCCCATGTTATGAAAAAAATAAAATAAAAATTCTAGAACTAGGGCTAGAGAGATGGCTCAGTGGTTAGGAGCACTGACTGCTCTTCCAGAGGTCCTGAGTTCAATTCCCAGCAACCACATGGTGGCTCACAACCATCTGTAATGGGATCCGATGCCCTCTTCTGGTGTGTCTGAAGACAGCTGCAGTGTACTCATAAATAAAAATAAATAAATCTTTAAAAAAAAATTCTAGAACTAGACTTACAAAAAAAAAAAACAAAAACAAAAACAAAAAACAAAAACCAAGAGGTAGAACCATTGAACTTTCCCTTTTAAAATATAGTTTTAAACTGGACATGGTGGCGCACACTTTTAATTCCAGCACTCCAGGGGCAGAGGCTGACAGATCTCTGTGAGTTCAAGGCTAGCCTAGTCTTCAGAGCAAGCTCCAGGACAGCCAAGGTTACACAGAGAAGTCCTATCTAGAATAAAAATCGGTATTGATTTTAGCACTGAGCCGTCTCTCCAGCCCAAACTGCCCTTAATCTGTAATATAAAACTATGGACCCAGCTTCTTCCCATCAACCTACCCTCCCACATTAATTAATGTAATCATGGTCTTCTTTACATATTACTCATTTGTTTAAGGAAGCCGGCCGTTGCCTGCTTATTGCCATTATGAAACTTTTCTGTGGCAAATGTTTCTTCCTCTTTTTCTGGGGGGTGGGGTGGGGTGTGAAGTTAGCTCAGGTTAGCTAGCTAGCTTCAAACTCACTCTGTACCTGAGGGTGACCTTGAGCTCCTAGTTCTCCAGTCTCCCACTCCCACTATACTGGGATTTACAGACATGCGTCACAGCACCACAACTGACTTTGTTAGTTTTCTTTTTCTTTCTGGGAGAGAGGAGAAGGAAAACAGAGACTCACAGGCTGGCTGCAAACTCACCATGTAGCTAAGGCAGGTGGTTCTCTGGAGTTCAAGCCTGATCTATAGAGTGAGTTCCAGGATAGCCAGGACTACACAGAGAAACATCTGCCTAGAAAAAACAAAAACTAAGAAAACATGGAATATTAGATATTACAATTAGATACTGCTGATATCCTCTAAAAGTCTCCATTGGCTTGTCCTATGGAAGACACTGGTCTTGGTTTCTTTTGTTTTGTTTTGTTGTTGTTTTGGTTTGTTTTTTTTGTTGTTGTTGGTTTTTTTTTTTTATTATTATTTTTTTTTTTATTTTGAGACTGTGTAGGGGGTTGGGGATTTAGCTCAGTGGTAGAGTGCTTGCCTAGCAAGCACAAGGCCCTGGGTTCGGTCCCCAGCTCCGGAAGAAAAAAAAAAAAAAAAAGACTGTGTAGGCCAGGCTAGCCTTGAACTCAGAGATTCTTCTGCCTCCGCCTTTCCAGTGCTGGGTCAAGAGCATCTGGCAAGAAAAAAAAAAAAAAAAAAAAGAGCATCTGGCAAGAGACACGGGTCTTACTAAATAAGCACCAATTAATTTCCCCATAGGATCACTCTAGTGGATGTCAGTGGAATCAGGGGCGAGGGAGGGGTGCACTCCATCTCTTTTCTTGGCTTACACAAGACCCATAAGGAAAGTGAGGATTCATTAAAAAAAAAAAATTTTTTTTTTTTTGATTCATGAACCTTAAAACACACCTACCTTCAAATTTTACCTAGGGGAGACCACTTCGGGGCTTCCAAAATGCTGGAAAGGGGCCTACATGTGTCACTGATCCCTCTCTAGTGTCAATCTGGAAGATTCTCCTCTGCTTACAGTAAATCAGGGAGGGTGTTTAGCTAAACAGTAACACCTGAGCTTGGCCCTCACTGGGATGGCCTGACACCAAGGAGCTTTACAATTTACAAGACACAGTGTCTGGTGTTTTCTGTCTCTAGTTGCTAAATTTCATTCTTTCCAGCAACTCCAAGCAATGAACATTAATTATTTTGGTTACTGTCAGTGTAGAAGGTGGGGCATCTGCCCAGACAGGTTCTCTCAGGGAGGTAATAGGTAAGAAAGGTGGTGCGAAGCTACTCGGGATCCCGGAAGGACTCGAGAGGCAGCGGCAGAAAGATTCAGATTTCAAGGTTATCCTTAGCTATAAAGCAAGTACGAGACCAGCCTGGATTAGATGAAACCCATCTGAGAGAAAGAGACAGAGACAGAGACAAAGACAGAGAAGATCCTGAGGGACCCTGCTCCTATGAACCAGGCCATGCACTGAAAACCCCATAAGATGCCTCATCTGCAAATTCTGACTTAGTTATGATACAGTGCAGTGCAAGCCTGGCACAAAAGACAGTACAAAAAATGTCTAATGCTTCTTATTCCAGCAGAGGCAGGAGGATCTTGAGAGTTCCAGGCCAGAGTGGGTTCAAGGCCAGCCCAAGACACATAGTAAAACCTTGTTTCAAAAGACACACTAGGGCTGATGATATAGCTCAGCAGATAAGAGGGGACTGCAGCCAAGCCTGAGGTCCAGAGTTCCATCCCAGGGACCTACATGGTAGAAGACCGTGGCATGCACACACCCCAACAAAATAAATCAATCAATTCCAAAACGAAAATAAAGGCTAATTGTAGCTTTTTAAAAACAGAAACAATAGCAAAATAAAAAAGTTTATCAGCAGTTTCTTTTTGGCTGTTTGGTTTTGTTGTTGTTTTTAAAGACAGGGTTTCTTTTGCATAGCCTTGGTCCTGGACTCACTCTGTAGGCCAGGCTCAAGCTCATAGAGAGCTGCCTGTCTCTGTCTCCCGAGTGCTGGGATTAAAGACTTACACCCACACTGTTTCTGCCTCATAGCAGTTTTATAACATTGAAAATCTGCATATATCCCAACAATTTGTATACAAAGATACCATGAAACAGTGCGATCTGTTGTGAATGTTACTGTGGGTGTTTACAGACAGAAAAGATATTTATAACGTATTACTGGACCAAAATGGTGGCAACCCTAGAGTTAAAGTGAGTTAAATTCATTTCTAAAAATCACATTTGCTTCCTTGTACTTTTATCTATTTATATGTGTATATGGTAAATGCATGTGTGCCTTTTGAGTTGGGGATGCATTGATGACAATTGTTTTCCTGTATAGTTTTTTTTTTAAATGTATATGTCATCTACATGTCAGTGCTCTCAGAAGCCAGAAGAGGAGGACACTGATCCCTGGGAGCTGGAGTTGCAGGTGGTTGTGAGTTGCCAGATGTGGGTGCTGGGAATCAAACTTGAGTCCTACAAGAGCAGAAGCCCCCTTAATAGCTGAGCCACCATACCAGGCTAACATTTATATATATTACTAGTTATTTAACAATATTTATTCTGTGTCATTTTATTATATGCAAATATGGGGAGATGAAATGCTTTCGACTATACACTAAAACATTATGTCTCTCTGTGGGGTTTTTAGTCTTACCTATTTGATTCTCAACTTTTTCCCAATGTATTTGTGCTATGAAGAAGGAAAGAAAATGTCAGGTGTGTATTGGCAGACACCTGTATTCCTAGCACTCGGGACAGGAAGTCAGAAGATCAGGAGTTCAACTTTGTGACCAGCCTGGGCTTCCTGAGACCCTGGAGAAGGGGGGAGGAAGGACCTGAGGAAAGAGGAGAAAGGTGGTCTGGAGATATTTTCTCGGCACGTAGGAAGCCCTGGATTCTATCCCAGTACTTCAATGAAATAAACTACACTGCAGAAATGCATAATATCCACAATGGAGGAAGTGGAACCCTGGCTCCTCGGATCACCGTCTGTCCACCAGCATTTTGCTGCTGTGACGTTCCTCTTCCGTGTGCCCAGAATCAGGGCCCTGGTAAAGGACAAGAGTCTTGGAAGAGAGTCTTGGACTCTGGGAACTCAAGAGCCCCCTCCCACCCTGTGTGGATTGGAGTCCATTTCTTTCCCTGCTCTTAGGAGCCTATGCAGATTTCATAGGGCTCATCCACCACGGATTCCTGTGTTCCCCAGGCAGGCTAGAACTCCAGTGATCTGGCTGTCATGCTTCTGAGATGACACACCCTGGCCACCTTGGAGCAGATGTGGGTGTCCCCCATTCCAGCCACCCACTGGGACACAAGGCACCATTGAAGGAATGTTTCTGCCACAGCTGGTTCTTTACCTTTGCAGCCTGTGAGTCACTCTGGTTTCACCCCATCTTCTCATTTTTAGGCAGTAAGGACACCTCCCTGCCACTCCCCCATGTCACAGTAGAAATGAATAAAAGCTACTATGTGCTGTTGTGCTTATGTACCAAATAGCACAAAAGGTGTGGGCTCCTTTAGGCCTCCATGCACACTGGGAAGCAGGGATTTGCATCCCTACCTTATAGACGAGGTCACTGACCAACTTGGCACATAAGTCTGACCATTTGCACACAAGACACTCTAGAACCTCTAGATCTCTCTCCCACACACACACTTTATCCCCTCTCCTCAATAGTTTGAAACAGGGCCTCACTATGTACCCCAAGCTGGCCTTGAACTTAGCTATTTATGTTGGTGGCTCACGAATGCTGGTTAGTTGCTCTACCACTGTATCCCCAACCCTCTTTCTTTTTTTTTTTTTTTTTTTTTTTTGGTTCTTTTTTTTGGAGCTGGGGACCGAACCCAGGGCCTTGCGCTTCCTAGGCAAGTGCTCTACCACTGAGCTAAATCCCCAACCCCTCCAGCCCTCTTTCTTACATTTTATTTTGGGACATGGTCTCTATATGTAGCCCAGGCTGGCCTTCAACTTTTATCTTTCTGCCTCAGTCCTTTTATTTACTTGCTTTGATTCATCTCCCCCCACCCCCAATGAACTTGCTATGCAGACCAGGCTGGCCACAAACTCCCAAGATATGCCTGATTCTGTCTTGGAGTGCTGGGGTTAAAGGCATATAACATCACACCCAACCTTCATTACCTCCGTTTCTATATGTCAGGCTACTGGGTCTAAGTGATTTCCTGTTAGTCATTTGGAAGAGCAGGAAGCTGGCAAGAAAAAAGAAATAAACTTTGACTATTTCCTTGACACTAACCCCGTCCCCCAACTGTGCTCACAACCACCCTCATTCCCTAGTGTGCATTCTATATTACTCCAAGTACCTGAAGTTTTTTCTCTTTCTTCCTTCCTTTTTTAAAAACAGGACTTCCCCACAAAGTCTTGGCTAGCTTGGGGCTCCTTATGTAGACTAGGATGCCTCAAAGTCACAGAGCTCCATCTGCCTCTATTTCCCCAGAGCCAGGATTGAAGGCATGTACTTCCAGGCCTGGCTTCTAAAACGGTTCCTTGAATCTAGAAGAATGTCCCTTCTTGCCCTGTAGGCAAATTGTTCCCTCCCAAGTTTTTGTTGTTTTGAGATAAGATCTGTAGAAACCAGGCTGTCCAGGAACTATGTAGACCAGGCTAGCTAACTCACAAAGATCTGCTTGCCTCTGCCCTGCAAGTGCTGGGGTTAAGGGCCTGTGCCACCACACCTGGCTCTGGCCCCTGCCACCCTGGAACTGGCTACATAGCTGGGGCTGGCCTTGAACTTCTGTTCTTCCTGTCTCTACCGTCTAGAAGCTGCGATTACAGTCTATGTACAACTGTGCCTCCCTCTATTTAGTTTTGTTGAGACAAGGTCTTGCCATAGTGGCCCTGGCCAACCTGATTGATATTCAATTATGTAGTCCCTGCTTGCCTTAAACTCCTGGCAATCCTCCTGCCTCAGCTTTCCAAGTGTTGGCACTATGATGCCTGACTGAGGCCCAAATCTCTCTGGCTTCTACCAGTTTGCAAAGCCAGAACAAGGAGATGGTCTCCCTGGTGGTTAGGTCCTTAGTACCAGGCTGGGAAACTGGCATAGAGCAGGCATGTAGCAAATGGTTGTTGAATGACTGTTTGACTGTCAGTGAGGACTTTGTCTTTTTTGGGGGGAAATATGGTTTTCATGTTCCGGAGAGGGGCAGGTAATGACACAACTGTGGCTTCTTGCATTCCCTACTGCAAGGGTAGTGAAGATGCTGGGGTCACTAGAGGCCCAGTGTGCTAAGCCTGAAATCACGGGGTCGGGTCCTTCTTGCTGAACCAAACTCTCTGGCTTCTGTTTTCTCACTCCTTGCCAGAAATAAATCATGTTCTGAATGACTGGAGTCATTGCTCACAGCTCCGTGAGCTGGTGTAGGGTGGGGCGAGGGGCAGTGGCCTTGGGGCGCCTGTCAGTAAAGACCCAGGCCTTTGGGCTGGGGGGAGGGGAAGGAGTGGCTGGTCCTATCCCTGGGAGGCTGCAGTCATTGGGGGAGAGACAATGGGGCTCGGCATCTGCTCCTCGCTGGGAGAAGGGACCCTCCAGTGAAAAGCCAGGGAGAGCAGGGAAGTGTGGGAGGAATTGATGAGAAGGGGTGGAGCCAAGGAGATGCAGCCCGGAGGAAGGAGGGAAGGGGAAGGAAGAGCGCAGGGAGGGGAGAGGATCCAGGCTTCCCTTCTGCTCGGTGACCTGGTCCGGAGCCGCAGCTTCCCTCGCTTTGTCTGGGCCTGCCGAGACCTCACGTTTCTCGCCCAGCTGCAGCCCCAGTCCAAGGGCCAGGCATCCAGCAGGTGCTCAATACTTACTTGGGAAAATAAGAAATGTGGCCAACTTTGCTCTGGGAACTTTTCCCCCGTGTTGTCTCCACTCCTCCGGAGAAGCCGAAGACAGAGCTGGTCTTGGGAGCACGCCCAGGCGCCCCATGAATAATTGACCCTTGGTGGCGACACTGCCCGGCTCTGTCCGCGGGCTCCGTACCCGCCCATGCGTCGGAGTAGAGCGGCGCAGCTCTGAGTGGCGGGTGTCCGGGAGGTTGGAGGCGGGGTGTCCGGCCTGTCCCAGAGTTGGGAGGAGGCCAGGCTACGCCGAACCCCGGGCACCGCGGGGCGCCACAAGGGCCCAGACCTTAGCGAACGACCACGCCTCGGCGCCCCCCAGCAGTGCACCCCGGGGTCAAGCTTAGGCCCTGGGCTTGGGGAGGACGCGAGGGGCCCCGAACTCCTCTGAACCCCATTCGCACCCGGGGCCCGACGATAGCAGCCGGAGCCGTTCCCTCGAGTCTGACCGTCCAGGGCTCAGCGAACAGCTGTTTAAAGGCTCTTTACTGTTCAGGGCTCTGCGGCGACGTTGGCTCTAAGTCCCATCTGCCCACTTAAAAAATATATTAAGTGAACAGCACCCCCAGCTTCCACCCGACTGGGGAGGGGGCAGGCTCAGCCCCTGCCCGTATTTCGGAAGGACTGGGCACTCAGGGGCTCCCCTGGACCCCCACCCCATTGGCTCTTCTTTGGGATAGGACACCCCAGACTTCCTGGGGGGGCTGTTCTCTCGAGCCCCCTTTGTGCCTGGCAGGGACAGCCCCCCCCATTTCCATGCGAGGTTCTGACGCTCCCTTCTCCCCCGCTTGTTAATCTTTGTTCCCCTTTTCTGCTGAGAGGAGGGGAAAAAAAAAGAGGGAGAGAAAGAAAAGAAGGAAAAAGGCGTGACTCGATTTTCAAACGAAACTCCCACAGCAAACAAAACCCTTTTAGAGAAATAAGAAAGGAGGAAGGAGGAAGAAAAGAGGGAAGGGGAAGAAAAAAAAAAAAGAGAAGCCTCCAGGCTTGCAATTCGAGTAGGAGAGTTGCAGCGAGAGAAAGAGAAAGAAAAGAAGAAAAATCCTCTCTGCGGTAGAAAGAGAAAAAGAAAACTTGGGCCGACGAGAGGGGGGTGCTGGGGGGGTGGAAGGAAGTGAGAAAACAAAAGAGAGATAAAAGGGCTGCTTTTCAGTCTCTCTTCCTCTGCGAGCTGGCTTAGGAGGAGCTGTTTAGCATCCCTTCACGTCAGCCCTGCCTCATTCCCTTCTTCCAGGGAGGGAGAGAGCGCGAGCGAGCGAGCGCGAGAGAGAGCAGGAGGGAGAGAGAGAGAGGGGGAGAAAGAGAGGAGCCGGAGGGAGGGTGGCAGAGCAGGGCGGGCGCGCGTGGAGGCGGCGCGCAGCAGCAACCCGGGCGGTGGGCAGCAGGAGCCCCCGGCCCGCCCGGCCCGGCCAGCCGAGGGCCCCCAGCGCGAGGAGCCGCGCCCGGACCCAGGGTGAGTGTCCCGTGCGGCCCGCGGCCCCGCCAGCCCCCCGGCAGCCCGCGGCGGGGTGGCTGGGGGCGCGGGGGTGGGTCGCTGCGGCCGCGGTCGACCCGCCCCCCGCCTCTCCCCGGGGACGGCGGCGCGCAGGCCCGCAGCCGCGCTGCAAACATGTCGTCTTTTCCTTTCACTTCCACATTCCCTCATGCCGGAGAGCTGGAGCGAGAGAGGGGGAAAGAGGGAGAGATGGCGTCTGGAGGGGGGGAGGAGGGAGAGGGGGAAGGGAAGGAGAGAGAGGGAGAGGGGGGGAGAGAGAGAGAGAGAGAGAGAGAGAGAGAGAGAGAGAGAGAGAGAGAGAGAGAGAGAGAGAGAGAGAGAGAGAGGAAGGAGAGAGAGAGGGAGAGAGGGGCAGAGAGGCAGAGGCACAGGCAGAGAAGCAAAATGAAAGGAAAGCGCGGCGGCGGCGCGGGAGGCCGGGGAGGCGGCGGCGGCGGTCTCCGACCCGCACGTGGGTGTCGCGGCGCTCCGGGACGTTCCCCCCGCACCCGGCCCGGGACTCAAAGTTTCACCCCTCGCCGCCCCGCCCCTGCGGCTGCCCACAAACTTTTTACTCCGGGAGCGGGTGGGGTGGCCGCGCGGCCGGGCCGGCAGGGTGGTGAGGGCGCAGCGCGCAGCTGGCGTGCCGGGCGCCCCTCGAGGGCAGCGGGCGTCCCCAGGCCGGTATGGTGGGACCCGGGCCCCCCTCGGTGGCCTCGGCTCCGACCTGTTGAAGGCGCTCGCCCAGTGCCGGGAACGGGTGGGTAGATCCCCACGGCTGATCTCGAGCCTCCCGTGGCTCGGCCTCCCTTCCTCGCCGCCCCCTCTCCCTCTCCTCGCGGTCATTTTCCTAATTGGACGGAGCTGTGGGGCGTGATCGTCGGCGTCAGACGGAGGAGCCCCCCGAATCGGGTGGTCTTCCTTCCAGGACTCTCAGACCCCATCGAGCCGGCCTCGGTGCCAGCCCCCCCTACCCCCCAGCTGCGGACTTGCTAACTCGTGCGTAGCGGGTTGTTGGTTTTCTTTCTTTTCTTTTTTTTTTTTTTTTTTTCAACTTGCCTTTTAAGATGACTTTTATGGTCCCTGCAACTGCTTCCCTCCAGTCTAAACTGTAGTTTGGGAAGATTTAAGAGCCCAGGGAGGTGCTTGTGTGGGCTTTAACTAATCCAAAACGGTCATTAATGTATCTCTACGCCCTGCGAGATGGTTCCGACCAGGCCAAGCGGTAGCCTTGGGTATGTTTTTACCCGGACACTGCGGAGTTCTATCACGGTCTTAGCGGCCAGCCTGCCAGTGAGGGGACACTTGACCTGCGGGCCCTGTGCCCTATCTTCGAAGGGCACCCTGAGCCCCTTTCTTTCCGTTTACAATGGAAACTCTCCGCCTCTGTCCACCTGAAGACTTAACTAGTCCCTGTGGGTACCTCGGAAGCTCACAAAACTCCCCCACAGGTGTGCAGAGGACTTTGTGCTGTTGGGGGTCATCCAGCCAGCTTTGACGCTGCCCTCTCAGCCTTGCCTTTGTATGTGTGTAAGTAAAAAGCGAAGTTCATTTCTGCCAAAGAGAAGAACTGGTGTATGGGAACAGGAGTGGGGGATAGAGGGCCTTCCTAAGGGACCTTCAAAGGTCCAGGGAGCTGGTCTGAGAAGGGGGAAATAAATGTCCTTAACCGTCTTTAGATGTGAGTGTATGCTCATCAAAGCTGATGGGCCTGTCTGGTTTTGATTTTGACCTTCATCTTTTTCACTTGTTTTAAAGCAGATTTACCTTTGAGACCTTTGCTTAGTGGTTTTGTCTACTCTCTCGTCCCACTAGTAACCCTGGGCCGGGCACCTGCTGTTCTTGGAGCACAACCTTGAATTGATCCCTTACAGCTCCAGCCACCTTGCAGAGCTGGCTTTGCTGCAAGAGGCCACTGGGTAGAGCTGCTTGCTTTGGGGTAGGGAGAATGGCCAGTCTGGCCTGGTTTCCCGAGTGACCATGTGCCAAGAGTTTCAGTGAGTTGGGGTGGGGACAGTCTGTCATCTAGAGTGTCTTGGTTGTCTTCTCCCAGCTGTTCGGAGCTGACCCTTGGCCCCGTGGTGTAGGAGGCATTTGTTTGCTCAGGTCCCTCGGATCACAACCAGGCATTTTATTTTAGGCTCCTTGTTTAGAGCCAAGGAGACAGACAAGGTCTTGATACCTTTTGAGTTGGAGGGGGGAAACAAAAGGATCACCAGAGATTTTGATTAGCTTCTAGTTTAGGTTTGCCTTGTGGTCTGGAGATCATTTCTAATAAGCCTGCTCCTTTCTTTTGAGACAGTATCACTACCTAGCCCCGACTGGCTGTGAATTGGTGACCCTTCTGTCTCGAGCTCCCAAGTGCTGAGATTACAGGCCTGGCTCTAGCATAGCTCTTTTTTTTCTAGAAGACCTGTGGGTCTCAATCCCATTGGGGGTGTGGTCATATCATATATATTTACATTATATTCACAGCAGTAGCAAAATGCAGTTAGGTAGTAGCAATGAGATAATTTTATGGTTGGGGGTCACCAGGTCTGTATTAAAGTCCGGCAGCATTAGGAAGGTTGAGAACCATTGGAATCCTGGAAAACGAAAAGGAAGAATCCATTGCATTCCAGAAGACACCAGTGGAAAGGCCCACTACCCCCTGCACCCAGCTCTGACTTTTGGTGCAGGTTCCTCCTTTGGCTTGGTCACCCACAGATCCCTCATGTCTTTCCAAGGCTAGGCCCCAGGCAAGTTACTCAGTTTGCAGAAGGAAGCATTCCGAGTCTGCAAGGTCTCTGTGAGCCATTCCTTTGATTTCAAAGCTAGAAGACCTTAGAGAGGTTGTTCAAAAACAACCAAGGCAGAAAGATCACCCCGTTGACCTCAGAGTCAGTAGTCGGGAAGGCACCCAAATCCGAGCCCCTGGGATCTGTTTCCAGTACCCTCTCCTCTTTTTTTTTTTTTTTTTTTTGGAGCTGGGGACCGAACCCAGGGCCTTGCGCTTGCTAGGCAAGCGCTCTACCACTGAGCTAAATCCCCAACCCCCACCAGTACCCTCTCCTCAAGGCCATTATTTTACTGCTGCTAGGGCTTCCCAGCCACACATAAATGGCTGCAAGGACATGAGGCCACAGGCTGGTAGTACATGTGCAGGCTGAGGTAGCATTGCCTTATTTTCTAGGTATGCATACATGCCACTCTGGAGGACTGGGCAGGCCAGGGCAATTATTGGGAGAGCTTGCTATTTTAACACTGACTCCTTTAAAGTCTAGCAGTACAGCAGGGTAGAAGTTTAGTCATCAGGATGTTCCTAAATTACCAGGTTTTGATCCTGAATACTTTCTTCATACTTTGTACTTGTGCATGGTTTATTTAGGGTTGGCCAGAGAGGAAGAACAGGGGAAGAAGGAAGGGCCTCCGCCACTCGTTCTCCATTCTGGGTTTAGATTTGCTGGAATGCTTAGTGGGGCAGAGACCTTGGATTCCCCGCCCCCCACACACCCCATCTTATTTATGTATTTATTGCTTATTTGCTTTGTCCACCGCTAAGCCCTTGTAAGACTAATACATAGTTGGCCTTTCATAAATACTTGTTGAATGATGTTCTGGACATTAGGAAAACCATTTCCCTCCCTGGAGGAGCTCAGAAATGACACACAGAGGCAGGGCCGGGGAAGTGATTGATGGGAGCTGCAGAGTTGTGCTGTGATTCATTGTCTCAAACAAGCTCCAGACAGGTAAGGCAGGAGGGGGTTGGGAAGGAGTGGATCCTGAGTGGGTGGAGCCACGAGGTGGAGACTTCTACAAGACAATAGAGAGGTTTCGAATTGGACTCAGACACTGGGAGAATAATATAATCAGGTATTCAGGCCCAGGATTATGCTAAAGAATATATAAGTGTCATCTCCCATCGCACTTGTGGGCGCTGGCAAACATTACCATTCTCATTCGGTGGCCCGGGGAAACAGCAACAGCACAGATCCGTTAAGTCATTTGTCCCGGGGCACAGAGCTGGTATCTCAGCGACAGACAGACCGACCTCTGACTTTGCTTCCCTAGAATGATCACATGGTCAGGCCTCTCCACTCATTCAAAGGAGCCTTTAGGTTCTCATTAAAGGTTAGTGGAAGGATAAATTGTCAACGGGCGATGGTGTCACACACTTTTAATCCCAGCACTCCCGGGAGGCAGAGGCAGAGGCAGGAGGATTTCTGAGTTCCGAGGCCAGCCTGGTCTACAGAGTGAGTTTCTGGACAGCCAGGGCTACACAGAGAAAATCTGTCTCAAGAAAACAGAGAGAGAGGGGGAGAGGGAGAGAGATTGTCCGTGTGCAACAGAGCCTTCCTGCTGACTAGGGTGTGCTTATTTTCCAGGGCCTAATTACTTTCCAGTAGCAGTACCGGGTCAGGACTGTCTTTGTACTTGACAAGAATTGCACACACATGAACACAGGTGACGCCAGGAATCAGATCCAGGGTTTGCCCATGTGCAGTACTGCTGAGCTACATCCCTACCCTATTGGAATACATTTCAACGGACGGGAAATCTAAAGTTAAGGAATGCACTGTTGAGCGTTGGGGAAATGGCCCAGGCAGTAAAGTTCTTGTGAGTTAGCAGATCAGCCAGCACCCACATGAATTCTATGATGCACACACTTGTAACTCCAGAATTGGGACCGTGGAGACAGGAGGATTGCTGGGATTCTCTGGCTGGCCAGTCTAACTAGTCCAGGAGACTACCTCACAATACAAGGTAGATGGTGCCTGAAGGAGGACACTCTGGCCTCCACCTGCATGCAAACATAGGCACCTGCACACACAAATGCACCTTACACACACACACACACACACACACACACACACACACACACACACACACACACACACAAGGGCAGTCACCATCTGCTGAGGTCTCCAGCAGATGTCCCACGGGTGTAAAGTCCAGAGTGCTGGCCCAGCGAAGAGTAGGGCCCAGCATCTGCTTGTTTTGGGGCAGTCCGTGGTTCTAGGCACTTTGCTATCCTGTCCTCTGGGGACTTGCATTCTGTCTGGGAGACAGACATTAAACGAATAATTACACAAATACTCTTTAATTATAGTTGTTATAATGCTTCAAAGGAAAAAGTTCAGAGGCATAGGAGCCAATAATTAGGGAGGGAGGGGTAGAGGGACAGTTCCTGAAGAAAGGATATCTGAAGCGGCTTGGATGGAGGGCTTTATAACCAGGGGGGTATACTCAGTTTTTTTCTTTCTTCGGAAATAGAGACAGTAAAGAAGAGAAAGGCCCTCTGGATAATAATGGAAGGGGCTAGACAGCTTGTACAAGTCTAACCCAAAAGCCTTCCCAAACCTTTTATTACTTTATTATGTATGTGTTTGGGCATAAGGGTGCCATGGTGCATTGTGTGGGAGTCAGTTCCACAGTGTGGATCCTGGGGGACTGAACTCAGGTTATTTAGGCTTGGCAGCCAGTGCCTTAACCTTCAAAGCTATCCTGCTGACAGTCTCTCCCCTACTGCTGGGTTTTTGTTTGCTTGTTTTTAGTAACCAAAGCTAGCCTCAACTTGCTGTGTAGCTCGGAGACTGGCCTTGAACACCTGAACCTGCGTTAGAAGGTAAATGCTGGGATTGCAGGCATGTGTTAACCTTACCATGCTTGCCTTACGTTCATGGCCTCCCATAGGATTCCAGGCACATGCCATCTGGCCTGGCTTAGTGTGTTCACTTTGATATGCATCTTACTCTTTCCTATGTGATTACCTCGGAGCTTGGTAGAAATGCAGACTCCTGGGCTCCTGGAAGGTTTGCTTTTAACAAGAGCACCAAGGAGGCGGCTCTCCAGGTGAATGGGTGTCCTGAACTGGGAGGTTGTTAGTTTCGCAGGCGAGGAGTGGTGTGACCTGGAACAACTTCTCTGGCAAGTAGCAGGGAATTAGGCAATCTCATACGTCCCTTCTGGTGGCTCTGACCCTTAGATTTTGGAGCTTTCTGCTGTCACCGAGCTTGTGGAGGGCCAGGGCCTCACCCCGCATTGCCTTCCTGGGGACTCCCCTTTTCCCTTAGTAGGCACTCAGGCACCTTCAGGGCTTTGGAGAAGTATCAGAGTGAGTTGTAAGAAGTATTGGAGCTCTGTGCCACAGACTACACGCAGGGAGATTTAGCCCGGAGTAAGAAAAACCGGGCAAGGTCAAAGGGCTTTAGGGAAGGGAGGTGTAAGGTTCCTGCCAGAAGTGGAAGTTAAAACCGCACAGGGAAACCTGCTCAGTGGTTCTATGGGTTCAAACTTAGTCATTTTCGAATTGCCTCAGAACTTTTGTCCCTGGCCTCCTGAAGTCACTGCAGGGAGGGGCTCGATGGGGGGGGTGCTTGCAGTGGGGGGTGGGGGGGTTGGGGTTCTTACCTGAAGCCATGCAGGTCATGTATGTGGTATTCTGGAAAAGACTGCGGTACTCATTAGCTTCAGGGAGTTCTTGGCTCTAGTGTAGTAGTTCTTAATTGTGGTTTGGGACCCCTTCGGGCATGGTGAGTGTGTGTGTGTGTGTGTGTGTGTGTGTGTGTGTGTGTGACAACACTTTCACAGGGGTCTCCTATCAGGTAGCCTGTATATCAGATATTTACATTACAGTTCATAACAGTAGCAAAATCCCAGTTATGGTTGTGGAGGGCACTGTAACTTGAGGAACTGGACTGTATTGAAGGGTCCCAGCATTGGGGGGGTTGAGAAGCACTGGTCTAGGCTCAGCTCTGGTCATAGAACCCAGGGTCTGATGAATGCAAGGCAAGAGCATGACCACCGACTATACTTCTAGCCCTTTCTTCTTTTTTCTTTCACTTTCATTTAAAAAAAATTATATGGGGGAGAGGGTGTGTGTGTGTGCGTGAGGAGGTCAGAGGATACCTTGTGGGAGTCAGTTCCTTCCTACTACCATGTGGCCTTGGGGATCGAACTCAGGTCGTTGGCTCGGTGGCAAGCACTTTTATCCTCTGAACCTTGTCTTGCTGGCCCTTTTTTAAGACAAGGTCTTACCAAATTGCTAGCCTTCAACTTGCCTTGTCACACAGCCCAGGGAGACTTGTAATCCTCCTCCTCAGCCTCCTAAGGAGGCATCACCCAGGACAATGCTTACTATATATATGCAAGGCACAATTCTAAGTACTTGACATACTCATTCATTCATTCATTCATTCATTCATTCTTTTGTGGGGAGTAGAAATCGAGAAAGAACTGCATAGGTTCAGGCTGCCCTTCATCTTGCCATGTACCTGAAACTGGCCTGGAACTCTTTTTTTTTTTTTGGTTCTTTTTTTTTTTTTTTCCGGAGCTGGGGACCAAACCCAGGACCTTGCGCTTCCTAGGCAAGCGCTCTACCACTGAGCTAAATCCCCAACCCCTGGCCTGGAACTCTTTTTTTTTTTTTTTTTTTTTTTTTTGGTTCTTTTTTTTTTTTTTTCCGGAGCTGGGGACCAAACCCAGGACCTTGCGCTTCCTAGGCAAGCGCTCTACCACTGAGCTAAATCCCCAACCCCTGGCCTGGAACTCTTTTTTTTTTTTTTTGGTTCTTTTTTTTCGGAGCTGGGGACCGAACCCAGGGCCTTGCGCTTCCTAGGTAAGCGCTCTACCACTGAGCTAAATCCCCAGCCCCTGGCCTGGAACTCTTAATGCCCCTTCCTACACTTCCTGAGTGCTGGTATTGCAGGCAGGCCTGTGCTACTGTTTGGAGCGCTGTTTAGATATTTAAATTAGCTCCTTTAAACAGTAACTTTCTGGAAGTCCTATGTAGCAAGCAAGCATTGGTCACAGGTAGAATAGGGGTGAGATAGAGAAAGGTTATAGAGCCCCTCCCCCAACTCCCCTTGTAAGCATCTCCTAATTGTTCATATATTGTGACAGGAAGGTTTTTCCTAAGGAAACAGATGGGATGGGGCCAGGTTCCCAGACTGCCTCTGAAAACCCATGTCATCATTGCATCCAACCTCTTATTTGCAAAGCAAAGAATTAGCAAACAAGATTACTGCAGCCTTGAAGACTAAACATTCTGGAAGGAAAGCCTTTGAAGAATTGTACCCTTGAATTAGGGGAAGGGGTTGCAAGAGGAAATTGGGGTAGCTCCCCAAACGGAACAGATTAAAGGGTGTTAGAACCAAAGCTGGCCACATGCATGTCAGCAGCATCATAAGGTGAAATAACTGGTTTTATTACCTCCTAATTAATGTGTGGTGCTCCCAGAGCCGACCCTTCCCCCACCCCTCAGTGCCTTACCGGCAGCACCGAGGCCTTCTGTCTCCTTTACTCTTTCCTATGCTATCTGGATTTTCATGCATATGATTTTTCCTTATAACATGTTTGCAAACGGGGTCAAATCACTCTCAGAAGTGGGGCAGCCTTTAAGAGGGTTTTGGTTCTGTCTTTCATACCCACCATTGTACGGGTTCCTGGTATTAAATATATATGCTCTATTGTGTGTTTATTTCTGGGAGTGCGCAGAGAGCTGTGGGAAATGTGAGGATTTTCCAAGCAGTCCGAGCTTAGCGTAAGAGATCACGGTGGCCCAACAGTCTTCCCTCTGAACCCCTAGTTAGGAACTACAGAGTCAAAATGAGGTCAGAAAGATCTCTACAGACAGCGAGAACGCCCAGATGTAAAACTAACTTCGGTGATGACTTTTGCTTGTGTGTGGATCGTCTGGGGGTGGGGAAGGACGTGGGCTTGGGTGCCACCCCAGTGACCATCCCATTTCCAGTAGGACAGGGATGGCATAGCTTCCTGGTTGTGAAGGAGGTTCTGCATGCCTGGAAAAACACAACAGGCAAACTTGACTGCTGGGATTATGTCACACCAGCATGTCTTCCTACAGACCTCAACCAACTGGCCTCTTGAGAATTGTCAGGTGCCCTTTGGAAGCCAGTGGCGTGGTTGGTTAATCTCACTTTGTGATTCCGATAGTGGGCCTTGGGCTTACAAACTGTCTTGTTGACAAATGCTTTGTCCCATCTTTGCGACTCTATTAGCTTCTGACCCCTTGTGGAAATGCCTTCCTTGACTTGTCCTCCCTCCACACAGCCCTACTGGAATCCGGCCCCTTCACCCTTGCCCAAGCAGAAAACCTATGCCTGCCTCCCTAGGCTGTTCCCCCTGCCTCCCATCAAGTCCTGCCCAGGCCGCCTCTGTAGGAATGGGCTTCCCTCATCCTGGGCTCTAGGTTTCTGTCTACACTTGAGGACAAGCCAGTCTCCCAGTTCCTTTCCTGTGTGTCTCCCTTCACACTAGAATTCATTTCCCCCCTCTTCTTCCCTGTCTGCCTGACATGGTTTATGTCAGGAAGAGCCTGGCCCGCTTGGATCTGGTTTCTCACTGGTCCTTTTCCTCTGATTCTGTTATCTCCGCCCTTTCCCCCATCCTGTCCTTGCTGTACTTGGGTGCCCTGGCCACAGTCCTCAGCCTTCGGCTTTCTTCCACACGTCTGGTTCAGCCTGAGTGGTGAGGGCTCTCCCTTGGCCACATGCCCCGGGCACAGCCCACAGCTAGACTGCCTTTGGTTTATGACACATTCTGACATCTGTGCTGTTTAACAAGTGAGTTCAGTCCATTTACGTTTGGTATAGTTTTATCTATTTAGCTGCGATCATAGATGTGCCCCCATCCACATATGGTGCTGGGGATGGGAGTCTGCATTTTTTTTTTCTTTTTTTCTTTTCTTCGGAGCTGGGGACCAAACCCAGGGCCTTATGCTTGCTAGGCAAGCGCTCTACCACTGAGCTAAATCCCCAACCCCGGGAGTCTGCATTTTATGCTAGCCTGTGCCACTTACTGAGCTTTATCCCTAGCCCCTAGTTTTGTTTTGAGACAGAGCTTCATCGTCTGGCTCTAGCTGACCTGGAACTTAGATGTCGATCCCCAAACTTGTAGTAGTCTTCCAGTCTGTGCCTCCCAAAAGCCTGGCTGTACGTACCTAATTTTCTCTTTTCTTTTTTGAGATAGCCTTATCTGTCCTAGAATTCAGTATGTAGGGCTAGCCTCAAACTCAGTACTGGAATTAAAGGTGAGCACTGTTTGTTGTGCCTGGCCCCCCTCCCCTCCCAGACAGTACAAGGGATTTGAAAGGCTTTTTATAGCAAGTCCCCAACATCTCTGGTCACATTCATTTGTCACAGTAGCCCCCCCCCTCTTTTTTCTTTTTTGGAGACAGGGTCTCAGTATCCCTGAGTGCAGGGATCAAAGGCGTGCATCACCACACTCAGCTTCTTTCCCTTCTTTAATCCCACAAATTAATTAGGTGCTAACAGTCTCCAAGGAACTCCCCCTTTCTGATGCCCACCCCCACCATCCCACTCCACCCCCACTCACCGTGAACCGGCCTCCTTCCTTCCTGTACCCCTTGACACCCGGCTTTGTGCACCAATGGATGGATAACTTGTTGCCGAGTGCCTTCTCTTTTGAGCCAAAGTCCTAGTTTTGTCAGGCCGACTTAAAATTGCTTGCTGGGATAGGGAGACACTGTTAGGAGGACCCGCGTTTAAGCCCCAGGATCCATGTAACAAAAGTTTAAAAGAAAGTCACGTGTAGTGTGTGCTTGAAATTTCGGCACTGGGGAGAGGAGAGGCCAATGAAAAACCCTCTCAGGAAAAAAAGGTGGATGTATCTGAGTCTGTTAGGCCTCCCTCTGTGCACCCGCTCTCGTGTACGCCTGCATACATGAATACACACTACAGGTCTCATGCGCTTTCTCCATACTCTCCTGCAAAATTTAGTCCCCCATATTCCTTTATATTTCTTTTTTTCTTTTTTTCGGAGCTGGGGACCGAACCCAGGGCCTTGTGCTTGCTAGGCAAGCGCTCTACCACTGAGCTAAATCCCCAACCCCCATTCCTTTATATTTAATTGAAAGGAATTGTTAATTAATTATTAATTCTAATTATTTGCCCATTTGTTTGTGAGACAAGGTCTCACAATATAGCCCTGGTTGGCCTGGAACTTGTAGAGATTTCCTGCCTTTATTTCCCAAGTGCTAGGGTTAAAGTCCTTTCCACCATGACTAGCAGCTTGCGTGCCTTTTGAGACAAGGTCTCACTTTGTGTCCGTAGCTGACCAGGGACTCACTGAAGTCAGGGGTAGCCCCCAGCTTAGGATGGTACTTCTGCATCTGCCTATTATCCTGAGTGGTAGTGCTGGGCTGATAGGCATTCTGTTCTTGGCTGGCCTTTCCCTGCCTCTGAGCCACAGTTGCCTTGCCTGTTAGTTGTGTGTGTGATGGCATAGGGGTGGGGTATATAGGGCTCAGACTCCCATACTGCACGCCAAGTTTTTTGAAAGCTCTGGGCCATGCTACTTATTTCTGGAGCCCTAGTGCCTGGCTCACTATTGGGAGGAGTCATTGATTAATAGACTCTTAAGGTAAAATCAATTAATAACAACAACAATAATGATAACATTATAAGACCACCCGTCCTTTGATTGTGGGCTATTCCATCCTATCTCAGTGCCCAGTGAAAGGTACTTCGGGTCTCCCTCCCACGTCAGTGGTCCCGACATCCAGTGCTTGTTTCTGGATGTTGCTGCAACACCAGGTGTCTTGGCTCACAAACGCTATGAAGAGATGGGCGGGCTGTGGAGGGAAAGCACGATCTAGAGGTAGCTGGCCATCAATTGGAGGAGAGGAAAGAGGAACGTCAGAGTGAGTTCTCATAATACAGGGGCTGGGGTTGATTGCTGGCCGGGCATGCACAAGGCCCCAGCAGAAGCCAGGAAGGTGCAAGAAACACATTTTAAAATTATGACATAAACCATAAAATTATGGTTTTGAGGCCAACCTGGTCTGCACAGTGGACTTTAGGACATCCAGAGCTACATTGTGAAACCCTGTCTCAGGGAGAAAAAGAAGCAGGGGGAACCCTGTCCATCAGCAGAGAACAGCATCTCACCGCCATGTGGTTCCCTGTAGTCATCGGAGGAGGAAGAAATGAGGTCCCACTCTGTGCCCATGTACACTTGGGGTGACCAGGGGGATCTTTCTAAGTAAGAAAACAAGATGCAGTGCCTGGCTGAGCTTTAGAGACTTAAAACAGTGCTTTCCTCGGGAGGGGAGCGTTTTGAATTTTGTGTATATATTACCTGATAACAAATATTCCTAAAGAAGGAAGTTGATGTGGTCGGGGGAAGTTCCCCAGGTGTTCTCAGCATTTTAAATCGGCTCTGGACTCCCTGCAGCTTGTGCAAGCTTTTTTTTTTTAAAGATTTTGTTTAGTGTGGGGTGTGTGTGTGTGTGTGTGTGTGTGTGTGTGTGTGTGTGTGTGTTGGGGGGAAGGCATATATGTGTCACAGTACACATGTAGAGGACAACGTCCTGTCTGTTGATTCTCTCCACCTTTATGTGGGTTCCAGGCGTCCAACTCGGATCAGGCTTTTGAAGCACTTCTATCTCTGAGGCATCTCATCAGCCCGAGTTTTATCCTTTAACAGACCATGGGACAGAAGTCTGAAATGACTCTCCGTCCAAGTTCATGGAGAGAGATTTGGAACCTAGCAGTACTAGAGGTACTAGAAGCCTAGAAGTACTGGGCTCTTATTTCTAGATCCTCTCCACCCCCAGGGCACGTGCTTTTCTGAGAGAAGTGTCTCCCCGTTGCACAGGCTGGCTTGGAATACATTGTGCAGGGTAGGCTGGTCCTTCTGCAGAGTCCTAAGTTCTAGACTACAGGGAGGAATAAACCACCTCACCCGGCTCTCTTCATGTGAGAATGCTTTGTCTGCATGTGTATACATACATGCATGATGTGTATGGTAGTGCCCACAGAGGTTAGAAGATCGTGTGTGGATCCCCTGCAACTGTGAGTTACAGATGGTTATAAACCACAGTATGGGTACTGGATTCGAATCCATGCCCCGGAAGAGCAGCCAGTGCTCTTAATCACTGAGCCATCTATCTCTCCAACCTAAGTTCTCTTCTTTCCTCCTCTTCTTCCTCCACCCTCTTTCGTTTTTTTTTTTTCAAGGCAGAGTTTTTCTGTGTAACCTTGGCTGTCCTAGAACTCTCTCTGTAGACCACGCTGGCCTCAAACTCAGAAATCTGCCTGCTTCTGCCTCCCAAGTATTGGGCTTAAAAGAGTGTGCCGTCCCATCATGCCTGCCTCTTTTTCTAAACTGACGTCTCATTTCTCAAGAGCCTGTGGTCATCTATTTACCTTGGCCTAGACTCAGTCGAATGTGTGTAAATTCCTATTCCTGCCTCTTCAGCCCGCCTGTGTCTCCTGGGCAAAGCTCAGGCAATACTGGGGAAGGAAGCCCCATCCATACCCTGCCGGCTGCATCAGACACAATGAGGAAGATTAGAGATGGGCCCTGCAATCCTGTCTTTGAAGTGGCCAGCTTTCATCAGAACGTCTGAACTCCAGCATAATGTCAAGGAAGCTTTTACTACTTACTGTCTGTGAACTGGCCTCGGGGAGGTGCCAGCCACTGCCAGGTATCCAGAGAGATCACATCCTGGTTTCTGAAGCCAATGCCTTGACTTTGTTTTATGGTCAAGAAGTTTTCAGAGCTAAAGGCACTTAGTACTTGGAAGATTCCAGAAGGACTTATATTATTAATTTTTTTTTTTTATTAAGGCAGGTTTATTTAGAAGCTGCTCTCAGGTGGGTGAGTTCACTGGCCTCAAGGACCAAGGCCAGGGAAGTCACCTTGGGGAAAGGAGGAGGGGCAAGGGAGGGAGAAAAAGAAAGGGGCAGGGAGAGAGAAGAAGGGCCAGGAGGATAATTTTTAAAAGTATTTTTCTATGCAGAGGTATAAATTAGATGACATGCCTTTAATTACAGGGAAAGATATACACACACACACACATATATATATATATGTGTGTGTGTGTGTGTGTATATATATATATATATATATGTGTGTGTGTGTGTGTGTGTGTGTGTATAAAACTTTTAAAAAAAGATTTATTATATATAAGTACTCTGTAGCTGTCTTCAGACACACCAGACAGAAGAGGGCACCAGATCCCATTACAGATGGTTGTGAGCCACCATGTGGTTGCTGGGAATTGAACTCAGAACCTCTGGAAGAGCAGTCAGTGCTCTTAACCGCTGAGCCATCTCTCCAGCCTGATGATTTTTGTTTTTATTTTTGTCTCAGACATACTTGCATCGTTTTTCAAAGCAGGATACTTCTCCCTTTGCCGAAGAGAAATACTGGGTAGAGGACAAAGCTAGGGGAGGTGGCGGTATGTAGTACAAGACTGTACAACTGAGGGGAAGGCGGGATGGGGTTGGTAGCTTAAAGATATAAAAAAACCATCCTGTGCCTGTGGTCCTGGTGTGTGGGGGTCACTTATTTTCTAAGTTAGAGTTGATGCTTCTTCAGAGAGAGGCGGTCCTTTCTTGTGATGCTGACAGGGGTAAGAAGTTCTTGGCATCTGCGTGTCGGAGCTGATGTGCACTGTACACCTGCTGGTTTCCAGGACACATCCCAACAGCCCACCTTCCCATTGTTGTGTCTGATGGACCATCTCCCAGCGATGGAGCTGGATGTGTGAGTGGGGAGGAGGTGCCCAGTAAAGTGTCCCTATATAGATACTTGTTGATACTTGAGGTAGACTTTAAAGCCTTCAGCTTCTGGTCACAACACGGCTGAGACATCCAGCCGCCTCCCTTGCTCCTGGGGTTTTCCTGACACTTGAATAATTAAGTTTGTGCTGTGTGGGGTTTTTTCTTCCTTGAGCTCCAGTATACATTTGAATGAGGGCCACTCCTAACATGGCGCTCTAAACATCCAGTGTCCAACTTCTTCTCCATCTTTTCTCCTCCTCCCTCCTTGTGTGGGAAGTGTTCCTGTCGTGTGGGCAGTGTTCTGTTTCTTTTACAGAACTTATGAGGATTTCTCTGCCCACAAATCTCAGCACAGAAACTGCCCCCTGACCTTTTTGAGGTGAAGTATTATGTAGCCTTAGCTGGTCTTTTTTTTTTTTTTCCGGAGCTGGGGACCGAACCCAGGGCCTTGCGCTTCCTAGGCAAGGGCTCTACCACTGAGCTAAATCCCCAACCAGCCTTAGCTGGTCTTAAATTGGCTGTTTAGCCCAGGCTGGCCATAAACTCCGGATCCTCTTACCTCTCTCTATGAAAGACAGACTTGCTGTGTTGCCCAGGCTGCCCTCCAATGTCACTCGATCTTCCTGGATAAGTGCTGGGTAGCTGTCCTACAGGTAAACCTAGCTATGAAACTGGTCGTTCTCCCTTTCTTCAAACAATGGATAAGAGAAATGGGCTTTGCTTCCTCCCCACTCAGCGTCTCGGCCCCACTACCTCTGCTCTCACAAAGAGGGCCCACAGAGGGGCTATGTCCTCAGAATTTGTCTTCAGAAACGAGGATTGTTGATGCCAGCCTGGTTCACAGGGTGAAATCCAGGACAGCCAGGGATACACAGGGAAACCCTGGCGTGAAAAAACAAAAACAAAAAACAAACAAACAAAACAAAACAAAACAAAAAAACCCAGATAGCCAAACAAACAAAAAACTACAATGAAAAGAAAGAGAGAAAAGAAATTGGGAAAAAGAAAAATTGGAGGATTGTGTGGGTCTGTACTGGAGTTTCACCCTGGCTGCACCAGCTGGGTGGGACCTTCTGGAGAATTCTAATTCCTTCATTTTTTTCTGGAACATTCCTCGTAGTCCTTGAAAGGACTCAAATGTCGTTTAAAGAAGTGTCTGGGGGCTGGGGATTTAGCTCAGTGGTAGAGCGCTTACCTAGGAAGCGCAAGGCCCTGGGTTCGGTCCCCAGCTCCGAAAAAAAGAACCAAAAAAAAAAAAAAAAAAAAAGATGTGTCTGTCCAGTTATTTTTTTAATTCCAGCTTCTGGCTGGGCAGGGGTACATACACACACACCTTTAATACCAACACTCAGGGCAGCTGGTGGATCTCTGAGTTCAAATATCTCTCTCTCTCTCTCTCTCTCTCTCTCTCTCTCTCTCTCTCTCTCTCTCATATCGTTAGCCATGTATGGTGGTACGTGTAATTCTGCAGGAGGCTGAGATAGGAATAACCACGGGTTCGAGGCCAATCTGTCCATCGGGCCAGTGAGGAACTCTAGAGTGAGAACTTGTCTCAAAATAAACAAAAAGAGGGGAGAGGCCTCAGTTGGGAAAGTGCTTGCTTCACAGACATGGGACCCCAAGTTCAGATCCCTAGCACCCGTGTAAAAGGCAGGCACAGGGGTGCCTATCTGTAATCTCAGCACTGGGATGGGGAAACAGGCAGTCCTTTGGGGTTTGTTGGCAGCCATGCTGTCTGGCGAGCTTCAGGTTCAGCGAGAGACACTGTCTTTAAAGGAAACTGGGAAGCAATTAAAGGCATCCAGTGTTGATGCTGCCTCTGCATATACACGTGCATTCATGTGCACAAGTGCACTGCCCCTAAGATCGCATACATACCTTAACATGTAAAATAACATACGGAGAGGTAATCAAAATTATCATCTTCTGTGGCCTGGCCTTTTTCTTCGTTCGTTTGTTATATGTTGTGTTGCTTTTTTGAGCCAGGATTTCTTTGTGTATCCTTAGCTGTCTTTCTCTCTCTCTGTAGACCAGGCTGGCCTTAGAACTAAGATATTTATCTACTCCTGCCTCCTGAGTGCTGGGATTAAAGACACACACCCACTACCCAGCATGACCGTTTTTCTTATTACAAAGAAGTTTATTGCAGAATGTTAGCATAATAAATGGGCCAAAAAGATCTATAATTATTAATATTTTAAAAGGAGAGTGTATATACACCCCTTCAGCAAATTTTAATTCAAAGTGTGAGATTGTACTGTTTGTGCCATCTTGTTACTTAATGAACAATGTTAAATTAGTTTTTTAATTAAAATCCTCTGCGGGTTAAACATTCTCCTTGGAGCCACTTGCAAAGGATTTAGAGCATTGTGTTGCGCTGGTAGATGGGCGTTTTAGTCAGAGGTTGACATCGGATGTCTTCCTCGATTGCTGTCTGCTTTAGTTTTTGAGACAAGGTCTCTCATTCAACCTGGAACTCACCAATTATCTTGATTGTCCAAGCCCTGGGGATCACCCTGCCCCCACCTGCCCAGTGCTGGGGTAAGTGCAGTCACTGCCGGGCCTGGCTTTATGTGAGTGCTGGGAATCAAACTCAAACCTTAATGTCTGCACAGCAAGCAGTGTACGGAATCAGGTATCTGCCAGCCTCAGCACTAAAGTTTAGTCTTATGCAGTTAGACTGTTTTCTGGGTTTGGTTGGCAGTGTCATGGTTTTTGGAGACAGGGATGCACCTTGTAGTCCAGACTAGTCGGGAACTCTGTGTAGCCCAGGTTGGCTCCAAATTCTTGGCAATACTCAGCTTCCTGAGTGCAGGGATTCTAAGTATTCATCTCCATATTCCCCTCAAGGACAAAGTTTGGTGGTAAAATCGCCTTGCAGAAATGCCCATAGCATTTTGGTTCCTCTTTAAGAATTTCTCTTCCAGGGGCTGGGGATTTAGCTCAGTGGTAGAGCGCTTACCTAGGAAGCGCAAGGCCCTGGGTTCGGTCCCCAGCTCCGAAAAAAAGAACCAAAAAAAAAAAAAAAAAAAGAATTTCTCTTCCAAGTCCCTTTCCATATACATAGCAAGAAGCCTTTGATTGCTGGCCTCTGTTAGCCTGGGAAAGAAAGTTCTATCTTTATGCCTATTTTGCACCCTGGGCTCCAGGTCTGGGCCCTGCCTTGAAGTCCTTTCTAGCCTCAGGCATTCTGTGGTTCCCTGGGAAACCTTTTACTAGGACCTAGGGCTGAAGGGAGACTCTCAGGAAACAGGCCTCTCTTTGCTAGGGAGATAACCCTAAAACAAACATCCTGTCCTAACTCTAAAGACCATTGTGGAAGATGCAGAGGCTGGCCTTGCTGGGCCTCTGGGGTGGAAGGAGCTTGATGATATCCTGTGTAGGCTTCTGCCCAAACTTGGGCCCCTCACACACTGTCATCCTCTGGTAAGAGAAGACAGGGAAGTTAGTCGGACTTTCTTGAGGAAGTAGCTTTCGTGCAGGCTAAACTGGGCCTTCCTGTTCCTTCTGAATGGCTCTTCCTCCTTTTCCTTCCCCTCCTCTGCATGGTCTATTTGTCACGGTAGTTGGTGGGGGCTTTGGGCCTTCCCTCCTTAGTGTCTTTCTTACCATTTTGTTGTTGACATAGAGGCCTGTGTTTTGGCCATGTCCACGTGTAAGAAAAACTCTCCTCACTTCCTGCACCCTCTGTCAAGCTGAGGGCCCGGGCCCAGCCTGGTGTCTTCTGTCTTCTTTCAGGCCTGCCTGGAAAGGCCACAGGCTTGAGAAGGCCCAAACTGCCTCCCCCAAGAGACCCAGTATGCCAGCTGCCACTGCCCGAATGGATAACAAAAAACAAAAGCGCGAACCCCAGCCCCAAGAGAAGGATGTCATTTCAGTTTATATGAACCTGAAGCTAGAAAGAGGCACAGGTTAGGAGAGGGAGCCTGGATGTTTCCCCCGGGTGGGCTTTGTTTAAATATTAATATGTTCTTCCTTTTCTCCAAGCGCCAGGCTCCCAGCTCCTTTGTCACTCTATCCCTGTTATCTTGCTGGTGGATGAGATCCCTTATCTACCCTGTCCTCCCTCTCTCCCGAGCGGCGGCGAGTGCATCCCAAACCCACTCTCTGCCCCTCCCCCATTTGTGATAGAACATGACAGATCCCCTTCTGCAATCATAGATTCAGACGGAACCTGCCAGCTAAGATTTAGGGGGAAATGGACTACTTTTAACGGTGTTGGACCCACCAAAGGTACAAGCACTAAGCCACTTGGGCATCCTAGGAGAGGCGGTCTGGCCCACCCTCAGCACTGCAGGGAGCCATGGGTCGAAGGGTGAGGGTCTCTGCTGTGTGTGGCTTGAGATGGAGTCAGTGTGATCTAACTTCTAACTCGGCTCAGTCATCTGAAGATTGAAACTGTTAAATGGAAATACAGGCTGCTTTCACCCGTGCTGGCCTGACCTAAAAGACCCTGTAGACCTGGGCTCAGAGGGAAGGAAAGGACCCACAGATGTGTCACAGGACTCAGCAGCTGGACAGGTATGCTTCTGTCTTGGCTCCTTGTCCCCTAGCCTCCCACGCCTTAGTTTCACAAGCCTGTGAACCGGGCATAGGCAACTCTTTTTAGTGTCTATGCTCAATGCTCTCATTGGTCCTGTGGATCTCAGCTGTGAAGTCAGGGGTCTGTGCTGCCCTGGTTCCTCTGATCTCTTAAAAATTTCCCTTTTCATCTCTGTTCATTTAATCATTTACCATGTACCTTCCATTGGCCCAACTCTGATACAATGGTGCATATCATGGTCTCTGTCCCTAATCCACAAGTAATAATGGATGGACTTACAGACAAGAGCTTATAGAATTAGCTGGGATGTTGTTGTTGTTTTATGTTGTAGCTTTTTTTTTTTTTTCTTTTCTTTTTTTCGGAGCTGGGGACCGAACCCAGGGCCTTGCGCTTGCTAGGCAAGTGCTCTACCACTGAACTAAATCCCCAACCCCCCTATGTTGTAGCTTTTTGTCGTTGTTGTTTTTGTTTTGTTCACACAGTCTTGCAATGTAGCCCAGGCTGACTTTTGAACTTGTGAGGATCATCCTGTCTTAGCCTCCCAAATACTGGAACTACAGACTAGAGCAGCTACCCCTGGCTTGCTTTTGAACTGCTAGGAGTAGAACCCGGGGCTGCTGACACGCTGGACAGGTGCTTTCATGCTGAACTTTTATCTCCAGCTCAGCATTACTAGGGGTAGGGAGAGGTGGGGTCAGGGGTTGATGGGGATGGCGTCCAACTGGCAAAGGGAGCCTTGCAAAGCAAAATGCAAGACACGTGAGAAGAGGCTGGGGGCAGGAGATGGACATACCGGTGAGGCAAGTTGAGCATGTCAAGCTCAGACATCCTCCAAGGCTTGTCATCCTACCAGAGGATTCTGGCCCGGCATCACTCCTGCATGACCAGCAAATTGGCCATATCTATGCGTGGAAGTCCCCTGGGGAATGTTGGCCTGAGAGTAGAGGACCTCTTGTGGTAATACATATGGTGTGCTTTTGCCTGAGTACCGTGTTCTCGTTCCTCCTCAAATTCTCTTCTGATGTTAACAGACAATTTACAAAAGTGTGTTTTCTGTTCTTGGCTGAGTTTCTTTAAAGCTCCTTGGGAAATTACCCCAACTAAAATGTTTCCATGGGGGCGTGTTCTGCAGACCTGATTCTGCATTTGAGAATGTAGCAAGAGCTTTTGAGATGTGGCCTGAGCTTGAGCCAGGCTTCCCCAGCGAGGGAGGAGGGAAGCTCGCTTGAGCGTCTAACTATATGCCCAATTCTAGGCTAGACTTATTTACTGTGGGTGCCTGTGTGTGGGTATGTGACCCGGAGGTCAGGGGACAACTTGCAGGAGCTTGTTTCTCCTTTCACCTGCATCCTAACATCTTGCTGTCTTTGGTTAACCACCTTAATCTTAATCCATTTCCTACAGAAAAGGGCCAGGAGTCCATTCCCCTGATGTCCCTCCTGGCTCCATGGGTCTAGACTGTCCATCACATCTGACGGGGTCTGACCACCACACTGAGGAGGAGGGCTTAGTGATGGAGACAGATGCTTATTCCTGCCCATCCTCTTAGTTACTCCTCCTGGCCTCCTCCCTCCCTGCCTGCTTGGACACAGCTCAGGGTAGACAGGATGCAGGGTAGGGACAGGAGAGACCCTTGTTGGGGAAGGACTCCAGGAAATTGGGTGAGTGTGAGGAATGGGCCGGGTGGCAGGGCTATGGAGCTGGTTACCTTCCAGGAACAGTAAAGGACACCCTTCTCCCTATTGTGCCTTCTACAACATTTCTCCCCTCTCTCTGGTGGACAGTGATGGAGTTAGGGTTTGGGCCGCTCCCTCCCCAGAACTTCTGGCATTAGAAAGGCCAGCAGAAGCTTGTGGGCCAACCAACACGATCGTCGATTCCCTTTTCCAGGACCAGAGTGATGGTGGGTCTGGTCTGTCACCAGCCACTGTCCTCATGCGTGTCCAAATCTAATTATTTTTGGTGGCTTCTTTAACTCTGACTGGGGCGAGGGTGAGGGGCCCTGAAATCCTGTTTTCTCCGCCATGTTGCGTCTGCTGCCACAACCTTAGGAGAAAAGAAAGAAAATTGTAGGGGTTGGGGATTTAGCTCAGTGGTAGAGCGCTTGCCTAGCAAGCGGAAGGCCCTGGGTTCGGTCCCCAGCTCCGAAAAAAAGAAAAAAAAAAAAAAAAAGAAAGAAAATTGTATTAGTCAGCTTCACAGTTCTGTAGGGAATTTGATAAACAAAATTATGAACACCATGTGGTCCTTGGAGCCCCCCTGTGTCTTTATTACACACACACTGCACCTGAACATGGCCACAAGCACATCGGACTTCGCCTCCTTCTCTTTTACTTTTGACGTAATATGGCAAAGCCGAAAGTTTCCAAGCACTTGGGCTCTGCGAGCGCGAGCGAGCGAGCTAGCATATGCTCTGCAGACATGCTGTCAACTCCCTTAACCAACTGCAAGAACTCACATTCTACCCCAAACAGAAACAGTGCCAGTCCAGGGGGCCTTTGATCACCATGCAGTAAACCCAGCCAAAACACTGCAAATTCAAACACGCCACAGTCCAGACCCAGACACTCAACAGGACTGTAATGCCTGCTCCTCGAGTGTTATTGGATCAAGATAAAAAATAACGGAGTACAGTGATGAATATTTAGAAAAGCATCAAAAACCAAAATACTACAGAACCAAACCTATGGGAGACAGCTGGTTCTATTCTCACACCATCAAATGCCTTTATTATGAAAAGGAAAACGGGAGACAAAAAAAGAGTAATTGAAGCATTCAGCCTGGGATCTTGGAGGGGTGGGTATATCAAAACAGCCCCCAAGGAAGGCGAGGGAGAAACCAGTAAAGATAAAGGCAGAGATAAGTGAATTACAAACACGAAACACTAAAATTAACGATGTGTCCAAGAGCCAATTCTGTTTTTAAACAAAGTAGAGTAACCTCTGGCATGTTTATTTGAGAATGCAAGGAATAGAGAAAACAATCGTAGGAAGAGGAATGGGCGGGGGCACATTTCAATAGAGATATTTAAATGGAAAATTCAGGCACAGCAATAGGCTGAAATTTGAAAAATCTCAATTAAATGCTTGCTCCTGAAAATGTATATGTTGCTAATGGGGGGGGGGGGGACCATGATCCTTATCAGAACGATGCCTCTTCTCCCCGAAGACGGCAGTCCCCGGTGCTTTTGCTGGTTAATTTCAAATGTGATGGCGCTGATATGATAGCATTACGCTATTCTGTGGCTTAGCAAAAGACAGAGAAGTCTCTAGTTCAGTCTACAGAGCAAAAATAAGACTGATACTAAATGTGGCAAAGAGACCAGATTAAAGAATGAAAATGCTAGGTAGGAAATAGAATTCGGTAACATATTAAGCAAGTCATCCACCACAACCCAGTGGGGCAAGAAGGAAGAATCGTCTGTATTAGGAAAGCTTAATATAGTAACTACGGTATGCTAATGAGTCAGAGCAGCAAGGCCGTATTAACTCCATATATGCAGGGGGAGAATTAATTACATTTCTACCTAAACATCGTGCCAAAAGAGAAACAGAAATATAGGAGCCTAAAAAAAGGAGGAGGAGGAGGAGAAGTGTGGATGACTTCTTAACATGATTCAAAGTACCTATTAAAGCTACTAGCTTTACAAGTGACTAGCAACACTCAGACATCCATGCTAAAATCAGCCAAGGAGACTTGTGTCACCAGTACTGTCTAGTATCCCTTGAATCCAGTAAAACCAACTTAACTGACATCACAGCTCAGACTTGGGTTGATTTCTAAAGTTCAGAACCAATAAAAGTCATCAAAGTCAAGAGTCTGGACATGTTGCTCAGTGGTAGAGCTCTTGCCAAGGATGGGGAGAGGGAACAAATTGGACTCTGAAAAAAAAATTGCAACATCTGTATGCAGACTGTAAAAGGACGAGAGGCTGGTAGGTCATAGAGAAAAGATTTTGATCTTAAATACATAAGTAGGTTGATGTTTTACCCCTATCAAAGAGCCCATGCAGATTTGCTTTTTTTGTTGTCGGTGATGTTTTTGGTTTGGTTGCTGGTTTGTTATTCAGTGTTTTGAGACAGGGTAGCCTGGCCAGTGTGAGAGCCTTCTGTTTCAGTGTCTACATTGTTGCCATTACTGAGTGCCTCCCCTAGCAGCTTGCATTTGTTTTGCTTTTTAAATCAAGGATAGTTAGACTTGGTAGTCCAAGCCTTTAACCCCAGCAACTAAGGAAGTTGGAGCACAGGAATAGCGGTAAACCCGAGGCTTTCTTGGGCTACAAAGTAAAATCTTGAATGGAGAAGTAAGCAAATAAACAAAAGTTTTAATAAAATGAAGACAAACTTGAAAACAGTATGAATAGATCCCATGATTAGCAAGTAAATACTGGCACAAAGAAATTGTTACCACTTGGCAACCTTGATGAACACATGGACCAAGTCAATTCAGTATGTGGTGGTGGTCACTATGGCTGCAGCGTGTGCGAGCTCATGTACACATGTTTGCCATGTATGTGACTACGCTTTGGGTGTCTGAGGACAACTACAGGTATCAATCTTTGCTTCCCGTCTTGTTTGAAACAATCTCTAACTCTCTGGTGCCCACACCAGGGACTTGTGGCCACTGGCAGTTACCTTTCTTATTGTAGAAAGAGTGTGAGGGGTTTTGATTTTTTTTTTTTTTTTTTTTTTTTTTTTTAAGGGAAGGGCTTGTTTAGTTGTTCTATAGTGCTTGGGACCAAACCCATGGCTTCCTGCCTTCGAGGAAAGCAGCTAGCTATACCACTGCTGTATCCTTATCCGTAAGAAGACTCACTCCCATCAAGGTTTTATTATGAAAATTTTTCAAATGGTTTGAAAAGTTGAAATACCTTTACTGTAAACATCCACACGCCTTGGCCTCATAGGACAGATAGATGTTAGTGGCCGCATAGGACAAATGCTAGTGTTTGTCACGCTACCTCCGTCTGCCCGTGCAAGTTCTGAGGCTCACTGCAGCCTCTCTTGAGGACTTCATTGAACTCAGACATCCTGAATCTGGCTCTGGTACGCAAGGCTGTTGCACCGAGGCTGGAGGGCAGCCCCGCATACCTTTCTAGGACTTGAAGGTATGTGGGAGCCAGTCATGACCTGATGTAGAAGTGAGGGAAAGAGAGGGCTGGGCTCAGTGGTCCACTTTGCTGCCTGACTTGTGTGGGGACGCAGCCACGATCCCCAGTACCACACTAAAACGGAGACACGTATGCTAAACCTGAGCTCAGAGTGCTACAGGTTTCATCTATGAAGGAGGCTGTCTTAGTTTTCTTTCTTATCACTGTGATAAATGACTTTGACAAAAGCAATGTAAGGGAGAGAGAGTTTGGCTCACAACTATAATGTATAGTCCATGTTGGGGGTGGGAGTAGATGGGTCAAGGTGGCCGGAACATTTTGGTTTTTTGACATAGGGGGTCACTGTGTAACCTTGGCCAGCCTGGAACTCACTTTGTGGACCAGGCTGGCCTCAAACCAAGAGATCTGCCTGCCTCTACCTTGGGAGGACTGGGAGATTAAAGGCAAGGTGGTGGGATCTTGAAGTAGCTAGTCATTACATCTACAGTCCAGAGCACGCATGCTCAGATTGCCGGCTCCTTCCCATTCTGCCCAGGGTTGGCCCATGAAATCCTGTCATCCACAGTCAGGGTGGTCTTTCCACCTCAATTAACCCAATAGGTTGTTTAGACAACACCTCATTAAGACATCATCCCATTGTGTCAAGTTGCTGATTAAAACCACCCATCACCAAAACACTGTGCCCATTTCACAGAAATTGCTTTAAGTTCACACAGTGTGGTTTTCAACCTGGGCCCACCTGACCCCATCAAATTACATAATATTCCTCCTTTTGCTCTCCATCTTTCCCCTCTGGGCACATGAAAGTGGTTCCTTGGGCAGCTGGACAAGTGGGAAGCCGTCTGAATGAGGTGGACGGGCACGTGGTGAGCAGTCCATAGATGGCTATGACTGACCATGAACATGTAATGGGGGCTCCCGCTTATGGGAAATTAATCAGGGTAATAGATTGTACAAACCCTGATCAGAGTCGTGAAAAACACAGTCAGGAAGAGAACCTGGGGAGAAAGAACTCAAGTGGCAGGTTAGGGTGGGAAGGAGTATTGATTGCTTTTCTTCCCAAACTCTTTGTCGTGGGTAGTTTCCTTAGTTCTTATAGAATAAGCTACTTGTGCCTGCCCTACAGGTCTGTGAGGCCATGGTGGGGAGGCTCTGCTCTCTTCGTTGTTATTGTTTTATCTCCCGGTGTCCAGCCGCATGCGCCTGGCATATTGTGGATGTAATTAATGTGAGTGTTGGATGGGTGCCCACTGGGAAACTTCTCAGAAGGGTTTGGCCCAGAACGTGTTTGCAGAGAGCTTCCTCAGCTCTGCTTTCAGGGAGCAAGCACACGCCTGGGATGTATTGCAGGGTCAGCTTCTGGCCAGACCAAAAAGGTCTGGCAAGGTGTGGGCCACATTGTGGTTATTCAGTGTGACGCAGAGGTGTGGCTCAGGGGACTCTGGGATTGACCGAGTGATGGAAGGGTGGCAGGGAGGGAGGAAGGAAGGAAGCACCGAAATAAAGGCTGACCCGGCGTCACCATGTCGCTATCACAGGAGCTCAGACTCCAGATCAGGTGGGACTAGATTCCACATTCTTATCGGACTTTTAAACTTGTGGGCTAAGTCTTGTCTTTAATTCTCAGCTCCCCAGAGGTAGAAACAGGAAGATCAGGAGTTTAAGACCAGCTTCAGTTACCTGAGACCCTGCCTCAAAAACAAAAACAAAAACAAACCCGAAAACCAAACAAACAATCAAAAGAGCCAAAGAAAAAACGGGGAAAAAAAACCAAAAAAACCCTTGATAATGGTGATAGGGATTCCACAAAGTGATTGTTTATTGAGTGCTTACTAGAGGCCAGGCTACACACCTTTATATAGCCATTCCCTTGATCTTCATAACTAAACAACATGGATGAGTGGCCGTCTCCATCTCCGTTTTGGTGATGAAGGAAGAGGTCTTAGTTTTCCTAGGAAAGTTCCACAGATCACAGGACTCCTAGTGTGTTTGTGAAGCCCAGGGGAGCAAGGCACAGAGCAGGTGCAGCGGTGGGGAACGAAGTCCACTTTCCAACAGGAAGGAAGGCCACACCACCCACAGGACAGGAGTGCATTCCTCTAAGTGCAAAGAGCTGCAGAGAACATCCTGTCAGGTTTGTGAACGTTGCTGAGTCGGAGTTGAGGAGCTGAGGAGATGACTCGGCAGATAGGAGCACTGTTAGGAGCTCTTCCAGAGAACTCGGGTTCCATGGGGTCCGGTGCCCTCTCCTGGCTTCTGCAGGCCTCTATAGTTCACAAGACGTGTGTGCAGGCAGAGCTCTCATACACATAAAAAATGTTTTTAAAACGCAGAGTGGACGTGGCATCGAACACCTGTCACCCCCAGCACTCAGGAGGCAGAGGCAGGTGGATCTCTGAGTATCTCATGAGCTGTGTACCTGACAGGTGGTACTGATGGCTTCATTCATAGTTAGAATGATGGTTTGGGGTTTAATGAACTGAACTATGAAGAACAGGGAAGCCATGAGACTAGCACCCGATCGTGGGCTTTAGAAACTGGACTGAGTGGGGGGCTGAGGGCATAGCATTGCTTGGGAACCAACACCCACTACCCAGCTAATCCAGAACCCCGAGTGACTCCTTGAATATCTGAGGAGCAATGCTCCTATCTGTCCATCCATCTGATCTCTGAGGAGATGAGGAAACCAAGTAGTTTTAAGTGACTCATGCCTGAGGACGCCCAGAAAGTTTTAAAAAACAGAGCTCTGTCCATTCCACACCAGGGATTTATCAGCACTTAGCCCAGTATAGTAAACCCACTTGGTTTGAGGGTTTTTTTGCTCTGGGTCTGCAACACTACCAGCCGTCCTGTTACTGTTAGTTCTTGGATAGTGGGGGCATTTCCAGAGGCCACAGTGTTCGTTGTGCCTGGTGGAGGTGGGAGGAACTGTGAAATTAACCATTCCCTGGGCTCAGCCCCAGATATACAAGATCCAAGTGGGACTAAGCCTCTCTTAAAACACTCCTGTGAGTCCTGAGCGGTGCAGTTGCTATGACCACCCACAAACTGTTAGGGCTGCCCAGGTGGGACATACATCGGCCTGGTTATCACCCAGGGAAGCCTAGTGGTTAAAGATTACATGCTTTACCTGTCCGTGGAGCTCAGCATTAACTATTATATTATAGTTAAATATAAATTCTAACAATATTTAAGAAAGGTAAATATATATATTCAGGGTCTGACTATGTAGCCTTGGCTGACCTGGGAATTTCATATGTAGACTAGGCTGGCCTCGAACTCAGAGATCTGCCTACTTATGCCTGCTTGCCTCCCCTAGGGCTGTGTTGAGAGTGAAGGCTTGTGCCACCACACCTGACTATTATTTTCTACTTTTAAGGAAAAGAAGACTTTGGAAAAATAAATAACTCTCATCCAAGACTGGTAAAAATGTGTGTTTGGATATTAAGAAATGGAGCTGGAGAGATGGCTCAGTGGCTGAGAACACTTGCTACCTTTCCAGAGGTCCTGGGAGATGCCTAGCAGCTCAGAACAGTAACTTCAGTTCCAGGGGGTCTGGTGCCCACTCTGCAGGTACCAGGCACACACATGGTGCACAGTCATACATATAGGCAAGATGCCCATACACTTTAAAAAGGAAATGTTAAGAAAAGGAAAATATCAGTCAGGCCGAGCTGGCACACGCCTTTAATCCCAGCACTAAGCAGGCGGAGGTAGGGGGACTCATGGAGTTTTCAGCCAGCCTGATCTCCAGGACAGCCAGGGCAACACAGAGAACCGCTGTTTAGGGGGGGAAAAAAACCAAAAACAAAAAAAAACCCCCAAAATCTGGAAAGAAGAGAAAAAAGCAAAATCTGGAAAAAAAAGAAAAGATATCTCGGTAGATCGCTTGTCTAGAATGCAGGAAACCTTGGCTTCCATCCTTAGTACTGGGCTTTTTTTTGTTGTTGTTGTTGTTTTAATTTAAAGATTGATTGATTGATTGATTGATTGATTGATTTATGTAACGTAAGTACACTGTAGCTCTCTTCTGACAAACCAGAAGAGGGCATCAGATCTCATTAGAGGTGGTTGTGAGCCACCATGTGGTTGCTGGGATTTGAACTCAGGACCTCGGGAAGAGCAGTTGGTGCTCTTAACCACCGAGCCATCCCTCCAGCCCCCTTAATACTTTTTAAACTGGACATGACACCTGTAATCCCACGGTGTGTGGGGGGGAATGAAGGGTGAAATTCAAGGCTGTAGGAGACCCTACCTCAGAAAAAGAAAGGGAGGGAGGGAAGGACATTTGAAGTCCTCTTACTTCAGACTTAGAAGAACTGAGATGAAATTGAGTCTGTATTTTGATTTCCTTTAGTTTTGAGATGTCATGTTCCCTAAGCTGCTCTGGAACTCTTGGGCCTAAGAGGAGTAGCTGAGACAGCAGCTTATGTCGTGTCCCCAGACAAATCAGCATTTTAGTTGTTTTTTTTTTTAAACTTGTAAACTTCCCTTCTTCTTCTTAGACCACTGTACACAGAAGTACAGGTCAAGGACCAGAAGCTAAGTACAACTACTAGAGTGTTGTTCAGAAGTGGGGAGATCTGTGGGAGGGTGATTGCCTACCCCACTGCAGTCCCTTGGGGTGGGGAATGAATATGCATGCAAATATAATATTAAGAAACCTGTAGTTTGGCCATGACAACAGTGGACGATCAGTAGCCCAGTGTAGACACCACTGACTCCATGTGACAGCCTCAGGACTGTGCAAGAAACACAACGGACTCCTGTAGAGAGCCCGAGAGGCGGTGGCAGGAGGGTGTGCAGGTAGGTGGAAAAGTAGAAAGGGGCAGAGAACAGAGGAGGAAGTATCGGCCTCCTCTTCTGCCATCCGCAATCCATCTCCCAGTCCGGGAGGGACTGGCTCTCAGGCCACTCTGAGCTCTTCTGCCTTGTTGAATTGAGGTGGACTTTGAACACTGAGGTGACCCATGGGTGGAGCAAGAAAGCCTGAGATGGCCTTTAGACTCCTGCTGTGTGACCTTGGGTCCATCCACGTGTCTCTGAGTTTTGAATGAAAGTGAGTACACTCATGGAGGGGTTCTTGTGTGGAATACTTATGCAATAGTACATGGATTAGGTTTGGGGTTCCACAGAAGGAGAAATCCTTGTGTTTATATGTTATCTGAAAACTGCGGCTTGTGGGAACTTGCCAGCACTCTCCTGCTTCCAGGTTCTGGTGTGTGTTCGGGCCATGGCTGTGGTGTTGGTGGCAGGATTGTAAGGAAGCAGCTCAGTTCCTGGAGGGCCTTCCCTGACAGCGAGGGGAGCTTGGTCACTAGGCCCGGCTTCCTGCCTAGACTCTGCCTCATCAGATTTGGAGTTTACTCTTCCTTACCACTTCTAAGAATCCTGCCCTGGCCCTGTCACCTTGGGCCAGGGACACCCTGGCAGGCCTAGTGAGTCTGGCTTTGTTCTGCTCACCTGGGATCCGGCTGCTCCAGGTTTTGCCTGCAGGTGTTTCCTTGCACACCTGCCGGAGACTTACTCTGCCAAATTATCCCTTGGCTGGGGTCATTTGAGTAGCGCTGCTGTTCTCAGGGGAGCTAATGGCAGAGGCCCCAGTTGGAGGGCCTCTGCCTTTGGTCTTAAGGGTTTTGGCCTATACATTGATGGAGAGCCAGACAGAGATGGGGTACCCTGGGATAGTGCCATGGTCCCCACTGTCAAAGGTGAGGGGGCTGGCAGATGAAACTGTGGCCTTAGCCCCCAACAGCACAGAGCATTGGTGATGGCACTGTGGCTTCCTGCCACTCGGAGCAGAGGAACCCACTGGCTCAGGATGTGGACAGACTTGCCCAGTTGCTCCCACTGACTGCAGTGAGCTCACCATTTGAGGCAGGTCTCCCCAGACAGCATGGTGCTCTCCACAGGCATTCGTAAGCCTTAGTGTAATGTGTGCTTCCTGTGTGCAGGGACAGGTCAGGCCCACTTAGTGTGAATTTCCCAGCAGAGTCTAGCTAGCACTGGCAGCTGAACAGGCCCAGATCCCCGGCTTGGGGGGTGAAGCCCCACATTTCCTAATACCTGGTGGCTGAGTCAACAGCACCGAGAGTAGTGTTTGTAGAGCAAACATCTAGTAGCAGCTTGGGCCCCGCCCACAGCCACCCTCCTGCCCTGCTTGCAGAAATGTCCTCTGGAAAGGTCAGCCAGGCGTGGCTACATAATTTTCAGGGCCAGGTGACAAATAGAAACATGGACCCTGTGTTTGAAAATGAGTAAGAACTTCGGGACAGTCACGCAGAACATGAGACCAAGAAAGAGCAGACCTGCTGAGTGTGGGGCCCTAGGTGGTGGCATCAGCAGCCCACCCAGAGGTACAGCAGGCCCAGTGGAGCCTGTCTTAGGTAGAAGAGGAGTTTGACCTCCCCACCCTGGGCCCACCCAAAGCTGGACGGTTGTCAGCTTTGTTCTAGTGACTTCCATTTCTAAGGGGAGAGAACTTCAGCTTCTTCCTGTTCTCTCCTTGTCTCTTCCCCTCCTTTCTCTGTAAACTCAAGAGTTGAGACTCCTCCCTCCTCTCCCAGCTTCCTCTCCTGGCCTCTGCTTCTCTTCCTCCCCCTCCCCCCTCCTCCATTTCACTCTTCTCTTTGCTTTATCTAAGAGAGAAAACCCTTGACTGGATTGATGTGTAACATTTCCCAGCCATTCATCTGGCGCCATTCGATTTTAATGTTCTTTTTTAGTGACACCGGGCTCCTTGGGTTTCTCTGAAGTGGCTGGAGTGAATGTCTTCCTCACCAAGGGGCGTCCCTTCGGTGGCCTCTGGGTCTGTCCAGATGGTCTCTGCCCATTGGGAGCCTGGAATGAATTCTCATTGTTAGCACTCGCTGGCAGCCACCTCCTCCCCGCATTCAGCTGTCAACCCTACTGGCCACAGTGGAAAGAAAGCCTGTCCCATTCCCTGGTGACAGAACAGACCTGGCCATCATTCTTAGGCACCGTGGCTACCATGCAGGCCGTGCAGCTGGGGGCTGCACTAGGGCATGTGAAAGGTCAAGTAGTGAAGTCGGACACTGCCCTGTTCCCAAAATCTTCAGAATATGCACAGAATATATGCACAGCTCCGATATGGTGCTGTGGACCTATGATACCAGCAGTTGGGAGGTGGACACAGGAGGATTGCCACAAGTTGGAAGTGATCCAGGGCTTATGTGAGGCTCTCCAAAAAAACAAACTCACAAAACCAACAAACATTCATGGCAAGGCTGTGGATGTAGCTCAGTGGTAGGACGTCCAAGGCTCCAGGTTTCATCCCTCGCAACTCAAGGTTGTTTAAGTGCATGTGCATGCACGTGTGTGTACCTGCCTGCCTGTCTGTCACAATGTTATATGACTTTCTTGTCTAAAACTCTCCTGAGGGTGGTATCCAGGCTCTCAGCAAGACCAAGGTGTTGACTTCTTTTATTTATTTATTTATTTATTTGTTTGTTTGTTTGTTTACGTCTGTGAGTACACTGTTGCTGTCTTCAGATCCACCAGAAGAGGGCATCAGGTCCCATTACAGATGGTTGTGAGCCACCATGTGGATGCTGGGAATTGAACTCAGGACCTCTGGAAGAGCAGCCAGTGCTCTTAACTGTGGAACCATCTCACCCACACCAAATGGCTGCTTCTTAATGACCCTTTCTCTAGCTCTTGTGCCCAGTTCCACACAACAGGAAACTCTCTGTCTTCCCTCTTGGAGAAGGGACTTGTGTTCCTGAAAAGACACTTGAACCTTGAAGAATGCTGGTATCTGGGGAGGTGGAGACAGGGAGGCCACAGCACAAAGAAGGTGAGGGTGCAGGGCAGGCTGAAGAGATGGACAGGAAGTGGCAGGAAGGGAAAAGGCACTGGGTAGTGGGACTCTCAAGTTCACTTTAAGTTATTTGAAGAGCCTTTCAAACTTACTGGGGTCTGGGATGGGCCCAGTCTAGGTAGCTGCATTCACTGGAAATCCCCCACTGAGGCTTCAGAAGGTGGCCCAGCTGCCTCGGGACTTACCGTGGCCCCGGTGCACTGGGACGATGCCGATGGGAAGACTGCTTTGCCTCAGAGCAGTGGGAGAGCTCTGAGCCGAGAAGGGATCCCTAGAGAACCCGCTGAAAGTACCCTTGTTCTGAAGGGGAAGGCTGAGGTCTGATTAGCACCAAGTACTGCCCCTGAGGACAGCTTGCTTTTGCAGGCTCCTCACCATCTACTTGCACTGGTAAGGCGGGAATAAACTCTGACCCCACACTTTTGGTTCCTGCTCCTTTTTTTTTTTTTTTTCCTTTTCTTTTTTTTCGGAGCTGGGGACCGAACCCAGGGCCTTGCGCTTGCTAGGCAAGCGCTCTACCACTGAGCTAAATCCTCAACCCCTTGGTTCCTGCTCTTAAAGTGCCGAGGACCCCACAGAGCAATGGGTCTAAAACTGATATGGAAATAGACTGTCCATGCTATGAGAGATGGGCTGTGGGAGACCGGGTGCCGCCTCCCAGAGAGGAAGCAGCTAAGGGTTTGGGGTCACCCCAGCAAGCCTAGGTGACCAGTCTACATACTGAGCTGAGCACCAGAGCTACCAAGCTGTGCCCACTCTGTGACTTCCTCTCTGCCTGCAGCAGCTGGGCTGGCCAGGCCTGGAGGTCTGAGCGCTCTTGCCTAGTCACCCCACTATTTGGTCCATGCAGCACTTTTGATATCCGCCCTGCAGACCAGGAACACTGTGGTCTGCTTAACACTCCATTCCTCTCCACCATGGGCAGACTAGAGAAGAAACTAAAGCCAGGCCCTGTAGACCCAAGGAACAAGCCACAGCCTGCCCACAAGGCCTGATTACTCATAAGGTTTTACTGTGAAATTATGAACTTGACTGTCGGGTGAAGCTCTGTCATGGAGGTCCACCGGACATTTTCACACCTAGATACATTGTTACTCAGCGATATCATCCATTACATCATCCTGTGTGAATTTTCCCGGTTCGCTGGAAATGTCTCTTGTGCCTCTTTCCTATCCGTGCCGTACATTTGGTTTTGTTTCTTTCGCTTTTGACTTGGACCAGTCCCCCTGGCCATTGTGTGCTGGTGTGTGTGTGATGTGACGTTGAAGAGCGTGTGCAAGCCAGCTGTGTTGTAGAGGGCTCCGGATTTATTTGTCAGGTTTAGTACCTTGAGTTGTTTACTGGTGCATAACTCCGCTGAGCTGACCGTCACTTCGTTGTAGCCAGGAAAATCGTAAGGGGGGGATAGGGATCTGCAATTGGAGGCATGGCCTTTGTTTTTACCTCCTGTGAGTCATGGAATGCTTCTCCTGCTTCAGTTAACTTATTTATAGCTGGACCCAGCTGACCGGAAAGGTTATCTTGCTGGGTCCATAGCCAACCTGGATGGCTGGGTGTGTGCTATCTTCATTCCGTGCTTAGGGTTTTAAGAAGTTGAAGCCCGGCCTACATCCAGGCTACAAGGCAGAAGTGGATAGGATCCAGCCTTGTGACACAGATAGGACTTCCTTCCCTGCAGGGGCAGCTGGGGGCCGGGAAGAGTCACCCCAGCACAGCCCTGAGAATACTAGATATAATCTAATGCAATCCAGCTGTAATTTTGAGCCTCAGTGACTGAAACCAGGTACCATGAGGTACCTACCCTGTATGGCCTCATCAAGCGACTTTGCCATTTTTAACCCTGCTTTTGCCATGGCCATCAACTGCCACACCCCTTCCATGCCCTGCTCTTCCTCCTGACCTGCACCTTGCACAAGCTGAGATCCAGGAAGCTGCATGGCCACAGCTGTTAGAGCAGAGTCTAAAGGCTCCTTGGTCAGGGCTGTGTCCCACGGTGCTGCCTGACATTTCTGAGGTTTTGGTGTACTCTCCATTTCTCTGCTATGCCTTCAAGTGGAAACGGCACTAAGTATGCATCAAGCTTAAAAGATGGGGACTATCACAGCCCTGGCTGACCAGTGTGAACATGAGGCCCAGAGAGCCAGAGCCTCTTAGGCACGGTAGCAAGTGAGCAAGCAGACTCTGCTCGCCTTGTGAGGAAGCCCAGACGTCAGGCAAACGTGGGACAGCTAACCTTCTGCATTTGCCATCGAGAGCGCCATGTTGTAACTAGTCCCCCTCCCAGCATTCCTGAGGATCTGGTCCCAATGTGAATTGAGTCCTGTGGTCTCTGGTCATGCATCTTCCTTCCAGAGTGACACCCCTGTGCTCCAGTCTCTTTTGAGAACACATGCCCACACTGTTGGCTTTCCGGGGCTCCTTCCTCTAGGCTCATCTCATTGTGCTGCCTTGGGCAGAAGCCTCTGAGGTCTAGCCTCTGTGATGGGTGCAGGCAGGCCCCTTTTTGCTTCTCCTCTGGATATCCCTAGGAGTTGAGAGTGATCAAGGTTTGATTCAAGAGCGGCTCCAATGGGGCTGGAGAGATGGCTCAGTGGTTAAGAGCACCCGACTACTCTTCCAGAGGTCCTGAGTTCAATTCCCAGCAACCACATGGTGGCTCACAACCATCTGTAATGGGATCCAGTGCTCTCTTCTGGTGTGTCTGAAGACAGCTACAGTGTACTTATATATAATAAATAAATAAATCTTAAAAAAAAAAAAAAAGAGCGGCTCCAATACAAGGCTTTTCTCTGTCTCCCTCCCTCTCCATCCCCCTCCCCCTCCTCTTCTCTCTCTCCCTCCCTCCCTCTTCCCCCCATCTTTAATAAGGTCTCATGTAGTCCAGGCTGCCTCTTCTTGCCCCACTTCTCAAGAGCTGAGATGACAGGTGTGCACCACCTCATCCCAGGACTTTTGGTTGGTTGATTAGTTGCCTTTTCAAAATAGGGACTTCATGTAGCCCTGGCTGTCCTGGAACTCACTCTGCAGACCAGGCTGGCCTCAGGCTCAGCTCCACCTGCCTCTGCCTCTGCCTCTGCCTCTGCCTCTGCCTCTGCCTCTGCCTCTGCCTCTGCCTCTGCCTCTGCCTCTGCCTCTGCCTCTGCCTCTGCCTCTGCCTCTGCCTCTGCCTCTGCCTCTGCCTCTGCCTCTGCCTCTGCCTCTGCCTCTGCCTCTGCCTCTGCCTCTGCCTCTGCCTCTGCCTCTGCCTCTGCCTCTGCCTCTGCCTCTGCCTCTGCCTCTGCCTCTGCCTCTGCCTCTGCCTCTGCCTCTGCCTCTGCCTCTGCCTCCCAAGTGCTGCACCTTTAATCAGGTTTATTTTAATCAAAGTAATGCACATTCATTTGTGTTCACATCAAACCCTACTGATGAGCTAATGAACCAAGCTGTGTCAGATTCTAAAAGATGGCTGCCTGCATCCCTGACCCTCAGCTCTGCAGCTCCTCCTGATTCCCATACACCTCCATCTTTTGAAAAACTTTCTTATTTTTTGTAAACCAACTTCAGTCATTATCTGTATGTGTATGTGAGCACATACACACACGCGCGCGCGCCCCTGCCCATGTTCTTGTTCACATGGAATCTCCTTCATAGCGTCCCGTCACTTTTTTTTTTCTTCCTAAAGTCACATGTTCGGGTTAACACTGCTCGCTGCTGAACTGAGTACCGTGCTATGATTGTCTCGTTACTTCTTTCAAAAGGAATTGAGGGGGTTGGGGATTTAGCTCAGTGGTAGAGTGCTTGCCCAGCAAGCTCAAGGCCCTGGGTTCGGTCCCCAGCTCCGGGAAAAAAAAAAAAAAGAAAAGAAAAGAAAAAAAAAAAAAAAGCGATTAAGAGGCTGCAGAGATGACTCGGGGTAAAAGCGCCAGCTGCTCTTCTAGTGGCCCCTGGTTCCATTCCCAGCTTCCACATGGTAGCTTAGGGCTGTCTATAGCTCCAGTCAGTTCCAGAGGTTCTGACACACTCTGTTCTCCAAGGGCATCAGGCACACATAAAGTATAGACACACATGCAGGCAAAACACCGATACACAAAAAAATAATATAATTTTTTGAAAGTAGATTACACTCTCTGCAGGTCTCACTCACCAAATGACATTTTTCTGTCGTTCAAATTCCTCCTGGTACACCAAGAGGTCAGGACCCAATGGTGGGATGTCTTTCTCTGTCATCTCAGAAGGAGCTGTGTTTTATAATTTTTTTTAAGATTTATTTATTTATGTGAGTATACTTACTGTCACTTTCTTCAGACACTAGAAGAGGGCATCAGATCCCATTATAGATGGTTGTGAGCCACCATGTGGTTGCTGGGAATTGAACTCAGGTCCTCTGGAAGAGCAGCCAGTGCTCTTAACCGCCGAGCCATCTCTCCAGTCCCTTAAGAAGTAGCCGTGTTTTAATTTCTGACAATGCTAGTGCAGCCCGTCAGCAGAATTCCTTAAAGCCTTTTCAAAACAAAGGGGGAACTTTGTTGTTCTTAATTATTTGTTGTGTGTACATGCATGCGAGCGCGCCTCTGTGTGTGTGTGTGTGTGTGTGTGTGTGTGTGTGTGTGTGTGTGTGTGCTCACCTAGGCACATGGGCTAGGGAGCATCAGTGTTCTGTTTTATCAATATATTTCCTCAACAGAGTGTCTCCTCACTAAGCCAAAAGTGTGTCTGACAAGTTGCAGGCCCCAGGGCTCCTCTTGTCTCTGTCCCCTCCCCCCAGCATGGGGTTACAGGTCCAGGTGACATGCCCAGTTCTGGGGTTTTTAATTCAGGTACTGATGATTGCATAGCAAACATTCTCACCCTCTGAACCACCTCCCCAGCCCTGTTTTATTTGTTTGTCTTCGAGATGGGGCCTCACTTGTAGCCTAGGCTAGCCAGAATTCACAGTGTAGCCAGGCTACACCTCCATCTTCCTGTCTCTACCGTCCACGTGCTGGGACCACAATTATCCTAACAAATAAATGTACTTTTCTGTTTAGCATGCTACTTAAGGTGATTCCGGGGCCCTTCTGCACACGCTCCTGATGCACGAAGGCCACTGCCCACTGCCTCTCCCCGCCCAGCCTCACCTGTCAGTTTTCTCACTTTTGCTTCCTCTGTGGCACTAGGATCTTGCTCACTACCACCCTGCGTGTATGGGAGCTAGCCTGCACTCAGATGCTCATCAAATATCTGCCAGCATTTGTGCATCACAAAGAAGTACCAGAGTAGGTGCATGCTGTGGTTCCATTAAGTTTCCGCCCCGTGAGCCTGGATCTGCCTCACGTCCTTTCTCTTGATAGTTTCCTTGTTTGGGTCGAGGTTCCAGCTGAGTCTTTACTGGTCTGGTGGCCGTGGTAAGGAAAGGGTTTCTTCCCTGGCTGTTTCCATCCCTCCCCCACCCTGACTGGCCTCCACCATCACCAGGTCCCATTGGCCCTCCTCGGTTTCTAATCCCAGCCCGCAGTGCTGAGCTCTGCGCAGGACGTAGCACGTCCAATAGAGAGGAGGGCAGAGGCTTGTTCATTCAGTCAATCAGTCAATCAATCAATAAGCCAGTCAGTCTTTTCCCAGCGCTTCTCAATACCAGTATCAGAATGATCGGAAGCCATTGCCGAAAGGTGACCCTGATCCAAGTTTTATGACTCATTGGGTCCTGGAAGCTAGGGAGAGGGAGAGAAGAAAAGACAAAGAAGTGGAGGGCAGGGACACCCACCTGCCGTCTCTGAGGACAGGTGGAGAGCCATTTGGTTACCAGTGTGTGAGCATTGTCTCACCCTTGAGCTGAACACTGGCCAGGCAATGCCCAGTGCATATCAGTGGCCTGCTGCAGGGAAGAGGGAAGTTCCGTGATCCAAGCCCAGGCCAGCCATGCTTTCTCCTCCCTTTCTTCTACCAAGAGTAGGTTGTGGCTGTGTTGCCACTGACCTTTGGGTTGTGGCTGTGTGACTGACCTAGACTCCTGTGCTCAAGTGAAACTTTTGCCTCAGCCTTCCAAGTCGCCGGGACTTGCATGCCCCACACCCACTGTGGGAACTCCATTCTTTCTGCCTTTGGGTCTTGGGTGACTTGGGAAAGTGCAGCGCTCTGGTATGTGAAAAGCAAACCTCTGCCACAGGTTCCTTTCTGTCCTAAGAGACACTGACCCAACCAGCCCATCTTCTTAGCCTTTGGCTGTTTCTGTCATTACACACAGTCACCCTGGACAGAGCACTGTCTCTCTGTCGACATCTGGAGTGGGTAGACAGGGCCCAGGCAAGCAGCTGCTCCTCAGGCCCTCTCCTGTGTGCTACTGTATCCCGGGACAGTGGACAACCCTCACAGATTCCCAGCCACTCACTGGCAAGGCCTGTCCAAGAGGCTTATCTCACCCATGGGCTCCCACTCAGCCAGGACCCCATAAGGGGTGACCACAGCCAGGGCCCAGGCTCGGGGCAGGGCCAGCCAACCCTGCACCAGAAGTGATGGCTGCTGGGCCGTCAAGCTTGAGGGAGCACTTGAGGGTTGCCGTGAGTTCCGGGCAGCGTCGCAATGTGTTCTCACACTTTCAGAAATTAACGTGCAGCTCCAGCCTTTCCACCCCCAGGAAGGAGAGAAGGAGAAAAGACAGAAAGCGTTCGCATTGTCCCCGTGATTGGCACCGTGTGTGAATGAGGGGTCACCGCTCTGGGCTGCTCTTTTTCAAGACTCCTGTTTCCCCTGCTCGCTGCATTCACATTTCTCTTTAAAGCTCTGTCTTTCTCTCCCCCATGCTTTGTCTCTGCTCTCCTTCCTTCCCTTCTCTCCTGCCTTTCATTCTGGGCACTCCCCACCTCCCCGGGGACCTCGCTCTTCTCCTCTCGCTCTTTTTTTCTCCCTTTTCTTCTATTCAGTTCCTCATTTCTTTTGCCTTTTTAAAAAAAAAAAAAGTCTTTTTTTCCCCTTTTGAATAATGCCTCTGTTTTCAGGGGGTGGGAGAAGTTAGAGAAGTGGTTTTGTGAGGTCCCCCCTTTACTGAGTTGTGTGCACAGACCTCCCTCTGCAGACCCTGGTGTGTGCTAGCCTCCCCTCAGAGAGGGCAGAAAATTTGGAAAGGTCCCCATTGGACAAGACATACCTGTTGTCACAGATAAGGAACCATAAATCTTTCGGCTGGGGGAAATCCAGCAAGGTCCCGAGACAGTTCCTTTTCTGCCCTGCCTGGGTTGGGGCAGAGGTCAGAGGTGAATGCAGATTCCCCAAACCTCTCTCCTCTGTGGGAGCCTGCTGTCAATCCTCCTGGCCCAGAAGGGCCATGGTGAAGCCATGAGACCCTCACTGGGACTGAACTCAAGCACGAAGGCCAAGCCACATTTACGTGACAGCTGTCTAGCCATGAATCCCCTACCACACTGACACACTTGGAGAAGCAGTTGTCCCCATATTGGCTGGACCTGGGATGGTGGTTGAGTGGCTCCACTAGATGGCCCTCCCCAAATAAAGTGTCACATGGGAGCTGTCGAGCATTCCTTTTGGGTTCCCACTGGGTTCTCTCTCTCTGCAAGCCTGGGTCCCTCCTGAGAGTTATGCTTGGTTAGCTTGGTAGTGTATCTGCTGGGCACTGACTCCATTCCTGTGCAGTCCAGAGAGGACCAGATGCAGGGCAGCCATCATTGCTGCCTGAGCAGCCCTGACTCCAGGCGTGTTCAGGATTATGCCTGTCTTTGGACTATTGCAAATCCAGGTTCCCTCCTTATCTTGTAAGTGTGCTTGTTAATCCACCTGCTGGACTCCTATACAACTTACAAAACCCTACTTAGCCCCCCTTTGGTCCCCCAGGTAGTGTTAACCAGACAGCTGTGTTAGTTACCTTCCTACTGAGGCTCCCCGAGGGACAGCAGCACTTTGTCTTTCTGAATTCAAAAGAAAAAAAGAGTATTGTGCCATCCATGTTCGCCTAACCTTAGCCACTCAAAAGTTGGTTTTAAAAAAACTTCTGGGGGTTGGGGATTTAGCTCAGTGGTAGAGCGCTTGCCTAGGAAGCGCAAGGCCCTGGGTTCAGTCCCCAGCTCCGGGGAAAACAAAAACAAAAACAAAAACAAAAAACTTCTGAATCTACAAAGCTGAAAATGGTGCCTGGCATCAGGGACGGGACAGGTCATTGATGGGGTCATGGTTGACAGATTGACTGTTGAAACCTAGAGCAGTGCTGGTCCTGGGGTGAGGGAGTTCAGCAGAGGTGAGTGTGGAGGCTGCAGACATGGCTTCCCTCAGCGAACCCAGCAGGACAGAGGCCAGGCCTGATGCTGGGACCTTGGGGACACCAGAGGTAAGGGTAAGTCTGCTTGGCAAAGAACGGTGGCCTTCCAGAAGGAGGGCGGAGGTCACACAGCACAGTGCTGGTGGCAGTGGATGGCCCCTGGGCATGTGGTGGTGACAAGGGAAGTTGGACAGTGCCTGAACTGTGGTCTGCTGTGGTACTAGAGGTCATCTGGACATGGGGTCAGGGAGGGGGCAGGGCTGAGGGAAGGCTGTGAGCTAACTGGGCGAGCTGAGGCAGGGAAAGCAGCTAGCCGAGACTGAGGCCAGCTCTCTCCAGAAGTAGGTGGAAACTGCCCTGTGACTGGAACTCATTTCCTCCTGGAGGAAGGAAGGGCTCTGTCAGCTCCACCACCCTGAAGATGACCTCTTCTAGGTCCTGTGACTTGGAGCGGGGGGCAGTGAGTGGAAGCTACATTCAGTCTGTCCTGCTTGCTAGAAAGAGGAGCTGTTTTTGGAGGAGGGAAGCTTGGGCTGCTGCAGTCAGGGAGACATAAGAAAAGGGGTTGGCCAGGATACGTCACACACCAACTGCCAGGCCTGGGGGTCCTTCCTTTACTCCCACCCTGGCTGGCCCACCTTCATGCCTCACACCCCAGCCTGGGTTTCTTGATGTGTGAATCAAATTTATCATTAGCAAAGTAGACACAAGGTGTACTGGATACAAACCAGGAGCAGTTGTGTGAACCGCAGTGCCCCATGAGGTGCGGCCCGCCCTGGTCTTCAGGCATTGAGTCGTCGTGGAATGGGCCACTTCCTCCCCACCGAAAACTAGAGCAGAGCCAAGGAAGATGGAGGGTATCAGAAGCAAAAAGACATAGGCAAGCACCAGAGAGCAGATGTCACCCAGATGCTGCAATGCAGAGCGTGTGAGCGTGGGGACTGTTGAGTACCTACTGTGTGCAGGTTCTGAGGGGGGAAAAAAAGGCAAAGCAGGCTCTCTCCTCTCTAAGTCTGAGTGAGTTGGTCACCTGCGGGGAAAGGTATCCATTTTTTCCCCTAGGGATACTCAGGCTTTGTGCCTCAAGGAATTGATAGGGCCAAATGTGGCTGTGGCCAACTCCTTCCCTCAGTGGAGTCCTGCTATGGGCTTGGCATCTTAGCATCTGGGGACTTAGTAGGGCTGTCACTGCTTCCTGGTGCTACAGGCTTCTTGGGACACCTGCTGGCAGAGCTCACCTGACCTTCAGGTTATTCCAGTTTGGGCAAAAACATTCCTGGATCCTAGCAGGGCACATACGGCAACATCTCTTTCATGGTGTGTGTGTGTGTCTGTCTGTCTCTCTGTCTCTCTCTCTGTCTGTCTGTTTGAGGGCTGGCACAACAGAGTACAATTTTGGGGAGTCAGTTCTCTCTTCTTGGCATGTGGGGATCAAATTCCAGTCTTGAGCTTAGGCTGCAAGTGTTTTTATCTGAGCCATCTCACTGGCTTTCTCTGCCTCTTTAAGAATTGGCACCAAGGAGACAGCTCCTCCAGGAACTGGCTGTGTGGCCATGGAGTTACCAAAGTCAATAATTGCAAACACTCACGGGTGTTGTTCGCAGAGGCTGCCAAGCAGGTGCTCCTGATACACCCCTGCTTCAGGAGAGCAGAACGAGTCAGACACTCTCCTAGACTCTAGACTCCACTCTAAGCTAGGGCTCAGTGCTCCATAGCAGGCTGGGGTTTTTGTTTTGTTTTATTTGTTTGAGATAGCCCGGCTAAATAGCCCAGGCTGTCCTAGAATTCAGTATGTAGCCCAAACTAACCTTGAACTCCTTCCTTATCCTTCTGCTGTAGCTTTCTGTCCTCGGGTGGGACCATCACACCTGTCTCCAACCTGCTTTGTAAATTGCTTTTACAGTCGTGTCTCTGTGGGGGAGTTATATAAAGTGACGTAGTGCTTGCACACAGCCCACACAGATCCTCCATATGAGTCAAGGCATCTCTAGATGACTTATAATAATACCTAACGCCGTGTAAATGCTGCGTGAATTGCTGGTGTGCTGTGTAGGGGATAATGACAAGGAAAGAAGTTCACTTGCATGCAGCACCGATGCAGCCATCTAGGCCTAAGAACGTAACACACATCTGACGGCAGAATGATTTTCCTCACCCTAATCGTCTCCTTCCTTCCTGTTCCTCCTCAGGGCTTCAAGTACATCATACTAGCAATGTACTTAGTATGTAGCAGAGGAGGGCCGTCAGCTTCTTTTGTTTTTATTTTAATTGCTGTCCTGTTGTTTGGTTTGGTCACCGAGGTTGTTTGCTTGTTTGTTTTCAGACAGAATTTTACGAGCCTCAGCTAGCCCGGATCTCAATATGTAGACCAGGCTGGCCTGGAACTTACAGAGATTCTCTGCCTCCAGAGAAGTGTACCACAGTTTTTTGTTTTTTGTTTGTTTGTTTGTTTTGTTTTGTTTTTTCTGAGACAGGGTCTCAGTAGCCCAGGCTGGCCCCATAATAACAACGGCCATCCTGCACCAACCCCCTGAGTGTTAGGAGTCCATGTGTGAGTCTCCATGTTCATCATCCTCCATTAACCTTCAGAACATTTTTTTAAGATAAAGCAGACTTTAAAAGAACATCTTTTTTTTAATAGTTTTTAAAAATTCTTTACGATTTCACACACACATACATCTTGCTCATATTAATCCCCAGCTCTCCCCAGACATCCCCTAACACTCCACTTCAGTTGGGTCTTGTGGGTTTTGTTTGTGTTTTGTAACCCACTGTGTTGAATTAGTGCTGCTTTCTGGAATGGGACTAATCCTGTGGGCTTAACCTTGTGCAGGTGACTGTGCAGATGGCTGCCCCAGTTCAATGAGTGCAATGGCCATGTCAAGTCCAGGGGACAGCATCTCGCAGCACTCCTCCTAGTTCTTACACCCTACAGTGCTCCCCAAACCTTGGGAGAAGAAAGATAAAACCATCTTTTATTATTTATTTATTTGTGTGTGTGTGTGTGAGAGAGAGAGAGAGAGAGAGAGAGAGAGAACACTAGCAAGTCAGTTCTCTCCTTCCACCATGTGTGCTGTGTTCTAGGGATGAAGTTCGGTCTGCAGGCTTGCTGACCAGCACCTTTATCTACACCAATCCTAGGAATATTTCCAGTCTGTCGTTCCTTGAGCCCCCCCCCTTGAAGGTTCTAGGACACACAGCCAACCACCCAAATGGCTGTGCAGGCTCTAAGAAGCAGTGCTTGGGAACTGTTCTGAACCCCTCTGTGCCTCTGCCCCCCCCCCCGCCCCCATCTTGTGATATTACTGATGCCAACCACAGACCACTCAGGATTAAGTGAAGTAATGTAGTTAGAGTGCCCGAGCCGGCACTGTGTTCCTTGGGGCAGCCGGCCAGTCTGCTACCACCAGCACTGGCACTGGGCCATAAGAACAAGAGCCATGCGTGTGCAGTCCATGCCTGGCTAGTGCGGCCCCTGGGAGGGGGAATCCAGTGGTGTTGGGCCTGGGAAGGAATTCGTAAACTGTGTAGCATTGTGCAGCACTGTGCCCAGGTGAATGGATATGTTCATTCCTTACTCCTTACTGTGTGCGTGCGTGCGTGCGTGCGTGCGTGCGTACGTGTAGGCAACAGGTTGTGTTGGGAGTCCCTCAGTCACTCTCCCACCTTATTTTTTTTTTTTTCTTCTTTTTTTTGGAGCTGGGGACCAAACCCAGGGCCTTGCGCTTGCTAGGCAAGCGCTCTACTACTGAGCTAAATCCCCAACCCCCCACCTTATTTTTTGAATGAGGGTCTCTCACTGAACCTACAGTTCACTCATTTGGCTAAACTAGGTGGCCAGCAAGCCCAGGGTTCGTCCTGACTCCGCCTTCTCAGCCCCAGGGCTCACTGCTGTGCCTGGCATAGAAATTCTGGGGATCCAAACTCAGGTCCTCATGTTTACACAGCAAGGCCTTTATAGATTGAACTATCTATCTCCCCAGTAAACCCAGCCTCCTACCGTGTACTAGAGCTGAGCTAACTCAGTCCTCAGGCTGCCCCAAGGGCCCTCCGATTCCACAGCCAGGAAAGCCAGGAGGAAACCCTCCCACCTCTATGAAAGGCCAGGCATTTACTTGATAGAAGATCATAGACAGCAAAGTCATTTGTCATTAGGCGACACCCATACCTCGCATTGTCAGCATCTGGACACACACAGGAAGAGCCACCACCCACACTCCTCCCCCTTTCCCCAGATTCCTAAGTGCCACATCCTTGTGACCCAGATAGAAGAAGAAATGCCCAGTTCCTCTCTGGGCATCCCACATACATCTATCAGCCCGACTTCCTGGAACCTGTTCCCAAGGCCATCTCCTGGTCCTTGCCTACATCTCACTTCTGCCTTTTACAAGTCCCCTGCTTACCTTTCTGCAGCCTGTGGCAGCCAGGCTCTCTTAGCGCCTTCCTCTGTTAGCATGTTACCCGTAGACCCATCAGCCCGCAGTGCACGTGCTCTAATTACAGGACCCCAGCCTCTTTCTGCTCCTCCTTCTCTGAGCCACTTCGTTCACGCATGTGTGCATGCGTGTCCCTCCATGGACTGAGGCTGTGGGCGGAATACATGGACTTGTGACTCCACTTGTGCACAGGGCTTCCTTCCCCTCATCTCCTGGTATGGAAGTGCACCAGGCCCGCTGTGTGGCCGGTGTGTGTGTCTGACTTCTGCCTGTGTGTACTCCAGCTGTCCCCACATACACACACCCCACAGACCTAAATTACGCTTCTCCTGGCATAAATCCAAGCCTGACTTGAGTGTGTGGGTGACTGCAAAATAAATGTTGATTCCAGTGCCAGCTTGGCTTGGAGAGGCAGTGCTCGCTGTCAGGGGATGTTCAAGAATGGAGGCCCCAGGATGAGTCAGGCAGGCTTACTGGAGAAGAGAGGAAAGGGGAGGGCTCCTGGCCAGGCCTCATGCCTCGCCTGCCCTCCAACCTCAGCGCTTCTCCGTCAGCTGCTCTTCTGTACTCTTTCCTTTTCTCTCTCCACCCTGTGCCTCCAGCCTGTGACAGCCCTTGTGCCAGCTGCCATCTATCTCAGTGATGGCTTCCTAATCATCCATCACCAAGCCTCCCCACCCACCTTCCCATGGTGCAACCCGCATCTGTCTCATTCATCCAGTAGGCTTCAGGCCCACCTCCTGGCCACCCTAGAAAGTAGATAGATATCCTATCCCATGTTAATAGGTCGGGTGATGAGGCCCACACAAACCAGCATGGCAGGAAGGGGTAACTTCAGTTTTGCAGCTCAGGTCTGTTGTCTCCCTAGAGCTGGTTCACATGGAAAACCATTCCCAACCCCCTAAGTGGGGAGGTGGGGAGTTACCTGGTCTTGTTGTGGTACCCCTTACTCATTTCCTGCTTGATATTTTGCACTTCGGTTTTGTGGCTTTTAATCTTGCCTCTAAGAAGCCGTGAGGTCCCTGCTACTGAAGATCTTTGTGACCTGCCTGCACCCGTGTGGCCCTCAGCATCGATAATGACCGAGGCATGAGGGAAAGCAATGGCTCCCATCCCCAGTCTTCCCTGCACACAAGCCTCAACTGCAGGCTTCAGCATCTCTCTCACTGCTTTCATTTAAAAGCATAGGCATGAGGTTAGACCTGGCTGCCGCTTACCCTGGGGGCCTCAGCCAGGTCGCTCAGCTCCTCTCTGCCTCCTCTCCTGTGAGACGGCTCTCTGTATCCCTCTTCTCTTTTTGCTTTTCCTTTCCTGTCCTGACTTTTCATTTTTGGAAACCAGGTCTTATTATAGAGCCTTGGCTGGCCTGGAATTTGTAGCCCAGGCTAGCCTTGAGCTTACAGCAGCCCTCTTGTTCCAACTTCCCAAGTACTGGGATGACAGGTATGCACCCATCATGCCCACTTGTAAAAGAGGCTTTGTTACCAAGGTGCCATTCTCTACATCCATGATCTCAGAAAGTAAACGTGGCCTGGGGATGTGGTAGCTTCCTTCCCTGGACATGGTCCTGGTTACAGACAAAGAATTACACACAGGAGCTTGCCAGACGATGCACAGCTCTCCTCCCCTGTTCACCTGCAGAGGGAGGCCCTCCCAGCATTCATCCCCTGGCTTCCTCTGGGCCTGTCACTTGCCGCATCCTGGAGAGAGCCTTGTCAACTACACTGGCAGGACAGAACAGAACCCATCTGGGTCTTGGGAGCCCAGGACTCCACTACCTCCCCACCGTGCATTTTTTTCCCTCAGCTACTGCCAAGGTCTCTCACAGCCTTTGGGCCCCTTCATCCTACTCCATGCCACCACAGGACTTGATACCATTTCTACCGACCTATCTGTCCCATGTTGCTTTGAGACCCCGGGGCCACCAGCGTAATCAGTTTGCTTTCTTTTCTGTGGTAAATCCATCCCTGGACTTGTATCTGATCACTGTAGATTAAACACAGCATTGCAGTGGCCTGGAGGAGGCTGGGCTCGAGTGCAGGGAGAAGTGGAGTCTATGAAGAAGAGCATAGTTAACAGGCTCAAACCTGTGTGCCCAGACTCAAACAGCAGCCTCTGCTCTCAATTTGTCTATCTTAAAAAAAATAAAAAAGACACAGAAATGACCATCTCCTTGCCTGGCCCCGACTAGGAGCTCAGTCTGTGGGAGCTGGAAGGACACTGGGAAGAAGGCCCTCTATCCTGCCTTCCCCCAGGAAAAGAACCCAAGGCATTCTGCATGCCAGGCAAGTGTTCCACTACTAGGCCTCATCCCTAGAAAAGTGAATCTTGAAGAACTGGTGACTTCTGCCACCTCGTCATCTGTTTGTAGGGAAGAGCACTGAGACATTGAGGATCCAATTCTTAAGGCAAGGTGGGCCTGGGGCAGGGCCTCAGGGTTGTTGTATGGTTGGGCTGGAGTTTCCCTAAAAACAGTGAATTCCTACCTTGGGCAGCATAGTGGGGAATCCTGGGCCTTGCTCTATTTTGAGGGTACTTCAGGCTACTGTAGTGGCCTCTCCCAGCAAGCCCCACCCCCCAACTGTGTGTTTTCTTCCTCGAACTGCTGAAATCAGAGGATTCTCGAGGCGGGCGGGGGACCCCTTCTAGGAGACTCCCTCCTTGCCATCCCTGGGCTTTGACCCTTGGCTCAAGGGAAAGGTGCCTGGGACCGAACTGGAAGAGCCAAATGGACTAGAGTTTCGTGTTTTCTTTTTAAGCAAGAGATAAATAGATGTCGCTCTGAGATGACAAGAGAACATTGGGGGAGATAAAAGGAGAGCAAATGGGAGCAGGAGGCCAGAAGCAGCGGACATGGGGGGATCTGGACTCTACCCTGGCATGGCAGGAGAGACGAAAGAGGAGAAAAAGAGAGGAGATGGGGACGAAAGACCGAGTGGCAGAACAGAGCAGAGGATGGGTTGCCATGGAAACAGAAGAGGGGAGGAATGGAGGGAGAGGAAGACAGGATGGAGAAGGCAGAGGAGGACTCTGCAGAGGAGGGGCCGGACAGGCTAGATGAAGAGGACGGGAAGTCCTTTGGTCCCGACGGGCTGGCGAAGGAGGGAAAATATGACCCCGAAATCTGTGCTGTCCAGACCTGAGTGGAGAGACCCTGGGGAGGCTGCTTCACCCTGCCCACGGGGACTGCCTGCCTTAGATTCTGAATCTGTAGTTTGGAAATGCAGTTCCCCTACTCCTAGAACCTCTCACATGTACTCATGGAAGGTCCCGACAAGGCTCGAAGCAGTGAGAGTCATGTGTGTTTCTTCTTTTCTTCACCCCTTGCACTTGTGAGCCAAAGTTTTGTTTTTCCCTTTTACATTAAGCTGGGGGGAGGGTGGTGGTCTTGGGGTCCAGCACAGACAGCATCCTTGTCGGAGAGACTGTATGTGTGATTTTTTGCTTCTAGAATAAGAGGAAAGACAAGAAGCCTTCCAGATACAGGAGGCCTGCTGTTCCACCCATGGAAGAGGAACTGGTCCTGCCACTCAGGCACAGGGAGGGCTGGGGTTGTCTACATGGCAGCCTTCCAAGCTGGGCTCCGCCATGGCCTCCTCTTCCTCCTTGAATCTGCACTCTCACAAGGTGCTGCTGCTGAGAGCAAACGGGCCAGGTGTCCACCCCTGGAAAGTGTCATCTAACTGGGATCTCAAATTCTCTAGGCCAGTAGTTGTCCTGATAAACAGATCAGTAACAAGTCCTTAAGAGGTGGTGACTCGGGGTTGGGGATTTAGCTCAGTGGTAGAGCGCTTGCCTAGCAAGCGCAAGGCCCTGGGTTCGGTCCCCAGCTCCGGAAAAAAAAAAAAAAAAAAAGAGGTGGTGACTCAGCGGTTAAGAGCACTGACTGCTCTTCCTGAGGTCCTGAGTTCAAATCCCAGCAACCACATGGTGGCTCACAACCATCTGTAATGGGATCTGATGCCCTCTTTTGGTGTCTGAAGACAGCTACGGTGTACTTATAGATAATAAATAAATCTTAAAAAAAGCAACAAAACAAGTCCTGAAAAATGATGATAAAGTCCAGGAAGGAAAAGGAGTTTGGGGGGGTTTGTTTGTTGTTGTTTGAAGCATAGTTTGGTGTGTACCTCCAGTGACCCTGGGGTCCCTGCGGAACTCCAACTCCCAGGTGCCGGGCCGGCAGGTGTGCAGCACCACACCTGGCAAGGAGAAGTCTTAGAAAAGGATTCAATTGGAACTTGCTGAGAACTTAGAGGGTGGGGCAGTATGAGGAGGATTTCCCGCAGATGTGACGCCTGAACTAAAAGTAGAAGGTTGAGAAAGAGCATTCCTGGAGTGTGGAACTACACATGCAGAAGTCACTTGCAGGCAAGGTCTGTGACCGAGAACGGAGGCAGTGCACAGTGAAAGCCACACAGGCACGGTAGCCCAGGCAGGCTCCCAGGTCCATGACCACAAACACAGTGGGGAGTAGGCTCCAGATCAGGGCCGACACACAGCTGTCTTGGCAGAATTCTTAAGTTCAAAACACTTTGACTGGAGACCCTTCATGCACTGCCCTTACAGCCTCCAGGGGAAACAGCAGTGCCCACCATCCTGGGGCAGGAGTGTTCTGTTTAGTATGTTGGGGGAAAGTGTAGCAGGACTTAAAATCCCAGATCAGTCCTAGGGATGTGGCACAGGGGCCTTAGGGCTTTGCTTCCCACCTCTGTGAGGTGATAGCATTGGCTAGAGGGACCCCAAAATTCCACCCTGCAGTACAGAGCAGGGCCATGCACTGCTAAGCATCAAGGGGCCCCTAGTATCATTCATTTGTTCGTTCATTTTTTTTTTTTTTTATGTGTGTGCCTGGTGCCTGGAGAGGCTAGAAAACTGACAGTGGTGAGCCATCTTGCAGGTGTTGAGAATCAAGGTCCCTTGGAAGAGCAGCTGCTGCTGTTCCCCGCTGAGCCATCTCCAGCCCCCATTCATTCCTTCTTGATGCCTGGGTAATGCTTCTTCCTGACAGGGAAGCTAGCATGGGCAAAGTCCCCAGTCAGGAGCCATCAAGTGTGAGAGGGGCTGAGGGCCAGCAGGGGAACTAAGGACAGCCTTGGGCAGCAGACTGAAGCATCTAGGCTATAGGCCATGATGGGATCCAGGCTGGAGATGCAGTCCAGCCTTGCCTTTCTATCCGTGGCTCCTCTCTTTGTGGCTTCAGTGGCCTTATTTAAAAGGAGGAAGAGGAGGAGGAAGAGGAGGAGGAGGAGGAGGAGGTGGAGGAGGTGGTAGTTGTGCTTCACAGGGCCTGGTGTTGTGGACCTGTAATCCTAGCACTTGGGAGGGCTGAGTGAGTGGGATTCGGTGGTTGGTGAGGGAGGTCTGAGCTGGGCTGAGTGGTTTGTGCTCAGGAGGATGAGGTGGGGTGAGCCCTTGCGTCCACAAGTTCAAGACCAGTCTCGGTAAGACACTGTCCAAACAGAGCAGGGGCTGATTTTATATATATATCTGTACTTTCTGTGGCCCAGCTCCGGTCTAACTTGTGGAGTTGGACCTCTGGAAAGAGGAAGCTGAGGAGGAGAGACGACAGCTACATTTCCGCTGGGCCTCCATGCTGTGGGTAGCCCGTGGCTGACAAGCGAGACTGAGGCAAGGAACCGAAGGTTTGCACAAGCTTTGGGCTTTCACTTCCTCTTCTCTGAGGATAGCCAGGAGCACCTTACCTCTAAGTCTGCTGTGCGAACAACAGGAGGAAGCCAACGGGTTTGGCTACCAGGTGAATTCCCTGGAGTGTTTCTTCAGCTTCGTGCCAGGAACTTGCTTCCCTTTCAGACTACCTGTACTGTCCCACCCTGGGGCCTACCTCTCCATCTCCCCGGACCTGTGTGCCATCTCCTCCCAGTACTGCAGCGGATACCGGGCGCCACCTCTGGAGGTCTGAGTGCAAACCCTAGCTAAGACCTCCTCCCTCTTGTTCCCTGAGAGCCTGTCCCTCCCACAAGAGGCCACACCTCCTGCCTCCCAGATCTCAGGCTCCATCTGTTGGTACACTTGCAGCGCCTGGGAGGGAGGTGCTGGGTGAGTGTGTGTCAGTGCAGTTGGTTCCCCTGGAGAAGTGGAGACCAAAGCCTGAGTAGTCTCATGATTCGTGGCCAAAAAAAAAAAAAAAAAAAAAAAAAAAGAGGCCCAAGGGCAAACTGGGCCTCCCAGTATCAGGCCTGGTTACTGCTCAGGCTGTACTGGGGACTGGGTCCTCTTGGGTCCTCAGGGAATAATCAGCAGATTAAGTCAGTTGTAGTTAGTGGGCACCAGAGGCCTGCGGAACACCCCTGACTTTGGTTGGTTTTATTTTTTTTGAACTCACCATGTGACCAGGCTGGCCTTGAACTCAGAGTGCTGGGATTAAAGGCATGTGAAACTACCACCTGGCCAAGCCTCCTTAAGCAGGGGCATGGGGGGGGGGGGTTCCATTGGAAGATAGGAACTGGTAGAACCCTTCGTGATAAAGGGAGGCTCTGAAATGAGGGGACCTTGTATGGAAGTCAGATAGGATGATCCCGTAGGTTATCAAAACCCTGAGATTCCAAGTAGGCCTTCGTGTCTGTTTCATAGATGGGGTCAGTGAGACCCCAAGGTATCAGGTGACTTGCCCATGGTCCCTTTGCTTGGATCAGTCCTCACGGGAGCTGGGGAAAGGAGACAAAGCATTTTTAGAGTAACAGTGAGAAGCCTGGGGCCCTTTTTGGGCTGGAGAAGCCTGCTGCTGGGTCTCAAAGGGGAGACTTTGCTCCCTCCCCAGGATCAGGCCTGACCCTCTGGCCCAGAGGTGAAGCTGAGCCCTGGGAAATAGGGCAGCCCTGGGCTTCTGTGTCTCTCTGGGTCCCCTCCCCCTCTGGGCCTTTGTTTCTTGTCCTCCACAGTCTCTTTCTCTTTTTCTCCCTCCCCCTCAATCTCACTCCTCTTCTTACCCCTCCTCCCTCCCCTCCTCCTCCCTCCCTCCTTCCTCCTCCCTCTCCTTTTCTTCTTTCCCTTAGCCCACTCCCTGCATTACTGCACTCCCGGCAGCTACTCTGTATCCCTGCCTTTAACATTTACTTTCTCCACACCCAGGGGAGAAGAGAGCAGGAGAAGTGGGAGGGGCTTTGCAGAGGTACCGCACTAATGGCTGCCCCCGTCCTAAGCCACACAATTTGGAAGGACACAGATCCTTTTCTCTTGGACACCCTTACAAGCTTTGGTTGAGTCCCCAGCACAAGTGATAAAGTAAGGCCTTGCCTTGAGAAGGCAGGTGCCATAGGAGGCCTCTGGGGGCCTGCAGCATCCATGTGCCACAAGTGACATGGTCCCCTGTGGACTCTTCTGCCTTGAGCAGTCAGGGCCAGGGCTGTAGCCTGTGAGAAGGAGCTAGGGGACTTGGGGACAACTAAACCAAGTCCAAGAGGATGAAAAGGACTCTGGACCAGAGGCTCTGTACATCAGACTGACAGGCAGAGTGGCAAGTCACTTGGAATCTGTCCTTCTGTCAACAAAGCCCCTTCTGCACACACATAACACATACTTGAGCAGACACAATACAAACTCATGCGTGCACAGACTATTCCCAAGAGACCAGACCACAAAAACATAGAGCCCAGGCCCTGCCACCAGGTTGCAGGCTTCTGCTGGCCCCAAGTAGCCCTGGGCAGCCCCTGCACTCTGCTGTGATGTGGCCTCCAGATTTGGCAGCCTTGGAATTGGAGTCCTCCTGGGTGCTAGTGATGCCTGGTGTGACCCAGCTCTGCCCTGCTAATTAAGAACTGCTGTCACCAGGGCTTAGACACCATTCCCTGGCTGTGGAGTGAGGTTGCTTTAGGGTTAAATGGGTCCTGGAGCCCTCAGTAAGTTTCTGCTATGTCTGTGGCTCACGATTGACAGACAATTCCCCCCACCCTTGGCCCTCAGAGAGCACTGACTGACTCCAGTCAAAACCACCTGTTCCTAGGGAAGATTAGGCCCAGGTGGCCTGGGATAGACTTGGTTTGCATCCTGTCTGTATGGGAAGGAGTGGCTCCTTGCTGGAGGGTTGCATGGTTAATTGTGGGACTTCTTTTGCAGTCGGGAAGCAGACCCACACTCATGTTCGCTCCTTCCTCAAGCAGGGTTGGCCAGTGATCAGTCACACTCTTGTCTGAATGTGAAATAGACCCTGTGCGACATTCTCTTGGGGTTGTGGGACGGGGGAGTGCGGGTAGGGGTGGGGGTAGCAATTTGGCCTCTGAGGAAAGGCCACACTGTCTGTCTTGTGTCTATTTCAAGTCAGGAAGCCTTCATCAGACTAGGTAGAAGAAACTGAGCTTTGAGACACAGTGGGACATGCCCAACTTCGCGCTGACCTCAGCACTCAACCCAAATTCCTTCTTGTTGTTGCTCTTTTTTGTTTGTTTGTTTTGTCTGCTCAAAACTCAGTATGTAGCTGAGGATGACTTTGAACTCCTGAACTTAGTCCACCTTCCAAGTGCTGGGATTATAGGCGTGTGCTGTCAGACCCAGCTTCCAGTGCCAAGTTCTAAACACAGGTTCTGCCGTGATTGGCCAGTCCCTGCTCCCCATGGGTTCTGCCTTGTGGGAAGTCGGAAAATTTTGCTGAGTGAGTTGTTTGCTCAGAGCCACTGTGTATACCAGGCTGCTGCCTGGTGCTGTGTCTGGGATGAGCTCTGGCTAGTGGGCCCTGGACATATCTGTGAAGAACCCAGCAGTTCTCTGTAGGCTCAGTGGGGACAGAGTGAGTCCCTGTCATGCTCACCTTCTTTACTAAGCACTAGACCTGCTAGCCAGCTGGGATGTAGTAGTATTATTTTCATGAATCCTTAGTTCGTGACAGTTATCCTTGCGATCACCAGAACTTTGCTGAATTCGGGGCCCAAGGATGAACAGTTTCTTCAGTTCTAAGACTGTCTTTCTGGAGATCTGATGATAAAGCTACCGATCTTTACTCCCGCTTAGGGCCTTGTGGTTAAATAAGATCCTTGTCCTGCACCGTGCTCTTGGGGATCCCATGCCTTCCTTGTGTGCTTTCACTCCCAGTGTTCAGATGGAGAAACTGAGCCATAGGAGTGACTTTTTAAGTGGGCGATCCCAGTCAAGTGAAGCTGAGCATGGCGTCAAGGGTCACCAGGAGTGAGTTTAGTCCCCTGGACAGCTCCAGATGGACCTGAGGCTCCTGGCAGGGCTCCCATGTGACCCCTTCCACCAGAGCCCTGCTCTGAGCTTAATAGTTTAATCTTTCGTGTCTGTTGCAAGGAGGCCGGATTCCTGTCTAGGGTATTTTTAGCCAGCCTCAGGAAGAGGAAGCTCCACTGAGTGCTGGGGGGAGGGTAGCAACAGACCTGGACTGATTTCCTGAGGAAGGGCTGTCCACTGGCCATGTGCTGGACACTGGCCCTAGGAGTAAGGCAGGCCAGAGCCACCCCACGAGTGTCCTTCCTCTTTCTGGAGTGTGTCAGGAACTGAGCCAGGGCAGGGCGTGAGGACATGAGTATGTGAAGCCCAGGAGGAGGCACCCACACAGCACAGGCATGCTGTGGGTGTACTGTAGCCTGGCGAAGCTGGCATCTGCATGGGAGCAGGCAGAGGCCAGGAAACTGGTGGCAGAGGGCCCAAGCAATGCTGGGGGAGGGGCACCTTGTTCAGAGGTGGGGTTTGCAGTGCTTGTAAAGCCCAGGGAAAGGAGGGTGCCTCGGCTGGTTTTACAACTGGATGGGGTACAGTGGTACTGATTACATGATCCTGTTAGGTCAGAGAACACGACCCAGAGCCTGGGATGCAGTTTTTGATCAGGTCAAGTCAGACAGTGGTCTCACATGCCACAGCTCTGTGTCCGCTATAGCTGTCTTTTTATCAGTATATTTGGATAAATATACATACGGCATTTAGTTAATTAGGGAAAACAGTGGCTCTATGATAGACCATTTAACATCGGGGCTGCCTGGTGGTAGCCCATGTTTGAAACCCAGTCTCAGAGCCTAATCTATTTTTGCATGTTGTCCTGTTTCTACTCTGTATATATATATTTTTAAATCCTCATTCATGCAGCCACACTATCACTAATGGTAACAATCGTTTCACACCACAGTACGTTCCCAGGGTCTGTGCAAAATTAATTACTCCGCCGGCACCACCAGTGGGACTTGGCGTGTTTTAGAAATGTGGCGCATTATATTTTGAGTAGGTGGGTTTTTTTTAATCAGTTCTTAAAATAATGGAGTAATTAATTTTTAAAACAGAAGGGCTGGGGCTATGGCTCAGTGGAAGAGTACTTGCCTAGCATGCTCAGAGCCCTGGGCCCCATCCCCAGCACTGCAAGAGAGAAAATAAAAGGCTATTCAACTTCATTCATAAATTGGGGCTTGTGGAGGCACACATCTGACTGTGACGGCAGCATTTAGGAGGCGAAGGCTGTAAGATAGCAAGTTCCAGGTTAACCTCGGCTACATACTGAGAGCCTGTCAGCCTTAAAAAAAAAAAAAAAGTAGAATCATATTTGTGCATTTTGAAACAGATTTCTGAGGGCACTGTGAAGACCTCGTAAGACCCAGTTTAAGGACAGCTGTACATGGATTAGGGAGGTAGATCTGTGTAACCCCAGAGCTGGAAGGCGGAGTCAGGAGAATCAATTCCCGAGGTTTGCTGGCCACCTAGGCCAGTTTACTAGTGAGCTCCAGGTTCAGTCAGAGACTGTATCTTTTTTTTTTTTTTTTTTTTTTTGAGAAAAGCCTGACATTGACCTCCATGCAGGCTTGCACATGGGCATGTGCACACGTACCAGACACCTGCGTATAAACCACTGGACAGATGGCGCAGAAGCACATTTTGTAATCCTAGCATTGGGGTGGGGGGAGGATTGGCCAGAGGATAACGAGTTTTAGACCAGCTACAACTCCAAAGTGAGACCCTGTCTCAAACAAAGAAAGAATATCACAGATGAAGTCCACCCTCCTTCCTGTTCTATGGATGCAGGGAAAGACTTAGGCAGGCAGGGGATAGGGCTCACCCAGGACCTCTCAGTGAGATGAAGGAGTTGGCTGTATACACAAGAGATGGTCACTGCTCCCCATAGTACAAGCATATCCTGTTCTCAAGACAGGGGTCACGACATCAGGGTCATATACCCCAAATTATCAGGACCTTTCTCCTCGATGAGTCTGATCCCCACTCAACATGGGCCTAGCAGTAGTAACCTCTTCCCTTTTCTCTTACAGAAATGCCCTCGTAGCCAGACCCCACGGGATGGAGGGCTTCATGGACTCAGGGACACAGACGGATGCTGTGGTGGTGCTGTCCTTGGCTCAGGCTGCTGTGCTGGGCCTGGTCTCAGAAAATGAGCTCTTTGGAGCCACCATAAGTGCAGAGGCCTTTTACCCAGACCTGGGGCCAGAACTGTCTGGGACAGCCATGGGGGAGCCAGGACCACCAGGGCCTGACATCTATCAGCTGGCCTGTAATGGGCAGGCCCTGGAAGAGCCCCCAGAAGAGGAGGTGCTGGAGGTAGAGGCCGCCTTTGAGAAGCACACCCGGAGGAAGACACGGCCCCCTGTGAGGCTGGTACCCAAGGTCAAGTTTGAGAAGGCAGAAGACGAAGAGGAACAGGAGGTGTATGAGGTGTCTGTGCCCGGGGATGACAAAGACCCGGGCCCTGCAGAGGCCCCTGAGGAGGCGGCCAGTGGTGGCTGTGAGGCCCTGGTGCAGAGCAGTGCCGTCAAGATGATCGACCTCAGCGCCTTCAGCCGCAAGCCCCGGACACTCCGGCACTTGCCAAGAACTCCAAGGCCAGAGCTGGACACGGCCCCATTCGATCCTCCTTTCCCGGACCCAGCCCGGGATGGCTTCCTTGAGCCCAGCATGGCACTACCTGGATCAGAGACTTTGCCCACTGAATGTAGTTTCGAGCCGCCCCATCTGGCCCCCCTGAGCAATCCTGAGCCTCCCAACATGACATCGACGGAACTCGTCAAACCAGAGCAGGGCTTCGTGTGGCAGGAGTCCAGCGAGTTCGAGGCTGACACGGCAGGCTCTACAGTGGAGCGCCACAAGAAGGCACAGCTGGACCGGCTGGACATCAATGTGCAGATCGATGACTCTTACCTAGTGGAGGCAGGCGACCGCCAGAAACGCTGGCAGTGTCGCATGTGCGAGAAGTCCTACACGTCTAAGTATAATCTGGTGACGCACATCCTGGGCCACAATGGCATCAAGCCACACTCATGTCCTCACTGTAGCAAGCTCTTCAAACAGCCCAGCCACCTGCAGACGCACCTGCTGACACACCAGGGCACGCGGCCCCACAAGTGCCAGGTGTGCCACAAGGCCTTCACTCAGACCAGCCACCTCAAGCGCCACATGCTGCTGCACTCGGAGGTGAAGCCCTACAGCTGTCACTTCTGTGGCCGCGGCTTCGCCTACCCTAGCGAGCTTAAGGCCCACGAGGTAAAGCACGAGAGTGGCCGCTGCCACGTCTGTGTCGAATGCGGCCTAGACTTCTCCACCCTGACCCAACTCAAGCGCCACCTGGCCTCCCACCAGGGCCCCACCCTCTACCAGTGCCTTGAGTGTGACAAGTCCTTCCACTACCGCAGCCAGCTACAAAACCACATGCTCAAGCACCAGAATGTGCGGCCCTTCGTGTGCACTGAATGTGGCATGGAGTTCAGCCAGATCCACCACCTCAAGCAGCACTCCCTCACCCACAAGGTAAGGCCACCAGCCATGGCTGCCCTGCCTGTCACTTTCTTCCCAAAGCCCCAGGTGGGATTATTTAGGTAGTACAGGGGTGAACTTTTTTTTTTTAAAGATGTATTTTTATTTTATGTGTGTGAGTATTTTGCCCGTATGTACGTCTGTGTACTACGTGTGTGCCTGGTCTCCTTGGAGGCCAGAAGATCCCCTGGAACTGGAGTTGCAGATGGCTATAAGCTGTCATGTGGGTGCTGGGACTCAAACCTGGGTCTCTGGAAGAGCCATCTGTATAACCCTGATGTTATTTACCTTCACACTTAGGAATTCACCTAATTTCAGTAGAGTATTAGAAACAGAATACTGGGTTGAAATTAGTTTTGTGTTTTTGAGGCCCGGGGAGATGGTTCCCAGTGTAAAGTGCTCATGCAAACATGAGGGCCCGAGTTCAAGTCCCCGGCACACCTTGTAAAAGCTGGGTGCACAGGTGTGCAGAACCCACCAGTGGGGAGAGGAGACAGCTGTCTCCGAGGCTCACTAGCCAGATGGCAAAGCCAAAATAGTGAGTTCAGGAAAGGTCTGAGAGTAAGGTGGAGAAACAACCGAGAAAGACCTCCCGCCATCAGCCTGTGGTCGCCAGCTGTTCACCTGGACAACACACACACACACACACACACACACACACACACACACACACACACACAAGCATACGAGAGAGAGAGAGGGAGAGAGAAGAATTTAAAAGATTTTTGTGTGAAATGTTTGTAGAACTCAGGACTCAAATGTCCCTCGCTGTTTCCTAGATCTGAGGTCCGAGAGAGCCGTGGTAGATGGCCAGGAATTCAGGGGATCACAAAAGTGTTAGAAACTTTTGATTTCCCTTCAGGAAAATGCAATATATATATGACTGTGGAAGGGATCGATGGGGCTGGAGAAAGCCGGCGAGATGACTCAGCAGGTAAAGGCTGCCAAGCCAGAGAAGCTCAAGTCTGATCCTCTGGACCCACAGGGTAAAAGGAGAGCCAACTCCCATTAGTGCTGCTTCACACACACACACACACACACACACACACACACACACACACACACATTGTATGCATAAGGATCAATCCCCCATACCATGTAAGAAGCTAGGCATGCCGGCATGCATTTATAATCCCAGTGCCGGGAAGCAGGCGGATCCTTGGAGGTTTCTGGCAACCAGCCTAGCTAATCACTGAGCTCCAGGCCCCCATGGGACAGCTCCTGAGGAGTAACACCTGAGGCTGACCTGGTTTCACACACACATTCATGTGCACCCATGATCACACACATGATCACACATGCACACAATGAGGAAAGGAGGGGAGAGAAGACTCCGTAGCTGAGCGCTTGTTGCTCTTGTAGAGACCCCAGGTCTGGTTCTCCACTTCTGCCTATTGTACCTCACAACTAACTGGGACTCCAGTTCCAGGGGGATCCAATTCCGTCTCAGGGCCTCTGCTTGCACAAACACACATATGATGTACAGACATACACACAGCTACAATACGTGCACATAAAATGAATATGTAGACCTTAAAAGTACATGTGACGGGGGCTGGGGATTTAGCTCAGTGGTAGAGCGCTTACCTAGGAAGCGCAAGGCCCTGGGTTCGGTCCCCAGCTCCGAAAAAAAGAACCAAAAAAAAAAAAAAAAAAAAAAAAAAAAAAAGTACATGTGACGGACATGTTTACCTGAGCAAAGTAATTTGAGCAGCCATGTTCTCATGCACCAGGTTGTTAGACCCAACCTGCCTCCAGTTTCCTCCTCTTCCTGGTGCCAGGTCACTGAGTTCTCTTCCCCTCACCTTTCAGCCACCACCTTCTTCCCCCAAAGAAGCCCTTCTACCCGGGAGGGTGGAATCAAGCCTTAGACTTAACTAACAATCCATCCTAGAAGTTGTCTGACCCATTGATTCCTTCAAACTCCGGCCAACTCACCCTTTCTTGGCCTCCTCTATGTGGTGGCCTATGGTGGTCTGTGAGACAGATCACCATATATAGTGTCACAGTAGACACCTATGAGCTTACCAAGTTAGGGGCCCAAACATCTCCAGCCCAAACTTTTCTGCTAGCATAGGGACCATTAGTAAGGCCTGGCTTTTCAGTTGTGATGGCCGCTAAATGTATAATGTTAAGATTCTGACACTCGGGGCTAGAGAGATGGCTCAGCAGTTAAGAGCACTGGCTGCTCTTCCAGAGGTCCTGAGTTCAATTCTCAGCAGCCACATGGTGGCTCACAACCATCTGTAAAGAGATCTGGTGCCCTCTTCTGGTGTGTCTGAAGACAGCGACAGTGTACTCATATCAATGAAAATTAATAAAAATTTCTGAAAAAAAAATTCTGACACTGAACCTGGGCTCATCAGTAAAACTGTAATTGATTATTAATGTCTGCAAGGGTAGGAGTGAAGGATGATGGGTGGCTGTGTATTTGCCATCTTCCTTTACTCAGAGACTTCAAGATCCACTGAAGTGCCAAGAGATAAAGGAAGCCTAAAAACACCAAAGGTATCTTATTTTGTACCCCATGCACATCAGTGCTTCCAACTCTCGAGTGGGGCCCCCTGGTGGTCATGTGCCCCACCCTGTCAAAAGGATAAAGAGGGTGGATAATAAGAAAGAACACCTGGCTGCTTAAAAAGTAGACACAGAGTCTGTTAAAGTATAAACACTCTGGGTTCAGTCACCAGCACACAGGCACAAAAGCATGTAATGCAGACATGTTATATTAAGTAGTTGAGACAGCAGCTGTGACCAGTGAGGTTCTCTTCAGGACAGGGAGTGCCTAGCTGTGACCCCGCCTTCTCTCCCAGCATCCCCTGTGCACACAGCACCCTATTCCAGGGCTAAGTGAATGCTGGGCCATAAACAGTCATGCAACAGTCCTGACCGGACAGTGCTCTGGAGCCAGTGTCTCCTGGGGCTGAGTGTCCCTGATTAAGAATCAGTTGGGAAGAATGTCAAACTAAACTCCCGGGCCACCCCAGACCCCACTGAATGAGCCTCTTCAGGGAGGAGCCTCGGCCTGTCTTCTGGACAACAGCTATCAGCCACTCTCCATTCCTTCAGGAGATCGGTGGAAGGGCCTGAAGGTTTCAAGAAAAGGTGTCTCTGCGTAGCCTTGGCTGTCCTGGAACTATTTCTGTAGACCAGGCTAGCCTTGAACTCATAGAGATCTGCCTGCCTCTGCCTCCTGGGTGCAGGATTAAAGGCATGCACCACTGCAACTTAGAATTTTATACTTGAGTGTTAGTTATTCTTCCTCCGGTGCACAAAGATTTTATTCTTTTTTTGAGTGTTGGTGATTGAACCTTTGGTAGATAGGCATTCTACTGCTGAGAGAGACTCCCAGTTCCCCCTCTCCCCTCTCTTTTGAGACAGTCTTACAGTGTATTCCTGGCTGGTCTCAGATCTGTCTGCTTGTGCCCCTATACCCAGCTTTTATATTTTATTTATTATTACACGTAAAAATGTTTTGCGTATGTGTACGTGGGTGTGTGATACACACACACGCGCGCGCACGCACACACACACACACACACACACACACACACACACACACACACACACACACGAAAGCCAGAAAGGGTGGCAGAGTTCCTGGGACTGGAGTTACAGATGGTTGTGAACCATGCGAGTGCTCGGAATTGAATCTAGATCCTCTGGAAGAACAACCAGTGCTCTTAACCACTCAGCTATCTCTCCAGCCCCACCCTCCACCCCACCCTGGCTTTATTGATAAGTTGTTTGTGCTGGCCTTGAATCAGATCTACTGGCAGGCACAATTTGTGTGCCTTATTCTAGAGGATGGCTTGGAACAGCAGCCCTGCCATTCTTCCCTGTCAGACCCCAGTGAAGGTCAGCAAAACAGCTCAGCAAGTAGAGGTAAGTGCTTGCCACCACACCTGATAGCCTGAGTTTGCTACTCACAAGTGGAAGGAGGAAGCCAGGCTCTGAAGGTTGTTCTCTGATGGTCACCTGTGCTATGGCAGACACACCACACACATGCAAACTGCCAAGTATTTTATATATATACAAATATATTTTCATATATATTCACAGGGTGTGAAGGAGTTCAAGTGTGAGGTCTGTGGCCGGGAGTTCACCCTGCAGGCCAACATGAAGCGCCACATGCTCATCCACACCAGCGTGCGGCCCTACCAGTGCCACATCTGCTTCAAGACCTTTGTGCAGAAGCAAACCCTCAAGACCCACATGATCGTGCACTCGCCTGTGAAGCCGTTCAAGTGCAAGGTATGGGGCAGTTCCCATGGCCTGCCTGGGCAGTGCTTGCCTGGGCTTGGAGGTGTTGGGGCAGAGGGCGGGTGTGGGTGAGGGGATGGGGCCTTAGAGCAGCTGGAGTTGTACTTCTGGGGTGAAGGTTGTGGTGCAGTCCCTGCAGGGGCTTGGTCAGGTCCCTACTATAGGACGTGAGCCGCAGTTTCTACCTCAGTGCCTTTACCTCTCTCTGTGGTCGCGGAGGAAGGGACAGCGTGCTGTGTGCAGCAGGGGTAGATCAGCCAGGATGGCGGGCTCCCCACAGCCCTCTGGTACCCTTCCTGTTCCAGGTGTGCGGGAAGTCCTTCAACCGCATGTACAACCTGCTGGGTCATATGCACCTGCACGCAGGCAGCAAGCCATTCAAGTGCCCGTACTGCTCCAGCAAGTTCAACCTCAAGGGAAACCTGAGCCGGCACATGAAGGTCAAGCACGGCGTCATGGACATCAGCCTGGACAGCCAAGGTGGGTGGGCTGTGCGCAGTGGACAGAGCAGGATTGACAGCGGCATGGTGCACTCAGGAGTCTCCTGTCCAATTAGAGGCATAGGGAGGCTGGCCAAGGCCGAGACGTCAATGAGGTGGGCTCAGGTCTGGAGAGAGGGGGAACCCGGAGAGCCATCGTGGCAATAACAGGTGGGGGGTATTTATGTCTTCTTCCAAGGACTTACGTGGGCTCACTAAAACAATAATAAAACAATAACTTATACATGTTGAGTGCTGTGTAACTCATGTGACCCTCCCAGGGAGGCTGGCTTTGGTATTATTCCTATAGCGGAAACTGCAGGGCAGAGAGATGAGGCAACTTGATCGTAACACATGAGAGCCGTAGATGTGCCGTCTCTCATCATTATGATGAGGTACCGTGATAACTGGAAATAGTGGGTGGGAAAGCGATGGGGAGGGTGGCACAAGGTCACTTGGAGAGTCTCAGACACTTAGTCATGGTACCTGCTGGAGAGAATACAGCCACATAGTCAGGGAGGGACAGGTGGTCCTGTCAGTAAGTTTTATGAGAGAAACATAAAACAGAAGCCAAGATTTAGGAGATCTAGGTAAAGCAGCAATACACACAATTCTAGCATTTAGGAACTGAGGCAGGAAGATCACTTCAAGGCCAGCATGGCCCTACAGTGAGACCCTGTAGCATTAATAATAGTCTGAGAGAGATTTCCAGAAAGGCTGTGTGCAGCTACACACACCTGTAACTCAAACACTTGTGATACTAAGACAGGACTACAAGTTTGAGGTCAAGTCAGACTACATAAGACCCTGTCTCTAAAGAAAAGAGAACATTTTCTCAAGGATGCTACATCTTGGCCCCTTCCCCACTTCTGTCTGGTCACAGCAGAGCTGACCGCTGGTCTACAATCCCACTGTGGGGAGGTGGCTTCAGATCGTACAGGCAGGAGGCAGCTGAAGGTGCACCCGAGGTTCCTCCCTGAGCCATTACAGATGGTTTTGGAGTATCCAGTCAGTGGCCCAGAGTTTCTGGCAGAGGTGGAGCTGTGGCTTGTTCTGGATAGTCTTTCAATAGTCTTACTATGGCTGTGTTGGTAGATAAGCAGGAACACTATAGCCTACATCTGGATGCTCTCTAGCCCCTTGATACACATTGTCTGGAGTGGACATGTGGGCTTAGCTTTGCCCCAGACTTGCTGAGTGGAAATCCTCATTACCAATGGTTCTCTGTTCCTTGCCTAATGTACCTCCCAGAATCTCCCTAGAACTGGCCTAAACTGCTGGGCTTCCAGCAGTCTGTAGGAGGTTATGGGATTGCCTTCCCAATAGGTTCTCTTGGAATAGCTTTGATATAGACCTTATGAGGTCTCAAATTGGCTGTCCGTGGGAGTCACTTGAAGATTTTCCCTTAATATTAAAGTGTATGGGTTTTTTTGTGTCTTTGTACCATGGGCCTGTCTGGTGGAGTCCAGGGGAGGCTGTCAGGTCCAATGCAACACCAGGAGTTACAGTTACAGACACCATGTGGGTGCTGGCAGTCATTGCCGGGGCTGTGGGAGAATGCCCTGTGCATTAAGCACTGAGCCATGGCTCCAGCACAGTTGAAGAAATGTTAATGTTGATGGCTGGGTCTGGACCCTGGAGGTGCTGGGCTGTGGTTTGGGTTTTGAAGCCCTTTGGACTGTCCCCTGTGCATCCATGTGAGAGCTTTACTACAGTGGGATTGCCTTATAGCTAGTCGCCCGCAGAGACCAAGCCAGCCTTTGTCCTTTTGCAAATAACAGGAGCCGGTTCTCTGGGGTGAGGGGAACAATCTCTTTCCTCATTTCCAGGAATGGCTAGCATTGCTGCTAGAGCAGCTGGATGCTCCTATGCCTCACCCAGTTCAACACAGTCTTCAACTATATTCCGAGTTCAAGGCCAGCCTGAGGTACTTGCCTGAAGCAATGGACATAATGGAGATAAAGTGGGGACATGAAGTTTGGCTTGCTGTGATAAGCAGTGGTGGAATATGATGGGATGGCAGTGGGCTTTGAACAGAGAACCCAGGTTTTGGTTCACTGGGTCAGTTAATCTTGCTTTCAAGGTCAAGGGGTTCTGTGTGCCGGATTTGGTGATTCAGCAGTTTGGAAGAATTGGAGATAGCTAAGTAGGTAGTGCTTGCCTAGCATGCACAAGGCCCTGGGTTTGACCCCAGCACCCCATAAACCTGATGTGGTGGCACACCACTATGATCTCAGCATTCTGGAGGAGGTGGAGAGGAGAGGACCAAAAGTTCAAGGTCATCTTCAACTATACATTGAGTTTGAGGATAGCCTTAGCTACATGAGATCTAGTCGAGAGAGACAGAGAAAGCCATGCATGGCAGAGCACACCTTTGTGATCTCAGCACTGGAGAGGCAGAGGCGGGCAGTTCTTTGAATTCAAGACCAGCCTGGTCTACAGAGTGAGTTTCAGGACAGCTAGGGCTACAACAGAAACCCTATCTCAAAAAAAGAAAAAAAAGGCAGAGAGAGGGACTGAAAACCTCAGCTATCTTTAAAGTCAGGTGAATATCAGGGTCAGGTACCTCTGTGAGACCCCACAGCACTGGCATTTTCTCCTGCACTCAAGGTGTAACATAGCCACTAGAACACTGCTTCCTTGCACATCCAGGAAAGGAACAAAAGCTGACCTCCTCCTTTAAAACCAATAACTCGCCAGCAAGCATTTCCTTCTGACCCAGTGGTCAGAATTAGGTTACAGGCCAATGCCTTAGCTACTCATTGGCAGAGGAGGGTGACTTTGACCCCCAGGGGATAGATATATGGATGTCAGAACTGTTATAGAAGATACCCCTGGCATTAGATAGGAAGAGTGCAGGACCCTGTGATGTCCTGCAGTGGCCTGCCACAATCATGGCCCCAGCCAACACTGATGCTAAGGTTAAGATGCCCCCTTGGACCTATCAGTTTGAGCCCTGGGCTGGGTCTGTTTCCCCCTAACCACCAGTGGGCAGGAGCAGAACCCACTCCACTGGTGAGCCTCAGCCCCTGCCAGCCATCCAGGACTCCCGGTTCATACCAATCCACATCTCAGGAGGCACTCGTGTCGAAATAGCAAGCTTTATAGTAAGTTTCCAATTTGACAGAATTATAAGGCACCAGCACCTCTCAGACATCCTCCTGTCTCCAGAGACACTTTAGCAACCTACCTTGGCCAGAGTTTGTCCTTGGAGAGCCCAGGGCCAGGGTGGGGCTGGTTTGGTGCAGTAATGTGGAGAAACCACCCCTGCTGGTGCTCGGGGTAGAGCTTTGCAAGTTCACGGGAGCACTTGTGAGATGACTTTGGGAACATGGGAAGAGATGACCTTTCAGTCTACACCCGGGGGTTGCGGGCAAACATTGGATGAGGTGAGGTCTGGAAAGCACCTGGCATGCAGTGGGCACTACATGAGTCCCATAGCAAAGGGGGAACCAGTGACAGACATGGCAGATGACCAGGAGGGCTCTGTGATCTAGCAGGGGCAAGGCTACATAATCCAGAGGTCAAGGTCAGGCCAGGGATCTGTTCTGCCCAAGGCCCATGTACACCACCTGGATGGGGAGACCTGGCCAACAGAGGCTGGACTTTAACTCCCACCCCCTCCTGCAGGACGCTGAGGATGCCCGGTGTTTAGGCCTAACTATGCCCCTCTCTCGTAGACCCCATGATGGAGCTGGCAGGCCCCGACCCCTCTGAACTTGACAACCATCAGGAGATGGAGGACTTCGAGGAAAACGCCTACACCTACAGCAGTGTGGACGGCAGCACGGAAGCCAGCGCCCTCACTGAGCAGGCCATGAAAGAGATGGCCTACTACAATGTGCTATAGCGGGCTGCTGAGTGGGGGAGGGGGGCGCAGGGTGAGACCCACCTACTGAGGGCTGCACCTGTGCAGTCCAGAACCAAGCTACTGCCCACTGCCCAGCCCCCCTCCCCCCCACCCTCAGTCACTTGCACCACTAGGGACCTTTAGACCAAATGGAGACTGTACTACTGTCCTTGCAGGGAGCTGGGCGCAGGCCTAGGCACCCCAGTGAGGGAAAGGTAACCAGGAGGCCCACATCTGGTTCTCCTTGGCCTGCTGCTGTGGGTGGGTAGGGGAAATACTAATGAGGCCTCTTCACAGGCACAGACTTAGAGGTCTTCTCCAAGCCACCTCGGGCGTAGAGGGGCTCTCCAGGAAGAGAGTGCTTGAGTCAGGTCTTGTCTCTCTCCTGCACCGACTCTGGCCTTTAAGGACATCTGAGCTCCTGCACTGGCCAGCACTGCCCACCACACCCTGCTCAGACCCAAGAACCTCTTCCCTTCCCCTGTCACTCAAGAGCCAGGCAGGGCACTCTGCCTTCTACCTCCTGGGCCTCCCCTCGCTCCATGCAGGCATGCATGCGGCCCTGGCCCTGCCCGTAGGAGCTGGGGAGTCCAGCCTCCAGAGCACCCTTGCCCCAGCCCCATTTGAAAGAATGTCCCTGATGTGCATTTCAACAAATTTCATCCAGGTCTGCCCCAAGCTAAGGCACCAACCACAGCGTCCTCACCAAACAAAATCAGGACATGCCTTTGTGTCTGGCAAACATTAACAAAGATAGGTGGAGGCCCCTTGAGCCAGCGGGGAGGGGCAGGGTGACATCTCTGGGACCAGGAGAGGCTGTCCTCAGGGGAAGCCAAGGAAGACCACCCATGGGAAGAGGGGAACTAGAATGTTTTGTTTTTGTTTTTTATGAGCAAGCAGGTGTTGTGAGGAGTGGGTAAGCTGAAGCTCAGCAGGCTCCCAAGGAAGAGCAGCATATTTAATTGAAGACCATAGAGAGGGGGGAGTAATCTTTTTTTGAGCAAGTGAGGATATTTTGAAGGTAATTTATGTTTTCTTTTCCAACTCTCTTGTCTATCATGTTTGATGGAGAGGGTTTTTTTGTTTTGTTTTGTTTTTGATTTGTTCTTTCAAGCCTCAGCTTTCTCGTGTGCTGTGTGTGCTTCCTGCTTCCCTTACCTAAAGCAATCAGGCCTGAGGGACCTGTGCCCTGGCCCAGGTGTGTCACTGGCTGGGAGCCTCAGAAGGCTAAGGCAGGAGGAAAGGGGAGGCGGAGAACCTACCTGGCCCTCTTCAGCCATCGGTTCTGTGCCACCCAGGCAGCCAAGGCTTCTGACTGCACAAGGCCAGCTGGCCCTCTTCAGCTGTCTACTCTGCTCCCCTCTGTCCCCCAGGTAATGACCCGCACATCAATAATCTCCCAAGTACCCAAACCCCTGCCCACGAATCCCAAGGCCCCCAAGGGGAGGAGCAGGCAGGGCTAACCCCAAAAAGACATAGATGACGCCACCAGCTTTGGCTGAGAAACCAAGAGGGAGAACCAGCTGGGGCAGAGGGTGCTGATTGGCAGTACAACTGCCCCCAAGCCTGTCCCTAAGTGAGACACCAAGCCAGGCCTCAGGGTAGCTGTTCAGGACTGGGAGTGAGGGGGACAGTGGTCTAAATGTGGTTTCCCGTGGCTCCCAGCCTCCCAGGTGCCCATCACAATGACCCTCAGGTGGCAGTGATTAGGTGTCACTGTACAAGACATTTCTCCTGCTGAGCAGAAGGCATCACCCCTGCAAACTACCTCTTCCCACAACGACTTTCTCCCCTGGAACCAAAAAGCACCCTGTACCTCCTTCCCCTCCTCCTCCTCCTCTCCTGCCAACGCAGTGGCCTTGGTCTTGGAAAACAGAAGGAAGAAGTCTGGCCTGGGTGGGATCTCCCTTTGTCTCCCAGCCTGCCATTGGCACAACCCTCTGGTGGGGGGGGGGGGTGTGCCATACTCAGAAACCCCTGCCCTCGCCCTGTGCAAAGCAGAGAGGAAGGCACAGCACAGTACACAGTTGGAACCGGAGGTGGCCCTGGCGGAATTCCACTCTAACTTATTTTGAAGTGTATACAAACCAACGGTTTAGCGATTCCACTTGTGCAGAGCCCTACTGTGTTTTTATGTTCCTGTTTAAAAGAGAAGTTTACTTAGCAATAATTATAAATAAATGAGTATTCTTTAGCGAGGTGACTGCATGTGCTTCTTGCTGCTCTGGGTGGCCCTTTCCCCCCTGGAGGTCCCAACAAGGCTCCCTAGTCACATGCCACACAGCATCCCTCTCTGGAACTACAGGACAGTCTCAGCCACCTGACCTGCCAGATGGTGGGGGGTTGGGGGGGGGAGACATGCTCCAAGCCCCAAGGGTGGGTTTTATTGTTTGAGACAAGGTCTCATAGCCCAGATCTACCTGTGAAAGGCTGGACTACAGATGGGTTCTTCCACATCCAGCTCCTTTTTCGGGGTTGTTTTTATAGTTTTGAGGCTTTTCGTGACAGGCTCTCACTGTCTAACTGTGCTACCCTGGAACCCAACTTGTCTAACTGTCTCGGCTTCCTGAAGCAAGATTACAAGTGTGCACACGCACCTGGCCTTTTCAGGTTTCTCGTTCTCTTTTCTATTTTTTGAGACACGTTAGTCAAACTCACAGTGACTGATCTTTCTACCCGAGCCTCCCAAGTGCTGGGATTACAGCATTGCTGTCCCTGACCTTTTTTTCCCCAAACACTCCCGCTCTTGGATCTGCAAACTTAAAACCTGTAGCTAGAGATGAGAGACAGTTGGTTAAGAACACTTGTTGGTGGGCTGGAGAGATGGCTCAGCAGTTAAGAGCACCCGACTACTCTTCCAGAGGTCCTGAGTTCAATTCCCACCACCCACATGGCAGCTCACAACTGTCTCTAACGCTGATTCCGGGGGCTCCCGTGCCTCTTCTGACTTCAGTGGGCCCTGCATGTTGTGGTACACAGACATGCAAACAGGCAAAAATACCCCATAAAGTAGGGAAATGGCTTTTAAACCCGAGGCCAGGGCTATGGATGAGGCTTGTTTGGTAGAGTGCTTGCCTACTACACGGGAGACCACCCTGGATTTCACACCCAGCACCGAATGCACTGTATCGTGACACACGCCCACAATCCCAACGTTCAAGAGGTAGAGACAGGAGGCTAAGAAGTTCAAGGTCATCCTTAGTTATATGGAAATTTGAGGCTAGTCTAGGATACACAAAGCCATGGGTCTTTAAAAAAAAGAAAAAAAGGGGTTGGGGATTTAGCTCAGTGGTAGAGCACTTGCCTAGGAAGCGCAAGGCCCTGGGTTCGGTCCCCAGCTCCGGAAAAAAAGAAAAAGAAAAAAAAGGTAGATGATCTTAACGATAAAATGCTTGCCTTAGCTAACTAAACTCAATTCCCAGCACTGCCCAGCATCAACTCTGGATACAGAGAGCAGACAGCTCTTGGACAGGGCCAACGAGCAGAAAGAGAACTCACTGACCGCATGGGGACAGTGCTTTTTACAGTGAGTGTATACATGGCGTTGGAGCAACTTCTCAACGTTACTTTCCTAGTATAAACCTGAGGATACAACAGGGGAACATGTATACACATAGACATAGGGAATCTGAGCGGGCTGCAGAGCAGACACCAGGGGATCTAGCGGATAACAAGGGCAAAGGAACCTGAGCACCTTTAATCCCAGCCTTGGGACCTTCATGACTTGGAGACCAGCCTGACCCATACAGTGAGTTCCTAACTAGCCAGAGCTATGTGGTGATGGGGCCTCCACTCGGCTAAATAAATACAAGGATGAAAGAGGCTGGGTGCAGAGGTAGAATGTTTGCTCAGTGTGCGCAAAGCCCCCTGGGTCGGAGACTCCCGCACTACAAAAGGTGCGCGTGTTAATAAGTACCTAGACTAACAGAGAATGACGATCCCTAAGGAGAGAGGGGTCACCCTAGGAGATTCTATGTGAGCCTCTGCCCTTTGCCCTTAGGCCCCAGCTGCCTCCTCTAGCTCAGGGACAAACCCTGCAGGCCACTTTGTGAGGAAGCCAGGACCTTCCCCCAAAAGTCTGGCAACTCAGGCAGCCTGTGAAGAATGCATGAGGCCCACAGGCTGCCTTGTTCCCTCTCATGTAAAGCAGCCCCCTACCTGTCCTATTAACAGCCTGAGGCACCCTAACCCTGTCCCTGGGGCATCCTACCAGCTACTTCCTCTCACTCAGGGACAAAGACATCAAGACCATTTTGTGAAGAGCTTTTTAGTAGCTAAATATGGCACCACGTGACTCAGGGCAATATAAATTACAGTATGCAAAACACACTGACTGGCTGAGGTAAAGCGCACCGTTCCTGCCTCGTGTCCACTGTGAGGGAAATTGCTCACATGCTTTAAAAAACATCTCCATCATATATATATATATGTAAAAAAATAATCCCCTAGAAAGGCCACCAGAGAGGGGGGCTACAACGCCCACCCTCTACCATGTACGGAGCACCCACTGGAGCTGGGTAGTGTAGTGTCCACCCCTACTGCTTGCCCAGAGCTCTGTCCAGGTTGCTCTTAATGGTGTCCAGGAAGTCTGTGGTGTTCAGGAAGTGCTCATTCAGCTTCACACTGCCAAGAGAACATGGAGGGGGGGTGACTCAGGCCTCCTGGAGCCCATTAACCAAGCCCTTCCAAGGCACATCAGACCTCAGGCACCGGAATGGCCTTCTCATGCCACCAGGCACAGGTCCAAGTTTGCTAGTAGCCCACTGCTAAGAGGGCCACAATAAATTCAGCAGAAAGTTAAAAGCTACCTGTCATAAGCCTCGTAGAAGAAGCTGGGGAAAGGTTTAAGGAGAAGAGGAAAGAAACTAAGCAACTGCCAGCGGGGACCAACTCAGACCTGGCCTAGGGAGGCTTGGCCTGAGCCATTTGTTAGGATTTGTCCTGTCCCAGACCCCAGGAGGCTCTACCCACTCATGAGAGGGACTCTAAGTGGGGTCCCCCGGTTTCCTCCCCCGTGCTGAGGTCTCAAGCCCTGTTTCCCAAAGCACACACTTGCTGAGGCCATGGATGCAGCCAGCCAGGTCCTTGGTCATAGCTCCGCTCTCCACAGTCTGCACGCACACCTTCTCCAGAGTCTGTGCAAACCTGCAGGAGATGCGACAGAGTGAGGCCCTGGCATGCTGGGCAGACCTGTGTGGGCTATATCAGTTCAAATCCTCCCCATGAGCTCACCTGATGAGGTCCTGGTTCCCATCCAGCTTCCCTCGATGCTCCAGACCCCGTGTCCAGGCAAAGATGCTGGCAATAGGGTTGGTACTGGTGGGCCGGCCCTGGGGACAGGTCACGGGATCAGCCGAGCACCAGATACAGCTGTGTACCTCCAGACCTGCAGAGCAGGCTCATCCTCCCAGCCCTCAGGGCCAATGGGATTTGGACCTTGAAGTGCACACATTTACCTTCTGGTGTTCTCGGTAGTGGCGGGTGACTGTCCCGTGAGCAGCCTCAGCTTCAATGGTCTTCCCGTCAGGGCAGACCAGCACAGATGTCATCAGGCCAAGGGAGCCAAATCCTGGGGGGGGGGGGGGGGGGGGGAGCAGATCTCCCCTCAGGGCCATGCTTCAGCTCAGAAAGAACCCTTTGCCTTAGACCCCATGCCAGCCCATTGCAGCTGAGAAGACAGTAGAGCCCTTCCAGACAGCTGTCGCCATGCTAGAACTCTGTGTGCTCCCTTTCCAGACCCCACAGCCTGACGCTGTCGATCCTGAAGCCCCACAGGAGACCATTCCAAGAAGAAATAAGCCACCATCAGCTATTCTGCAACCCTCCTGCTGCAGTTAGCCCCTTTTTTCCAAATGTCCCCAAATCCAGATTTCAGCTAGAATGAGTCTGTTGTCAAGGACTCTGGGGAATCGAAAAACTCCCCCAGACCCACAAAGAACGTGAAGGTCGGAGGAAGAAAAAGTGGGGAACTTACATAAGAAAAAAGATCCAGCTTGGTCTTGTTTTCTGGGTGTTTGTTTGTTTGTTTGTTTGTTTGTTTTTATTTTGTGCAGGGGATGGTGCACATGTGTCAGTGTATGTATGGAGGTCAGAGGACAGCTTTGCAAGAGTCTGTTTTCTCCACCATGTAGGTTCTGGGGATCAGACCCAAGCTGTCAATCTCAGTGGCAAGCGACTTTACCACTGAGCCACCTCAAAGAATCTTTCTGTCTTGTTTATTTTTGTTTGGCCTGGAACTCACCAGGTAACCTAAGCTGGCCTCAAATTACAGAAGTCTGCCTACCTCATCCTCCTGAGGGCTGAGGATACAGGTATGAGCCACCTGAATCAGCAGCCTGCACTCCTTTCTCTGTTACAACAGTCACAGGGACAAGGATGGGCAGATCCCTTGGGCTCACCCAGTCAGCTGGTCTCCAATAAGGCAGAGGGAAGACAAGACAGCTCGGCTGGTAAAGGTTCTTACCACCAAGCCTGACAACCTGAGTTCAATCTCCAGGACCCACACAGCAGAAAGAATCAACTCCTTCAGGGTGCCCTCTGCCCTCTGCCCTCTGCCCTCTGCCCTCCACACATGTGCTGCGGCATACACACAAGCACAGATAAATAAAGGCCTGTGGTTGTAGCTCAGTAGTAGTGCGCTCGCCTAGCTTTCATGAGGCTGTATATATAATCCCCAGGAATTATAAACACATAAAAAATGTTAGAGAGGTTCTGTTATGTAAGTCTGGCTGTCCTAAATAAAACTGGTTATGTCCTCAAATACAGAGATCCAACTGCCTCTGTTTATAATGCCACCATGCTTGGTCTTATAAGGGTAATTTTTAAAATGTATGCTAAAAAACAGTAATGTGGAGCACAATAGAAGATACCTGACATCAATTTCTGGTCTCCATGGACGGACACACACACACACACACACACGCACGCACGCACGCACGCACGCACGCACGCACGCACGCACGCGTGCGCGCCCTCCGGAAGATCTTGGATGCATCTTACTTTCTTCCTCAGAGCCTCTATCTCTTTCACTTAGCCCTTGTGCTTACAATCATAATGACTTTTTTTAATTAAAAAAAAAAATCGCTAGGTAGTTGTACACACTTTTAATCCCAGCACTCAGGAGGCTGAGGCAGGTGGATCTCTGAGTTTGAGGCCAGCCTAGTCTACAGAATGAGTTCCAGGACAGCCAGAGCTACACGGAGAAACCATCTCAAAAAAAAAAAAAAAAAAAAAAAAAATCATTCCAGTCACAGACTAATAGTTCCTCGACCGCAGAGAGATGGTTGTTCAGCGTACCTTGAGCCAGGATGTCAGACTGTACATCTCCGTCATAGTTCTTGCAGGCCCACACAAAGCCACCGGAAGACTTGAGCACCTGAGCCACCATGTCGTCAATGAGCCGATGCTCGTACCAGATCTTATTCTTGTCAAAGTCAGTCTTATAGTGCCTGGGGGCAAAAGGACTTGTCTCGGGGAGAGCACAGGAATCTGGCAGGTTAAAGGCCCCTCCCTGAACCTCAAAGCTAAACCAAGCACACTGTAAAAGCAACCTCCCCAAGTAGGGATGGCGCAAGGGAGCTGGGGTACTGCGGTGCCCTCAGGAAGCATCAAAGGCTGTTACTTGTCAAAGATCTCCTGGAAGATGTCCTTGAAACGCCCGTCATAGGCCTTCATAATGGTGTTCTTGGTGCTCAAGTAGAGCGGCCATTTCTTCTGGATAGAGTACTGGAAGCAGCTGTGCGCGAAGCCCGAAATGGACTGTGGGGAGAGTGGGCATAGCATGGCCCCCAGGCTGAGGACTGCCAGTCTGCCATGGTCCCAGGGCCAGAGCCAGGGCCAGCAGCATCCCCATAAGACTCCTCGACTTCTGCTGCCCCTGATACTATGGTTGGCCAATCTTCTCCCACCAGACTTCTGGGAGCACAGACCCCTGCCGCCAACTTCACTTTGGACAGCTCGACCTCACAATTAGACCTTATATGGCTGGTGCGGGCCTGGTTAAGCAGCCTACTACTAGGCTTGATTGACCGCCTGTCTCCAGTTTATCCAATCAGAGCCCTTCTTCCCTGGCCATCAGTGATTGGCTCAAAGGTAGTCATGTGACCCAATCCTGGCCTGTGCAAGAAGGCAGTGCCAGGAAGACCAAGTGGTCTTTTCTACCTCTTCCTGGCATAAGAGTGAGGCCAACAGAAGCAAAGATAGGCAGACATAGAGATGGGCTGGAGAGGAGAACGGCCTTACCTCGTCGGTGTTGTACATCCCCATACCAACGCCTCCGGCAGGGAAGTTATACACCTCCCACTCCTTGGCACCACTGCCATCCTTTGGGGTGAAGACCAACTTGAACATGCCAGCTCGATCTACCACAAAATCTGTGGCCTTGTACTGCAGAGAAAAGAGGCAGTTTAAGCCAAGGCTTCCTGTCGGGACCATGAATCAACAGACTGTGTCTCTAAGTCTGGCCTACCTGGTCGCCATGGGCGTGTCTGCCAATGGTGATGGGCTTGGTCCAGCCAGGGACAAGGCGGGGGATATTTTTGCAGATAATTGGCTCTCTGAAGACCGTTCCCCCAAGGATGTTACGGATAGTTCCGTTAGGGCTCTTCCACATTTTCTTCAGCTTGAACTCTGTGAGGACAGGGATACATACGATAGACCCACCACAGCCCCACCTTTCAACCAGAAAGTATCCCAAGCCATACAGAGGCCCCAGAAGTCATCCTGGACTCATCCAGAAGAAGAGTCTAGAGTCTAGGGCAGTGGTACTCAACCTGGGGGTTGAACAATCCTTTCAAACGGGTCCCCTAAGATCATCGGAAAAACACAGATATTGACATTACAATTCACGACAGTAGCAAAATTACAGATATGATGTAGCAACGAAAATAATTTTATGGTTGGGAGGTCACCACAACATGAGGAACTTTATTGAAGGGTCCCAGCAGTAGGAAGGATGAGAACCATGCTGGGTTGTCATTAAATAAGTTGTAAAGTGCCCAGAACAGTACCTGGCTGCCATTATTACTAGGTCCACAGGGAGGTTGTTTAGTGAGGAGAAAAGGCAGCCTCCCTCCACCCCAGCCTGTCCAAGACACTACGACCTTGTCCATAAGAGAATGAGCTGTAAACCCCAGCACTGGACTGGAGATGTAGCCCAGTGACACAGGGCTTGCCTGGCATTTGTCAAAGAAATGAGCTCAGGACTAAAATTGACCCAGTGGGCTATAGACAGCTGGTCTGAAGACTGCCCTTTCCTGGGTTTCCCTTTGTTACCGGTTTGCAGGGCTGGGGATTGAGCCCGGGGCCTTGTAGCATGCTAGGCAAGTGCTCTGTCCCTGAGCTCCGAAGAGTAACTGGAAGGTTTGTCTCTAGCTTCCTCCTTTTTTTTTTTTTAATATTTATTTATTTTATAAGTATATATTGAGGCTGTCTTCAGACACACCAGAAGAGGGCATCGGATCCCATTACAGATGGTTGTGAGCCACCATGTGGTTGCTGGGATTTGAACTCTGGACCTCTGGAAGAGCAGTGAGTGCTCTTAACCACTGAGCCATCCTTCCAGCCCATCACTAGCTTCCTCAGACTGCAGAAATCAGGAAGGAAATGCCCTAAAGCACATTCATGTGCAGTGGGGGTAATCAAGCAGCCACACTTCAAAAGAGAGGGTGTCTTCAGAAGACGCTGACAGTTCCAGGGAAGGCAAGTTTAACCTTTAGCCACCATTACGGCATCACTGACGCCCACCCTCCCCGGGCTTCTGCCCAGCCTCCATATACCAGCCTACCAAACAGGCCAAGAGGCCAGAAGGCCAGGCTGTGAAATCCCTTCACATGAGAGTAGCAGTACTGTGGCAGTACTGTCTCTCCCTGTAATTGCTGATGCCTCTGGCTGGTGTAAGCCATACAGCACAGCAAGGACCTCCTTCCTGCTTCTAGCAGACTTGAAAGTCTGGCCTGACCATGAGAATGAGGCTGATCCCTCATCGCACCTCCCCAAGGCACATCATAGTGACCTGAGGCCCTGCTGTACATCAGGCTTTCTGAGCAGACTGGACTGACTCTCAGTCTCCCCCTTCAGCCTCAGGGAAGAAGCTCAGCTCTGGAAGCTCCCATCTCCCGGTCTGGTAATGAGTGACACAGCCAATTGCTTCCATCTAAGTGTTATAGCCTATGACCCTCCCGGGCTCTGAGACCCCGCCACACTTCCTACCTTCCACACGGGCCTCATCGGGGGTGATTGTAGCACACTTAACAGCCACACTGTACTTCTGAGTGGCCAGCGCAGAGTCGATGGTGACCTGGTCATTGGTCTGGTCACGGTTTGGAAGCCCAAGGTCAAAATACTTGAGCTGGACATCCACGTGAGGCAGGATGAGCTAGAGAAGAAAGCCGGAGTAAAGTAAGGCCAGACAATTGACTTGGACAGGATGCTGTGGCCAGACAAGGTGACAGCCTGGGGCTACACGGTTATGACTCTGTCTCTGACTGGAGAGATGGCTAGGAGTTAAGTATACCGCTCCTGCCGAGGGCCTAAGTTCAATCCCTAGAACCTACATCAGGTGACCAATTGTAACTTCAGCTCCAGAGAAGCTGCCACCTCTGGCCACTGTGGGAACTGGCGCCCACATGTGCATACACATGTGCACACACATGTGCACACACATGTGCACACACACACACACACATAATAAAAATAAATCTTTGTTGCTGTTGCTGTTGTTGAGAGGGTTCTCACTATATAGTCTTGGTTGTCCTGGAACTCAAAGGCATCCACCTGCCTCTGCCGTGTGAATGCTGGGATTAAAGACATGCACCACTGCATGTATGTCTGTTTTGCTTACATGTATGACTGTGCATATGCATGCCTGGTCCCTGTGAAGAGAGAAGAGTGTATTGGACAGTGGGTGCTGGGAATTGAACCTGGGTCTTCTGCAAGAACAAATGCTGCGCCATCTCTCCAGCCCTGCTAAAATATTATGAGAAAAAAAAAAAAAAAAAAAAAGCTAGGTGGTGGTGGCTCACACCTTTAATCCCAGCACTGGGAAGGCAGAGGCAGAACGATCTCTATATGAGTTTGAGAGCAGCCTGGTCTACAGAGTGAGTTCCAGGACAGCCAGGGCTACACAGGGAAACCCTTTCAAAAAACAAACAGAAAACCAAAACCAACCAATTCAACAAACAAAAAAGCCCGTCTCACAGCGAGGCATGGTAGCACATGCTGTGTGGTTGCTGCATTCAGAAGTCTGAAGCGGAGGAGCACTGTGAGTTTGAGGGCAGTTCGGGCTACAGAGTGAGACTTTGGCAAACAAAACAAAACACTAATTAAATTAAAGAAGGTACAGGGGCTGGAAAGGTAGTTCAGGGGATATGAGCTCTTGTTTCTCTTGTAAAAGACACAGGGTCTTCAGATCCCAGCACGCACATGGTAACTCACAACCACCCATAACTTCAGCTCCATGGAAACTGACACCTTCTTCTGACCTATGTGGAAGGCACCAGGCACACATGTGGTGTCCACACGTACAGGCAGACAAAATATTTATACCCATAAAAGAAACAAATCTGAAATAACTTTTCAATTAAAAAAAAACAAAAGCTGAAGTGATGGCTCAGGGTTAGGAGCACTTGTTGCAAAACCATGAGGAGCTGTTTGGACTCCAGCAACCAAAATAAGCAGGCCATCTTGTATATGCTTGTATCTGAGAGAGAGACAGGGGGCGGAGTGTGTGGGAGGGGAGGGTGTGTGCCTGCTAGGGCTTGCCGGCTTCCAGAGAAAGCACAAGCTTCAAGCTCCGAGTTCCAAGAGAAACGACCTCAGTGAACTACTGGAGAGTGAATGATCACCAAATACCATCTTCTGACCTCTGTACCCATGCGCGCGCGCGCACGCACACACACACACACACACACACGCACGCATTTATTACATTTATTTCCCTATTTTGTGTGTGTGTGCGCACGTGTGCACGCGTGCATGCATGTTCATGTATGTAGATGTGCCTGCGCCATGGCTAGCACAAGGAGAACAGAAAACAACTTGCAGTAATTTGTCCTTCCCTTTCTCTGTGTGGGTCTCAGGGATTGAACTTACATCCTCAGGTTTGTCAGCAAGCACCTTTACCCTCCGGTCTATCTTGCCTACGCCAATTGATCTCCTTTTTTTGTTTTTTTGTTTTTGTTTTTAAAGATTTATTTATTCTATGTATGTGAGTACACTGTCACTTTCTTCAGACACACCAGAAGAGGGCATCGGATATCATTGCAGATGGTTGTGAGCCACCATGTGGTTGCTGGGATTTGAACTCAGGACCTCTGGAAGAGCAGTCAGTGCTCTTAACCACTGAACCATCTCTCCAGCCCTCCTTTTTTTTTGTTTTGTTTTGAGTTTTTGAGATAAGGTTTTCCTGTGTGGCCCTGGCTGTCCTAGAACTCGCTCTGTAGACCAATCACTCAAAGATCTACCTGCCTCTGCCTCCCAAGTGCTGGGCTTGACAACATAGCTCTCCAGGTGAAGGCACTTACTGCCAAGCCTGACAACTGGAGTCTAATCCCTGGGCCTCACTTGGAAGGGGGGAGCTGACAAGTCCTCTGACCTCCATGTGTGCACGCTCATGTACACAAATATAATAAAACGCTTTGAAGAGAAAAAGAAAGAAGACTGGAAAAGCTTGCACATTTCAGCACCAGAGAAAGAGAAAGACCCAGACTGCTCAGGACAGGCACTGGCTAAAGACAAAGAACTGGCAACCACTAATTTTGTTACAGGAGGGAGGTGGGGCAGAAAGTGAGAAACGGGGCTGCGCTCTACCGGGGACCCACGAGACCCATGGGGACCTGCCACCCTCTGAGGGAGGGGTACTACCTTCTCCTTGATGAACTGCCAGATGATCCGGGTCATCTCATCGCCATCCATCTCCACCACCGGCTTCTCCACCTTGATTCTCTTCTCAGCATCTAGAATTGGACACAAAGCATATCACGTCCCCGCTCCGGGGCAGCACCAAAGGAGCCCTTCTCCTCCCTGCCAGTTCAATACTTCAATAAGGAGGGGACTAAAGACAACAAGGACTCCAATGATCCAGCAACTCCTCCCTCTTCTGCTTTCAGGACCTCCAAGTAGAGCTAACCCATCCCAGCTTAGGGGGCTGGATCCAGCCTGGCCAATCAGATCTTTTCCCCTTGGAAGCTGAATAGGCCAAGAGAGAACCACAGCCAGATGGCCTACTCGGTCCAGCCCCAAGTCAGGGAAATCTGCAAACTCTTCACTTCCACTGTCTTCGCTCTTCTCTTTCCCCTGTGATCCTGTGTCCTTCCAATGTGACCTTTTCACAGTCACTAAGTTTGACTGTTGTCTGCAAGCTGAGAGTCCCCAAAGCTTGAAACCAAGAGAGAAACGTGCAGATCCCCAGCAAGAGCCCAACACGTGCCTGACAACAGTACAAGCCCCCTTATTATTACAGTCACCATATATTGCAAAACAACCCCAAGGGAAGTGTCCCAGTGCCATCTTGTTTATTTGTTGTTTGTTTGGTTGATTCTCTGGTTTGTTTTGTTTGTTTTGGTTTGGTTGGTTTTTTGAGACATACTCACTTGTAGCCCTGGCTCTTGAACTCCTGATATAACAAAAGATAACCTTGAAAGTCTGATCTTTCTGTCTCTACCTCCTTCATTCTGGGATTTCCTGCCTGTAGTAAGTACTCCTAACTGCTGAACATCTCTCCAGTTCCTTAAAAATATCTTAAAGAACCTCAACAAGTTAGTGTGGGGCAACTCAGTTGATAAAATGCCTTTTTAGCATACATGGGCTTAATCCTTAACATTCCAAAAACTGAGTGTGGCGGCAAGTGCCAGCAATCCCAGCACCCAGGAGAAGAAGGTAAATTCAAGGTAAATTTGAGGCCAACCTGGGATACCTGAAAGTTTGTCTGGAAAGAAGAAAGAAAAGAAAAGTCTGGGGCTGGAGAGATGGCTCAGAGGTTAAGAGCACTGACTGCTCTTCTAGAGGTCCTGAGTTCAATTCCCAGCAACCACATGGTGGCTCACAACCATCTGTAATGGGATCCGATGCCCTCTTCTGGTGTGTCTGAAGACAGCTAAAGTATACTCATATAAATAATAAATGAATCTTTAAAAAAAAAGAAAAGTCTGAAGGGCCTTAAACATATCATTGCCCTACAACACACAGCCCAACCATAGCTCATATACAGTTAGCAAACCAGCTCACTTCAAAGGCATGCAAATGATTGTATGAGACAGAGACACACAGAGATAGATGGGAGACAGAGAGACAGACAGACTGACAGACACTCTGAGAGATCATTAAGGGAGAAACAGCAGAGCTAAGGAGTGCAGTTGATGTCAAAGGCAAGAAAGTCAGAATCCAGGTCCCCTGTTCAGTGTACCTTTGTCCTCATGGGTCAGATGCCAAGAAGTCAAAAGCACAGATGTGAACTGGCTCCCTCCTGGGAACTAAAGGCAGATGTAGCTGGCTCATTAACATACCCAAGATGCCACAGGGATCTTCATCCCGAGCTACAGAGTTTCACTTTGGGCTAGAGCTTAAGTAAGAAGGGCTGGAAACAGTCTGCTGGACAGAATTTGCCTAGTTTCTAGAAGACTCTACTGAGAGTTAATCTAAGGACCGCTTGTCAGATTTTTTTAAACCTATGACACTAGCCAGTTCTTAGGGTCTCAACCTCATCAACAGATAAACACAGCCCTATGCCAGCAGCATATGAGTTCCAAACCCCCTTGTGGAGGGTAAGGAGAGCAAAGTCACGATCACATGGCTGTGTTCATGGAATTAGAAAACACAGGGCCTATTTATTCACATGGCAACCTGGTGCGAACTAAGCTTTGTTGACACTGAGATATTAAGATCTGAAACCACCCAGGGAGGGAGGGGAAGAGAGGTGGAGGAGGACAAGGAGGAGATGGAAAAAACAGGTAATGGAGCCAACACTGCTGTCAGACTCCAAGGATACTCGGGCTTCCCAGAAGAGCTAGCGTCTCTCTTTTTTTTTTGGTTCTTTTTTTCGGAGCTGGGGACCGAACCCAGGGCCTTGCGCTTCCTAGACAAGCGCTCTACCACTGAGCTAAATCCCCAACCCCAGAGCTAGCGTCTCTGAGCCCACACCAGCTAGGCCCTCTTGCTTTGCCTTAGAAATTGATGTCCCCCCCCCCATACTAAAAACTGAACCTGGAGCTTTGCATATTCACGCCAAACTCTCATACACTAGACTACACCCCTTTGATGGTTTGAATAAAAATGGCTCCCATAGGCTCACATATTTGAAAACTGAGTCATCAGGAAGTGGCGCTATTTGAGAAGGATTAGGAGGTGTGGCCTTGCTGGAGTAGGCGTGGCCTTGTTAGAGGAAGTATATCCATAGAGGTGGGCTTTGAGGTTTCAAAGCCCAAATCAGGACTAATCAGCCTACAGTCAGGATACTGCTGTAAGTTACTTCTCCTGCACCACATCGGCCCGCTGCCATGCTTCCCACCATGATGATATAGACCAAGTCCCTGAAACTGTAAGCTGGCCCCCAACTAAATGCTTTCATTTATAAGAGTTGCCTTGGGTCATGGTATTTCTTCACAGCAATAAACCTTTGACTAAGACAACTTCAATTCTAAAAAGTCCTTTTCTTCCCTCTTACTTGATGCTGTGGATTGAACTTAAGGCCTCACACATGTTAATAAGCAATCCCCCTACCATCATCCAGATAGTAGGTTTTTGTTGTTGTCGTCGTTGTTGTTCAATTTGGGTTTTAGTTTGGGGGTAGGGTGACAGGGTCCCACTGTGTAGCTCAAGTTGGCCTTTAACTCTTTCTATATCCCAGGGTGACCTCAAATGCAAAAGTTTTGCTGCCTTGCCTCCTGAACATGGGGATCACAGGCATCAGCATCACCATATCAGGCCCAGGTAGTTGTAGTTTTCAAATATCCATTTAGTGACTACTATTTTTTTAAAAATCAGGAGAGGGACTAGAGAGATGGCTGGGTTTCTGTTGAAGAGGGCCTCGGTTTGACTCCCACCATCTGATGGCTTACAGCTGTCTGTAACTCTAGTCCCAGGGGACCTGATACCCTCTTCTGACCTCCTTTGGGCACCAGACACACATATGCTACACATAAAAATGTGCATGCAGGTAAAACATTCATAAACATAAAACAATTTTTAATGTAAATGAGGAGGCCTAGACAGATGGCTCAGAGGGTAAGTGTACATATTTCCCATCCACAGGACTTGAGTTCATTCCCAGTATCCAGGTCAGACAGCTCACAACCTCCTGTAAGAATTCGTATGTGGATAGTTCCAAGATGGCTTCGGTGGTGTTGTATGTGTCTCTCAGCTGCTGGGCTGGGCTCTGGGGCAGCCAATGTCGAGGAAGGTTCAGCTCATATGTGGAAGGCCCTCACCTACTTCATGATGCTGCTTGGGGTAAGAGTGAGCATGCTCAACGTTTTCCTGAAGTCGAGACATGAAGAGCGCAGAGACCTGCATTTGTCACCTACCCCCATCTCCTCATCAGGACCAAATATTGTAGGATTCCTCTTACACCAGTACCTAGAGCAGTGAGCAGTCCTCAGCCTTCCTACTACTGAGACCTTTAACACAATTCCTCATGCTGTGGTGACTCCGTCTCTTTTTTCTTTTCTTTTCTTTTCTTTTCTTTTTCTTTCTTTCTTTCTTTTCTTTTCTTTTTTTTTTTTTTTTTTTTTTTTTTGGAGCTGGGGACCAAACCCAGGGCCTTGCGCTTGCTAGGCAAGCGCTCTACCACTGAGCTAAATCCCCAACCCCACTGTGGTGACTCCTAACGGTAAAATTATTTTCATTGCTACTTTATAGCTGTAATTTTGCTGTTTTGAACAGTAATGTAAATACTGTTGTAGAGAGAAGTTTACCAAAGCGGGTCTCAAGTCAAGAGTTGAGAACTACTGGTCTAAAACACAGGTCAGTACAGAGAAGCACAGAGAAGAGGCTAAGGGAGCCAGGGGCTAAAGGAGGAGAAACTAGGAAATGACTGTTTCATAGATACAGAGTTTCAGTTTTGCAAGATGAAAAGGTTCTGAAGATGTCTGGGGTGATGGCTACAAAGTAACAACACTGAACGCTACTGAAGAGAGGAGTAAGCCGGGAGGAAGCGAACAAAGTATCAAGATACATTGTACAGATGGATTAACTTGTCAACGGAAAATTTAAATATACTGTTAAAATTAAAAAAGAAAGTGTCAAAGACTAAATAAAAGATAGTCTAGGGCCAGAGATACTCCAGTCTAAGGACCTAAATTCAATCTCAGGATTGAACTACCTGGTGGAAAGAACCAACTCCTGTGAGTTGTCCTTACACACAGGTGCTATGCCAAGCATGTACACACACACACACACACACACACACACACACACACACACACACACACACACACATTTAAGCAATGTAAAAAAAAATATTCTGAAAAACAAAAGTTGTCATGGTTAATATTTTCACCAAAATAAAAATGCCATGCCCCACACTCTTAGATCACAGCCTATATTGAAGAATGAGTTACTCTGACACTTAGAAGTAAGGAGAGCTGGGCCTCCCTGTTCCAGGCTTGACCTGCACTCTCTAGAGCACCCGAGGTCTCCAGGAATTGAAACCTTTTTCTGTTGTTTAGTTTTGCAAACAAACCATGCTTGAACCACAAGAGAACCAATAACGTAATAAAGCCAGACGCGGTAGGTGTCTGTCTTACAGTGGAGAACCTGAAGAGACGCTGTCTCAAATAAGGTGGAAGGGGAGTAATGAAACTCAAGGTTAACCTCTGACCTCCACCATGACACCATTGTGTGTGCCCATGTCATGGGGGAGAGGAAGAAGATAAGGGTCATGAAAACACAAGAAGCAGTACCAAAGCCTTTCTGAAAACTCTAAGTCCAGCCAGCTTGATTCTCCCAAGGGCCTAGGCTCCATGACCAGCATTGCAAAAGATAAATAAATAAAACACGGCAACTGAAGGGAGGACTCTAAAATTAAGACCTGAGCTTGTCTCCCGGCATCCACATCTGTCAGCTCACTACCACCTAGAACTTTAGCCCCAGGGAGTTCAATGCCCAATTCTGGCTTAGCAGGGATCAGCAGCACATGCATGCCACACACACACACAGGCACATAAAAATGAATCTTTATTAGTTGGAGAGATGGCTCAGCAGTTGGGTGCTCTGGCAGAGAATCTGGGCCTGATTCCCAGCACCCATATGGTAGCTCACAACCATCTGTAAGTCCAGTTCCAGAGGATCTGACCCCTTCGTGTGGCCTCCACAGACACCAGTCATTCATAATGCACATACAGGCAAGCACTCATATAGTGTGTGTGTATTTGTGTGTGTGTGTGTGTGTGTGTGTGTGTGTGTGTGTTTTCTCTGCATAACTCTGGCTGCCCTGGAACTCTGCAGACCTTAAACTCACAGAGATCTGCTTGCCTCTGCCTCCTGAGTGATGGAATTAAAGGTGTGTAACACCAACTCCCCGCAAAGAAAAACAATTTTAAGTAAAATTAAATAAAAATCTTAATTTTTGAAACAAAAAATAGATTAAGCATAAATCTGACCGTAATATACCTTGTGAAATCCTCTAGAACTTCCTTTTTCACTCTAAATCAAAATCAAAGTCCTCAAAAATGGCCCACAAGTTGAGGGTGTATCCCAGGTGGTAAGCACATGTCCTCCAGTTCAAAGCCCTATTTGACTGTCAGCACCAGACTAAAAGGGAGGAGAGCTGGGGGTGTGACTCAGAGGGCTTGCCTAGCATACACAGTCTCAGCACTGCAAAGACTGAGCATGTGGACACATTTATAATCTCAACATTCAGGAGGGCGGGGGCAGAGGAATCAGAAACTCAAGGCTATCCTCAGCAACTAGGAAGTTCAAAGCTAGCCTGGGGAACATGTGACCATAAGTGTAAGACTGTAAGACCATGAAACTGAAACCTCTGAAAACTGAAACTGTCCCCCACCAGGATTCTCAGAGAGGGATCTCTCTCTCTCTCTCTCTCTCTCTCTCTCTCTCCTCTATTTATTTGTTTGTTTGTTTTTGTTTTTGTTTTCTGAGACAGCATTTCTCTGTGTAGTATGGCCGTCCTGGAACTCAGTCCATACAGCAGGCTGCACCACCCAGCCAGAGAGGGAGCTTCCTAAGATGGGACATACTAAAAGATAGCATCAGCAGTAGAAAAAAAGCTGGTGCAGAATGAAGCCCTCAGGCCCATGCCCCTGTCCTACTGAGAAAATGCAAATGAAGGCAGAGATTGTGACCCCCACCCTCCCCTGCCGTCTTCATAAGGAATAGACTCCAGTATCCACCTTGGACACCTGGAACCGTGGCTAGCTCCATACTGTCTCAGTGTGTATTGTACTTTCTCCAGAGCAGACATGCTATGATAAAGCTTACCCTACAAATCAGGCATAGTTGGTGCTTAACAATAACTAATGAAATAGGACAGTCTTAGTAATAGACTCTAAGTTACATGAATGTGTTCTCTTAAAAAAAAAAAAAATCTGGGGCTGGGGATTTAGCTCAGTGGTAGAGTGCTTACCTAGGAAGCGCAAAGCCCTGGGTTCGGTCCCCAGCTCAAAAAAAAAAAAAAAAATCTGTACAGCCACAGACCTCAGCACACAGTACAAGCAGCCTTGGCTCCTGCAGGCCTCTTCCTCCGCTGGTATCTAAAGAATTAGCTTCCTCTCAGGTTGGCTTCACTCAGGTCGTTCCTGTCTGCCCCATTCCCATACACCTTGTACCCTCTTTATTTCTTCTTCTTAGCTTTTTCAATATTTACTGCAGCTACTCACCTGTGTGCACAAGCGCTCCATAGAGAACCTTTGAAGGTCAAAGGACAACTTGTAGGAATCTGTTCTTTCCTTCCACCATGTGGGTCCTGGGGATCAAACTGTCACTGGGCTTGGCAGCAAGTGCCTTTGCCCACTGTGCCTCTTTCTGACCCTATCCTTAGCCCATTACTATGCGTCACATTGGCTAACTACCTTGTTAAATGTCAGTACCCTCCCCATTAGAATTAAGGCCCAAAGGCAGAACTCTTCCCCATGCCTATTCCCAGCTCTGTCTCCTACATCCTGCATGGATTCCCAAAAGGAAGAAAACGTGCCAAAGTCATAGGGGAAGGGTAAATGTCCACCAGGGCTACCTGGCTCACTTCCTATTTTGATGAACGTGTTCCCTCCATTCCTGCTACCCAGGGCCATTGCCACACATAAGCAAAGATCTCTCGCATGTGATGGGCACCATGCCCAGAGCAGCTCACAGACTAGATGAGTATTTCTCATCCGGGCTGGAGGTGTGATTCAGTGACTGAATGCTTGCATAGCTAGCTTGCATCCGTGAGTCTCTGGGTAGGGGAGAGGGGTACACCCAGGTGTGAGGATACATGCCTGTAAGACTACCTACTAAGAAAGTAGAGGCAGGAGGATCACACATCTTAAAGCTAATCAGAACAATTTAGGAAGACCAGCTTGAAACAAAGTTTAGAAAAAGCCAGGGGGCTGCAAACTTATCAAACAGCACTTGCTCGCCATATGTGAGACCCTGACACATTTTACCTGGTATAGACTCCAAAGCAAACCACAGATCCCGACTTTATACAACAAGGAGCTGTGCCCGGAGTCTATCAAAGAAGAGGGTAGAATGAGCCCAAGAGGCCTCAGCTAAGGGTGGAAAAATCGGGGCAGCCAAGTCGTTCTACAGCAGCCGCTCTCAACCTTCCTAATACTGTGACCCTTTAATGCAGTTCCTCAGGTTGTGCTTAGATTATTTTTCTTGCTACTTCATATCTGTAAGTTTGTTAACCATTATGGATCATAATGTAACTTATCTGATATGCAACCCCTAAGAGGTCACAACCCACAGATTGAAAAACCCTGTTCTAGGTCTAGCACAAGCACCCAAACCAGCTCTGAGGGAGGAGCTGTTCTGGGGATGAGCAGCTGGGGATTTATCTGCTGTGCTTGATACAGCTCATGGGGAGCAAGTAAGGACTAACTCCTGGGTCTGCAGAACTTGATGAAGGGCCTATGGGACGGTGGGAAAGGCCACCTCCACAAGGTAGTCCTCTGATCTCCACACATGTACTGTAGTAAGTACACACACACAGAGACACACACAGAGACACACAGACACACACGCACACAAAGAGAGAGAGAGAGAGAGAGAGAGAGAGAGAGAGAGAACATACTTGTCTCTCTCACACATACATAATAAATAAGAAAGTTTTAAAAGTTAAAAAAAATACTGATGATCAACCATTGAATAATTTATTCTTTGCTCTTAGACACTGGGATTATTTGTCCCCTCCAAGAGTACAAGACTGGCAGTGTACCTTCCTGGCCCAGCCACCATGAACACCTAAATATGAGGCTGGAGAGATGACTCAGCAGTTAAGAGCACTTCCTGTTCTTGCTGAGGACCCACGTTCAATTCCCAGCACACACATGGCCGGCCTCTCACAGCCATCTGTAAGTGCAGTTCCAGGGAGTCCAGTGCCCTCTTTTAGCCTCTGTGGGCAAATAGGGTCACAGGTGGCACACAAGTTAAATAAAAATAAACAAATTTAAGTACATGTCTAAAAAGTTAAGGTGAGGAAATGACAAAGTTTCTAACCAGGAGTACAATAAAGGTAGTCTAAGTAAATGCTCTGTCCCCTGGAGAAGCTGCATCTCTTGCCAAGGTCTAAGTTATGCAGATGCTGGAGGTTGCAAGTGGGAACCAAGGGACAGCAAAGACACTGGATGGTCTTGGTTGGTTGGTTGGCTTGGTTTGGTTTGAATCACCTCCCCACTTGGAGACCTTTGGGAAGGACCTTCCACTGACTGCTTTTTTAAATATGTATCCATATTGGGGGGGGGGGTCCGTTCCTTTAATCCCAGACTTGGGAAGCAGAGGCAGGTGGATTGCTGAGTTTGGACCAGCCTGGTCTGCAGAGCGAGTTCCAGGACAGCCAGGGCTACACAGAGAACCCTGCCTCAATAAACCAAAATAAACAAACCATGTATCCAAATTCAGGATGTCAAAGGAGCCTTAAGGTAGTTTGTTTGTTTGTTTGTTTGTTTGTTTTGGTATTACCATTACCATTTTACCAGACTTCCCCACCCCCAAAAAAGAGAAAAGATAAAAAAGAAAAAAGCCCTGGGTGCCTTTAACTTCTATTTATTTTGCTGCAGAGCTGCCATATCGGTGTCTTGAAGACCTGAGGCATTTGACTGGGCCTCAGAGCTTAGAAGCAAATCCCAGAAGCACAAAGGCAGAAATGTCCCTTTCTCCTTGGCAAAGGGGAGGGTCAAGGGCCCCGCCTTCTCCCTCCTCCTGCCCCCCAGCTCCGGTCAGCTGCTTCCACAGTGAGTTAACGATTACCACTCCAGCCAGAACAAACCCCATAGCCAAACCCACCCCCTTCTTCTCATTCCTCTGGCTTTGGGCCAGGTCAGGGTAGAATTTCCGTGGCAACAGGCATCAAAAGAGGCCACCAAGTGCTCTACATTGTTCCCTGCCTTTTGTAGCAAGGCGCTGAAGTGCCAGGCTATGAAAGATGCCCACATGCCAGGCTGGGCAGACTATTAGCAATGGAGACTCTAAACCCTGCTTATTTTGTCCCGAGTTGAGCCTTCACATCTAAATAAGCAAGCTGAAGGCAACACAGATCTCATGGGAACGACTGACTGCAGAAAAATGACAACATGCGTGCAGTGCCAGCTCTCCAGAGCTTGTATGCCAAGCAGGTCCCACTCACAAGCAGCTCGTGGTCGGCCCAGCAAGAAAGACCAGGAGAGGGCCCAGACTGAGCCTCCTGAGCAGCGAAGGGTGGGGGAGTGGCAGCTAAGCAAAGCGGGAAAAATAGAAGGACATTCCTCCAGCTGTCGAGTAAAGGTTCCAAAAATAGCTGACGTGGGCCTGTAGAAGAGGAGGGACCAGAGTACGCGGGGATTGGAGAGAAGGGGAAGTGGAGGCCTCTCCTCCTCGCCTTTGTCTGAGCCTGGAGCGCGAGGTGACCCTCCCCTGCCTAGGGCAACAACAGACAGCTCCAGCACTTCTTGGTCGCTTGTCCCTTCCAAAGGCGCAGGGCAGTCGTGATACCCCACCCTGGGTCCAGGTACCCCTAAAAATGCTTCTCCGGAGTACCTGGAGAACCCTGATAAGACCCAGCAATCCTGCCCCAAGTCACCAGCTGCCACTATCCCCCTACGTCCCCATCCCTACGCCTGCAGCGGCCCAGGAGCCACAAGCGCGGGAGCCCGGAGTAAGGCCACCTCCCGGTCCTTTGTAACCCGCACGCCGCCGTTCCCCGACCGCCGGCACGTCGCGAGTAACGCTCCAGGGTCCCCCTCCCGGGACGTCGCCACGTCGCAGCGCTGCGCGCGCGCCCGCGCCCCCCCCCGTCCCCCCAGTGCGACACTCACAGTGGCGCCGCGGCTGCTCCGGCCAGCTGGGGACATTCAGTGCAGCCGGTGCCCAGGTCCGTGTTGAGCCCGAGGCTCTGCAGAGCGAGCTCACGGCCCGCAGATAGCCGGCCATCCCGAGCACACGAGGTCCGAGCGCGCCGCTGCACCGGGCTGTGCGGTGGGGACTCGGCTGGCCTTGGTGGCTGGGACCCAACCGGGGCGGAGCTGCAGAACCCGCCGCCCCATTGGGTCTCACCCGGGAGAAGGCGGGTCCACGGCCGGGACAGGAGCCTGCCCGACAGCCTTGGGCCTGTTCCAGAGCCCGGGCGGCCCCAACGCTGAGCCCGCGCTTTCTGGGATCCTCTATACATCCTCAAAGCAGCAGTAAGACCCATCGGCCGCGGGAGCTTATGGCTGCAAGACTCACGCTTCTATAAGAATGTCAGCGGCGGAAACGTCGCCTTAATCCCTTGCGCCCTGTGCGTTTAGCTGACCCACCGACCCGAGGCGATTTCATCAAGCCAATTGACAAATACATGACACCTTGGGTCTCCCCCAGGTAGCGTCTAGTTGGGTGGACTAACTAGGATCGAGAGTTGAAATGCTGAATATGTTGGAGGCAAAAGAATAAGAAGTTCAGCTATATACCAAGTTCTAGGACAGCCTGGGCTACATGAAACCCTGCAGCAAAAACAAAAGATGGAAATCCTTCTGCTCCTGACTAAACCAAACTTCTAGTCCCAAAGTCCTTCATCATGGCCGAATCTGTCTCCCCTAGGCATAAGAGTGCCTGCCAGGAGACTTTGGTGACATTATGTATGTAAAGGTTTGGGGTATGTTCATCCTTCACAGCACAACTACTGCCCAAGTTAATTACATTCTGTGTTACTAGTTATGTAGCCCTGAAGGAAAGCCCGTGTCTCCTATATCCTAGGCAAAGATCTAGCCACCACCGCCCAACAACTCCTAGTTTGCCTGTTTGTATGGCAAACCCTGGCACATACAAGCTAAATCAATCACTGCCCATTTTCTTGAAGTAGGGCTCACTGAAGGCTGGGTTTCGTGTATCAAATCTAACAAACCCATGCCAGCTCTCCCAGTCACACCCATTTACTGCAAAGGAGAGCAACCTTTCTGCCCTGTGCTCCCAGTCTCCCACCCCAGCTTCATGATCAGCATTGCCAGGTGGAGCTGGGCCAGAAAAGTGGCCTCTGAACTGCTAACATCAAAGCTTCCCTCTGGGTGTCTCAATTGGTCCGAGCCACAGATGTGTGTCTGGGATCCAGTATAGGGAGTATCTGTAAGTCAGAGACATATGGGTCCATCCCTCCAAGGTCTGAGGAAAGGAATAGGAAAGCCTAACTTGTGGCAACATGTTCCTGAACAGCCTGAGTCCTGTTACTGGATTCCCAAATGTCTTGTATAAACACTGGTAAAGACCGCAGAGGCTGCTGACTTCGGCTTTCATGCCATTCTGGCAATAACAGATTCCTGGACTTCAGGACCCACACATGCAGGGTTGAAGAACAGACTTTCCAAGCGTCTTTCTAGACCAGTCAGATGTGACTATGGAGGGCAACTACCCATACTGCCACTGCAATTGCTGCTGAATCTCACAAGGGGCTTCTCCTCCATAGCAAAGCTCTCAGAGTTCTGGCAAGTCACTACTCAGACTCAGTGTTTGTCTGCCGAGAGACCAAGGTAGAAAGTTTTTGTGTTTCCAGAACCATCACACGCAAACTTTCCAAATGCAGCATCAGTTAGAACCAGTTGAGACAAGGTCACTTTTCTTCTTCTTCTTCTTCTTCTTCTTCTTCTTCTTCTTCTTCTTCTTCTTCTTCTTCTTCTTCTTCTTCTTCTTCTTCTCCTCCTCCTCCTCCTCCTCCTCCTCCTCCTCCTCCTCATTCTTCTTCTTCCTTCCCCTCCCCTTCTCCCTTCCCCTCCCCTTCTCCCCTCCTCCTCCTCCTCCTCCTCCTCCTCCTCCTCCTCCTTCTTCTTCTTCTTCCTTCCCCTCCCCTTCTCCCCTCCTCCTCCTCCTCCTCCTCCTCTTCCTCCTCCTCCTCCTCCTCCTCCCTTTCCCTCTGAGACAGGGTTTCTTCGCTGTGCAACCCTGGCTGTCTTGGAACTTGGTATGTAGATCAGACTGGCCTCAAACTGAGAGATCTGCCTGTCTCTGCCTCCCCCACCCCAGTGCTAAGATTAAAGGCATGGGCCAGCACTGTCCAGCTGGCAAGGTCACTATTTAAACTGCCCCTCTCAATGCCTGCTCCTAGGCTTCCACCTCCGTGCCAGCTTTCTCCAAACGGTGATTTGTGAGGCAGCTGGTTTTAGCAGAGCTCAGAGAGGATGACAACACTTCAAAGTCATACAGTCAGGATGTAGCTGTGGTTCAAACCCAAGTACCTGGCTCACAGCCCAATGTTTGCTTAAGGGGAGAAGAAAGAAACTAGAAACCCTGTTGTTATTGCTTGGCATTCCTGGCTATGGTAATTTCTAAAAATTATTAATTTGTGTGTATGGATGTTTTGCCTGCATGTATGTCTGTGTACCATATGCATGTGTGATTGGTACTGGAGTTACAGACAGTTGTGACCTGCCATATGGGACTGAGGGTTGAACCCGGGTACTCTAGAAGAGGTCGTTCTTAACCTCCAAGTCGTCTCTCCAGCCCTACATGAACATCTTTGACCCTAAAAGTTTCACCTGTGATGGTATGACTCAGTTAGTCTGTGAACAGACACCATGACCAAGACAAGTCTTATAAGGAAACATTGAATTGCGGCTGGCTTGCATGTTGAGAGGTTCAGTCTATTATCAACAAAGTGGAAGCATGGCAGCATCTAGGCAGGCATGATGCAGGAGGGGCTGAGAGTTCTACATCTTCATCTGAAGGCCACTAGGAGGAGACTGTCATCCTCAGGCAGCTAGGAGGAAGCTCTCAAAGCCCACGCTCGCAGTGGTGCACTTCCTTCAACAAAGCCACACCTACTCCAACAAGGTCACACCTCCAAGCAGTGCCACTTCCTTGGCCAAGCATATTCAAACCACCACCTGGTGTTTAAAGGAAATTGGGTTAGAATCTGCAGCTTGAGGTCGATGAGTTAGAATGCTAGGCACATGTGTGTGCATACATATTTGTGTGTACTTGTACCTGTGTGTGAGCAGTGGGGAATGCATGCTACATCATGAGTAAAACAGTCAGAAGGCAGCCTCGCATGTTGTCCTCCTCCCACCCTGTCTGAAGCAGGGTGTCTTTCATTGTTTGTCACTACTGACAGGCATTCTCCTGCCTCTGCCTCCCATCTCATCATAGACACACTGGAGTAACAGACATGCATTCCATGCCTGGCCTTAGTAGGTTCTACGGAGTCAGCACAGGTCCCCATACTTGCATGGTAAGGCCCCTACCTGTTAAGTAATTTCCTTGATCCACATACTTCGTTTTTGTTTTCCAAGACAGAGTTTCTCTATGTAGTCCTGGGTATCCTGGAGCTCACTCTGTAGACCAACCAGGCTGGCCTCTAACTCAGAGAGATCTACCTGTCTCTGCCTCCTGAGTGCTGGGATTAAAGGCATGAGCCACTGCACCCAGATAGCCCCACATTTTTAAAGTTAATCTTCATTTCATAATTGAGTCTATGCTACATAGGAGTTCTTTGAAGAAGGACAAAAATTAGTCTATCTTCACCCTCTAAAAATGCCCATGTACAGGGGTTGGGGATTTAGCTCAGTGGTAGAGCCCTTGCCTAGGAAGTGCAAGGCCCTGGGTTCGGTCCCCAGCCCCGAAAAAAAGAACCAAAAAAAAAAAAAAAGATATTTATAAAAAAAATGCCCATGTACAGATGCATTCATCACAGATCCAGGGACAAGAAGAGACTCCCAAGAGGATTTCATTTTAAATTTCATTTTATTACTGTTATTTGTCATTGTTTTTTAAACAAGGTCTTATGTAGCCCAGGCTAGCCTCAAACTTACTACGTATTGGAGAATGACCTTGAACTCCTGATCCTCCTGCCTCCACTTCCCAAAGCTGAGATTACCCTATTTCCAAGAGGAGTTTTGATGGCCCATGAGACATCCAGCGAGAGGAAAGTCCTCTGTGATGGAGGAGCTTCCCTGGTAAAGAATGTGTGTGGATGGAAGATCCACCAAGAGTGTGAGAATCTGGGCCACAGGCTGACAAGCTCTGTCCAGCCCACACTACATGTGTCCTGTGGTGTGCTTGTAAGCAGAGTGTACCGGTGTGTTGGCAGGCAGGGGTCCACACCTGGAAGAGAGATCAGAGTCGCTGTCCCAAAGACTGGCCTGACACAGGTCCTGGAAGACTTCCAAAAAAGGACAGGACCTCAGAGGCAGTGCCGGAGCCTCCTGAACACGAGCCAGGCAGGAGAGGAGCCAGGGTGAGTCAGACTCCCCCTGGAAGGCTGGAGAAGGCCATTATTAGAAAGTGGAAAACAGGAGGCGAGTGTTGATAGCAGAGTGAGCTATTTATGGTGATCTCCCCAGCTTGTCCCATGCCTGTTTCCAGCACCTTCTCCCTGCAGCCTAGCACTCTGAGGTTCTATAGAACTGAAGCAGTTCTAGCATCGATGAGTACAAGAACAGATGGATAGCCCCGTCCCCTGTGCCTGCACCACGGCCTCTCGCCAAGTCAAATACCTGCTTTCCAACCACAGACCAACCCAGCTTCTGCCTGGTAGATGCTTTAGCCTGGGTGCTTGAGCCCCCACAATTCAGATGTTGCACATTTATTCTCTTAGTGATGGTCTTTAGGGGTAGTCTCTTGGGAACACAATTACATCATGAGGACCACTCATCATAAATAAAATTACTGACCTTGTAAGAAGTCTCGTGAAACAGTTGCTTTCTCTAGTATGAAGCTATAATATCAAAGAGGACCTTACCAGGCAGCAAGCACCTGGACCTTTTATTATATGTTTAGATATGTAATTGTTTTTGTTTTGTTTTATGTGTATGTGTGCTTTGCCTGAATGTATGTAGGTGCACTACCTGAGTAGGCCAGAAAAATACATCAGCGCCTCTGGAACTAGATGGCCACGAACTGCCATATATGGGTACTAAGAACCAAAGTTTTGTCCTCTGCAAGAGCAGCAAGTGTCTTTCCTGCTTGGGCGTCTCTCCAACCCATCTATTAGTCCTACTATTTTAAGGTAGGGTTTGGTATCCCAGGCTGGCCTCAAACTTGCTTTGTAGCTGAAGATAGCTTTGAACTCCTGATCTTTGTGATTCAAGCTCCCAAGGGCTGGGATGTTAATACTACCTCATCCTCCTACATTCAGTGGCTCTGGGACACCGAACCCAGAACCTTGTGTCAGTTTATGTTTCCATTGCAGTGAAGGGACAACACAACCAGGGCAACTGTTATAAGGACAACATTTACTTGAGGCTGGCTTACAGTTCAAAGGTTCAACCCATTATCATCATAGAAGGAAACATGGCGGCATCCAGGCAGACACAGTGCTGGAGAAGGAGCCAAGAGTTCTACACCTTGATCTGCAGGCAGCAGAAGGGAGCTATCCTCCGCAGGCATCCAGGAAGAAGCAGAACTTGAACACAGGAGGAGACCTCAAAACCCACCTCCACAGAGTCACATGATCTGTAACAAGGCCACACCTTCTCCAATAAGGCCGTGACTCCTAACAGTGCCACTCCGCAAGGGCCAAGCAGAGTCAAGCCACCACGAACCTCAAGCAGGCTCAGCAAACCCTCTACCACCTGAGCTGCACGCTAGTCTCTGACTCTAACTTTGTAAAAATGGGTAATAATGGTGTTTAAAACTAGATTTGGGGGTGAATTTTCTGTTACTGTCTGTTTCGATGCTCTTCTGAGATTAGTCCTCAGGATGACGCACTCGGTTCTGGGAGAAGATGCGGGGATACTATTGAATTTCATGAACTGTTTCATGAAATGGTTGAAAGCCATTAACACGGGCCAGGTGCAACATTACCAGGTTGGCCAGAGCGGAGTTTCTACCAACTTGCAGATGGTCTTGGTATCCTTAGGGTCTCACTGCCGAGAGTCACAGCCTCTTGGAACCTCAGTCTTCTAGCTGCAAATAGGGAATAACGGTGCTGACTTCTGGGGGAGTTCTCTGGGGCTAAATGAGCTCCCAGCACAGTGCTGAAATGTTGCCGGGTACACAGAGGCATGTGCTGCTCCACACAGGGTTGCTGGACCTCTGAGATTTGCCAAGGTTGACATAGGGATGGATCAGGGGGTTCCTCCCTAAGAGGACCTTAATCTTCAGGGGCGTGGAGGCGATGGATATGTAAACAGGTCATTTCAAAAATACAGTGAATGCGGTACAGAGAGTGCCCCGCTATTGCGCTATTGCCGCGTCTCCAGGGCGATTCCATGGCATCCCTCCATTTTGAAATGCACGGACTCTGGAATCCAGCAATTTCACTCACAGGGTTTGCGGCCCCAAGAATAATCTCTAGGTATAAGGAGGCTCAGGGTATGGGGTTGGGGATTTAGCTCAGTGGTAAAGCGCTTACCTAGGAAGCGCAAGGCCCTGGGTTCGGTCCCCAGCTCCGGAAAAAAAAAAAAAAGAACCAAAAAAAAAAAAAAAAAAAAAAAAAAAAGGAGGCTCAGGGTACACGAATATTCAAAGGGTTGTTGTTTGTGGTGGGAAAATCCAGACCGAAACCCAGGCGTGGTGGTACAGGCCTAAAATCTCAGTACCTAGGAAGCTTTAGCCTAGGATATATTAGCAGTTCCAGGACCACCTAAGCTACAAAGTGAGAGAGGAAAAAGAAAAGAAAGGTAAAGAAAGTCAGTATGAAGGCTCACTGGGTGGTGGAGCCTGCTTGTCAAGTCTAACCACTTGAATTTGAGCCCCAAGACCCACATGGTGAGCGCCTTTGTTAGGGTTTTCATTGCTGTGAAGAGACACCAGGACCATGGCAACTCTAATAAAGTACAACATTTAACTGGGGCTGACTGACAGTTTCAAAGGTTCAGCCCATTATCACCATTGCAGGAAGCATGGCAGCGCCCTTCAAGGTCACGTCTACTCTAACAGGGCCACACCTCCTATAGTGCCACTCCCTATGGATCAAACTTTCATACACACAAATCTATGGGAGCCATTCCTAGTCAAACCACCACAGTATATTCTGCAAGTTGACCTCTAACCTAGACATTTGTGCCATCACACACACATACCATCACATGTATTGATATATGTACATGTATAGATATGTATGTATATACATATAAACAGAAAAAATAGAGATTAAAGACACATGAGGAAGAAGGAGGATTAGCAGGACTCTTCATTTCAACTTTTTGTTGTTTAGCTGGGTTTTCATTTTCTCAAGGCAGCTTCTTCCTAGGTAGCCCTGGCTGTTCTGGAATCACTGTATAGACCAAAGTGGTCTTGAACTCATGAGTGTCTGACAGCCTGTGCCGTCTGAGTGCTGGGATTAAAGGCGTGCACCACCATACCCAGAATATTTATTTATGATATAAGATGTCACTCTGAGCGAAGACTAGCCTTAAATTAAGGCAATCCTCCTGCTTCGGTCTCAGAAAGCTGGGATTGCATGTGTGAGTTACTGTGCCTTATACTGCGTCAACCTGATACTGTTCTGTGGAAGGTGACTATCTGTCTCGGCCTTTGACAGAAAAATAATGACCATCCTGGCTATGGCAATCCATGCTTGTAATCCAGCACAGGACATACAGGCACACAGACAGACAGACAGACAGACACATTCACTTAAACAAATGGACACTATATCAAAGTGCTGTCCAGAGTGGCCAGCACAGTCCATCTGGCAACTTCCTTTTCTGCACAGACTTTTCTTTCTTCTTTGTGGGAAATGAAAGTTAAAGAGCTTGGGGTGGGAGAAGAAGCAAAGAGAAAGAAAGTGAGGACCCCAACACCCTCAACAAACAGAAAACCAGCTGCCACAGCTGGGACCAGCCACACCCACAGCTGTGTCTGCTTGCTGGAAGAATGCCCCACCCACACCCCAAATCCTCATCTACACTCCCACCCCCCACCCCACCCCCGTCCCAAGTCAATCGTGCCTGCCCTTTACTCCAGGTTCTCCCGAAGGAGCCATTTTTTCTCTGGGGACTCAGGAGAACAAAAAAAAATCACAACAAATTGAGAAATTAGATGGAGATGGAGACAAACTATCGTGATTCAGAACAAAGGTTCAAATGGTGTGGTCCTGGACCTAGAGAGATGGCTTGGCACTTTTGCAAAGGATATGGGTTCAGTATCCAGCACCCACATGGTGGCTCACAACCATCTGCAGCTCTAGTTCCAGGAGAATCTGATGCCCTCTTCTGACTCTGCATTATATGTGGTGACTTGAACAAAAGTAAAATGTTGGGCATGAAGATTTAACTTATTGGTAGAAGTATTTGTCTGGCATAATCAACGTCCTGAGTTTTATTCTAAGGAGTGTGTGTGTGTGTGTGTGTGTGTGTGTGTGTGTGTGTGTGTGTGATTAGTGGATACATTCAAGAACAGGGGCAAGGACTCAGTCAGCAAAGTCTTTGGCAATAAACTTGTTTGGATACCCATCATGGTGGGACACACTCTTAACTCCAACACTCAGGAGACAGAGGCAAGTAGATCTGGTTGAGTTTGAGAACAGCTTGGTATACATGGTTAGTTCCAGGACAGTCAGGAGAGATCCTGTCTATAAATAAATAAATAAATAAATAAATAAATAAATAAATAAATAGAATTAGTAGTATTTCCTCTTAACCCCAGTGCTTGGGGTGGAGAAGAAGCAAAGAGAAAGAAAGAATGAAAAGGAACACTGGACCCTGTTGGCCAGTCAGTCTAGTCAAATTGGGACACACACACACACACACACACACACACACACACACACACACACACACGAATACTCTCACATACCTCACAAACACACAAAGAACAGGTCTGAGGACTCCACAGTACAGCTACTGTCTAGCACGTGAGAGCCTCAGTGGGTTCAATCCCCAGCAAAGGAACAAAGAAAGAAAGACAAGAAGAAAATCCTCATGGATACTGTTTCAAACTCCACAATGACAACCAGGAAACTATTACTTTGTTACTAAAGAAAACAAGGAAAGACTCAGGACTGGAAAAAGTTTCAGTGATTAAGAGTGCTTGCTGAGGGCTGGAGAGATGACTCAGTGGTTAAGAGCACTGACTGCACTTCCAGAGGTCCTGAGTTCAAATCCCAGCAACCACATGGTGGCTCACAACCATCTGTAATGAGGTCTGATGCCCTCTTCTGGTGTGTCTGAAGACAGCTGCAGTGTACTCACATATAGTAAATAAATAAATCTTTAAAAAAAAAAAAGTGCTTGCTGATTCTGCAGCGTTCAGCTCCAAGCACTTTCTTTCCGGGCCTCACAACCACCTGAAACTTCAGCTGGGAGATGGAATGTCTCTGTCCTCCAAGGGCACACCCACAGTCACATGCACAAACCCACACACATATACACATAATATAAATTGAGTGAAAGGGGTTGGGGATTTAGCTCAGTGGTAGAGCGCTTGCCTAGCAAGCGCAAGGCCCTGGGTTCGGTCCCCAGCTCCGAAAAAAAGAAAAGAAAAAAAATAAATAAATTGAGTGAAAAAAAATAAAAGGCTAGCCCAGTGGCTTGGAGAGATAGTTCAGTGGTTAGGAGCACTTATTGTTCTTGCAAAGGACCAGAGTTTAGTTCCTAACACCCACATGGTGGCTCATAAACATCCCTAACTCCAGTTCCAGGGGATCTGATGCCTTCTGCTGACTTCTATGGGCACCAGGCACATGTGTGTTATACATACATACTAACAGGCAACACAAACATTTGTTTTGTTTTATTTTGTTTTTTGTTTTTTTCTGAAACATGGTTTCTTGGCATAGCCCTTGGTATCCTAGAACTCACTCTGTACACCAGGCTGGCCTCAGATTCAGAGTTTCGCTTGTCTCTGTCTTTAGAGTGCTGGGACTAAAGGTGTGGTCCCACCGAGGACCCCATCACTATGATTACTTTGAACTACATGGTATTGTACATCACTGTCCTTGGGCTTTCTCAAAGCCTTGACGTTACGGTGGTTAAGACCTGTAATCCCATAACTCTGGGAATGATGCAGGAGAATTGTTAGTTTAAGACAACCCTGGACTATCTAGTGGGACTCTGTCTCATAAATCAAAACTGAAAAGTTTGTTTACTTTTTACTATATATTTTTTTGAGACTGAGGTTTTTTGTGTAACAGCCTTGGCTGTCCTTGTAACTTTATTTTTTCAAACGTCTATTTTTTTTTAAAGATTTATTTATTATATATAAGTACACTGTAGCTGTCTTCAGACACACCAGAAGAGGGCATTAGATCTCATTACAGATGGTTGTGGGTCACCAGGTGGTTGCTGGGATTTGAACTCAGGACCTCTGGAAGAGCAGTCAGTGCTCTTAACAGCTGAGCCATCTCTCCAGCCCTCAAACGCCGCTGCCTTCCAAGTGTGGAGACCACGCATGCGCACTAGCACCCTGACTTACACGTCTTTTTTCTGCTTGCTTGCTTGTTTTTGAGATAGGCCTCCCTGTGCGGTGCTGACTGGCCTGGAACTCTGTGTAGTTGGCCCAGATTGGCTAGGATCCTCCTGTCTCTGCTTTCCAACTGCTAGTATTACAGGTTACAGGATCACTACCATGCCTGGCCGACAATGTCCACCGAAGCTGAGCACAGGCTAGGGAGACATCCGAGAGGGAAAGCTCTTGTTCTGCAAGGGTGAGGCCTAAGTGCCCTCCCTCCTCAGCACAGAAAGAAAGCAAAAACCCTAAATGCACCATGGAGGCACACACCTTTAGTCCCAGCACAAGAGAGACAGAGGCTGGTGAGCCTATGGGTCAGCCTGGTCTACAGAGTGAGTCCAGGAAAGCCCAGACTATACAAAGAAACTGTGTCTCAAAAAAATAAATAAATAAAATTCATTTCTCCTAAGCACTTTAAACTCCTAAACCCAAGCATTAGCCAAAATAATTCTGAAAATGTTGTGCAAGAATGTTTCATAGAATCATTAGGACACTGGAAGTGGGTCTCTCCTCTCTCTCTCTCTCTCTCTCTCTCTCTCTCTCTCTCTCTCTCTCTCACACACACACACACACACACACACACACACAAATCAAAGTTCCGATTAATTTAATCACCTCACAGGAACACCTTGACTCTTCTGCCTCTCTGTCTCTTAGTCTTCTGTAATGTCTTTCTGATGGGGAAGAGAGCGTCTCCTAATGGTTTAGACGGCATTGCCCTGGAGACAAAGGAGCTATAGCCCCATTCCCCATTATGTTTTGTCCGCCTCAGGTCTCCTTGGGTTGCCTTGCCGGCAGGTTCTGTCTGGGGTGTAGATTGAGAGCGGCTTCTCCCTTTCAGTGGCTTGCCTTCTCTTCCGCGTGTCCATTGGCACATCAAAGCTCCAAATCACATGCTGCGTGAACTGAACGCCTTCCCCTAGTCCCTGTGCTCTGAAGACAAAGGCAGGTGGGTCTCTATGAGGTCAAGGCCAGCCTAGTTTATTCATCCAGTTTCAACACAGCTAGGGCAATGTAGTGAGACCCTGTCTCAAAATCTAAAAAGCTTTCAAAAGTAAAAATCTGTACATATCTAATAGTTGAGGAAATAGCTATTTTAACCTTTTTCTTCTTGGAGATGGGTCTCACAATGAGAGACCCAGCCTTGAACCCACAGAAGTCGGTCTACCTCTGCTTCCCAAGTGCCAAGATTAACACATAAATCACCACCCAGTTCCACCCAATTTTCCCTTCGTTCGTTCATTCGTTCCTTCCTTCCTTTCTTCCTCCCTCTCCCTCTCCCTCCCTCCCTCCCCCCCCCATCTCTCTCTCTGCTATGAGTGTTTTACCCACACATATGTCTGTGTACCGTGCACATGCTTGGTAGCTGCGGAAGTCATGAGTCCCTGGAACTGGAGTTTTTAAAATTGAAACTCTCTTGAAAAGTCTTAGGTGTGTAATAATGTCCTTATCTCAAGGCTCCCTCCTTCTCTGCCCCATTCCTCTTGTCAGTGTCCAGGCAATTCCACTAACCGACTGTTCTCAGGGACTTAGCAACTGCTTATGCCATCACCTGCCACTGCCACTGCCTCCGCGTGTGCCAGGTGTGTGCTGCAGATAAAAGTGAGTCACCCCGGTGCGCTCTCTCTCTCTTTCTCTCTCTCTCTCTCTCTCTCTCTCTCGCTCTCTCGCTCTCTCGCTCTCTCGCTCTCTCGCTCTCTCGCTCTCTCTCGCTCTCGCTCGCTCTCGCTCTCGCTCGCGCTCTCTCTCTCTTTCTCTCTCTCTCTCTCTCGCTCTCTCGCTCTCTCGCTCTCTCTCGCTCTCTCTCGCTCTCTCTCGCTCTCGCTCTCTCTCCCTCACCTCCACTCTCATCTTCTCCTCCCTCTCTCCCTCCCCTTTCTCCCTTCCTCTCCCCTTCCTTGTCTCTCTCCCTTCCCCCTCCCTCCCTCTTTCTTTCTCCCTCCCTCTCTTCTCCCCTCTCTCCCCCTCTTCCCCCTCCGTGCCCCACCTCTCTGCTGGCCCTTGAATCTGAAGCTTGTTGTGTTCCTTATCTCTATCTCCTTAACGGCTGTGCTGCACCCTGACTCGTCTCGGAATCTGCAGCCTCGGTTAGTTGTGCTCCCCCTGTCTTGCTCTCACTGGCCTGAACAGTGTTTGCTCTCTTGTGTTTGAACTGCGTGCTTTAGTGTAATTTCCTCTAGGCTTACGGGATTGTGGTGGTGCACAGTGGTAATTCAAGCACATTGGTGGTGGAGGCAGGAGGATTGTGACAGCTTCAACTGTGCAGCTATTGAAGGCCAGTCCAGGATGCAATACCTGGGAAAACAATACCTTGTTGCAAAGGAAACCAGATTAAACTGGTTCTCTGAATGAGGCCCCCTGCTTTTGTTCCCATCACTATCTCCAGGCAGAGGGAAGCAGATCTCTGTCAAGTTTGAGGCCAGCAGAAAATAGCAGAAGTGTGTTTGAATGGTCCCAGGACAGGCTTGCAGGGACGGTTGCCCTGGGTCTGTCTCTGGCTCTGTCATTTCTCTCTTGCCTTTATGTGGCTTCCCTTCAGATTCACGAGTTATTCTTCTACTAACTGTTGACTTTTAAAAACAATCTTTTAATTGGAAATCAACAGATTATAGTTGAGTGCATTTATTCAGCGATCTTATTTGCTAGTATAAAGTTGAATAATTAATGAAGCTCATTAATATATCAATCCCCAAACATCTATTACCTGAAACTTGTACTTCTGATTTTGGTTGGGATTTTCTGTTTTGAGACTCTGTAGCACAAGTTGGCTTAGAGCTCACTATCTAGTCCAGGCTAGCCTTCATTTCACATCAGTCTTTCTGCCTCAGACTCTCAAGACACTCTGTGAATTTAGTTTTATTTTTCGTTGAAATAGTCTCAAAGCCCTGACTGGCCCGAAACTTATTATGCAGACCAGGCTATCCTAGAACTCAGAGACAGCCACCTCTGCCTTGTGAGTTCTGAGGTTAAAGACATGTATCTCCACACCCAACCTTATTTATTTATTTAGTCATTTATGTATGTATTTGGTTGGTTGGTTGGTTTGATTTTTTCAAGGCAGAGTTTCTCTGTGTAGCCCTCAGGTGTCCTGGACCTTGTCCTGTAGACCAAACTGGCCTGGAACGAACAGACATTCTCCTGCCTCTGCTTCCCTGGTGCTGGGACTAAAGGCATGTGCCACCACCCAGCACCTTACAGTATTTATTTTATTTTATTTTATTTGCATTGGTGTTTTGTGTTGGGGTTAAGGAATGACCATACAAACCATACAGGCATTGATTTTAGTTAGGCAAGAATAGTTTATTGAACACACACCCCAAGATTAGGAGCTTGGGGACTTGGGGACCTAATGGTGACACCCATCTATTCTTAGAGCAGGGTTTTTATAGGAAAAACCAAGTTCAGAAGTTCAGAAGGCAAGGGTGGAGGCACTATAACCTCTGCCTTACTGGAGAGTTGACCATCAGACGGCTTCTGCTTCTACGCTGATTGGTCCTGAGGTGAGGGGACAAGGGTGGTGGGGGGATGGGGATGGGAGCTTCGGAGCCCTGAGATAACAGAGCATAAGGAATACAACCAGAGAGTTATGTCTCTATGGGAGAATTCTGTGTCAGCTATATTAATTACTTCTGCCAAGTAGAGCCTGAGAATCTGAACTTAATCTCACCTTAGGAGTAGAATGGAAACTAGAGGAGAGCTCTTGGGGCCACTTCTAGGAATTTGGCGAGAATATTTGACATTGGGCTAGGATAAAGAAGTAAACTCAAGGGTTGGGGATTTAGCTCAGTGGTAGAGCGCTTGCCTAGCAACCGCAAGGCCCTGGGTTCGGTCCCCAGTTCCAAAAAAAAAAAAGAAAAAAAAAAAAGTAAACTCAAGAAAATAGAGCCAAGGAGTGTGCTCCTTGTATCTCGTTCATCTTAATAAGTCCCCAGGAACAGCGACCTTGGGACCTTCGTTTATGACTTGTTTGTTCCTTGACTACTTTGTTTATGTCTTAGGACTGACCGTATTCTTCGTATGTACCTAGAATGATATAAAAGCATACTGGGGGATGGAGAGATGGCTCAGTGGTTAAGAGCACTGACGGCTCTTCCAGAGGTCCTGAGTTCAATTCACAGTACAGTGTCCTCATGTATAATAAATAAACCTTTAAAAAAAAAGAATATTTTTCCTGCATGTGTTGGTGCAGGGACACACATACCACAACACATTCGTGGAGGTCACATGATAGCTCCTGTCACCTCATGGGATCTGAGGATCAAACTCCCAGTCATCAGGCTGCATAACCACAACTCTATGGTTGTCCTTCTGGCAACCCTAAAACATGTTAATGAATATACAATGCTGTCCTGGGGTTAACGATCTACTGTACCTGTGGTGGTCTGAATATGTTTGGCCCATGGGAAGTGGCACTATTAAGAGGTGTGGCCCTGTGGGAGGAGATGTGCCACTGTTTAGGTGGGCTTTGGGTTCTCCTGGTGCTCAAGCTCCACTCTGAAGAGAACTTCTTCCTGGCTGCTTTTGGATCAACATGTAGAACTCTCAGCTCCTCCAGCACTATGTCTCCCTGCACGCTGCCGTGCTTCCCGCCATAATGACAATGACTGAGTCTCTGTAAGCCAGCCCCAGTGAAATGTTTTCCTTTATAAGAGTTGCCTCGGTCATGGTGTCTCTTCACAGCAATGAAACCATAACTAAGACAGTGCCATTGATATAACACTTATAAATCAATCAGTGATTAGTTAGGAATTGAGATAAAGCTAGGGAATAAACACAGCTCAAGATTGGTGTCCAGCTAGAGGTGTTGGCACAAGTCTGTACACCCAGACTTTGGAGGTAGAGAAGGGAGGATGAGGGGGTTCAAGGCCATCCTCAGCTACAAAGTCAGTTTAAGAGTTCAAGGTTAGGGGGTTGGGGATTTAGCTCAGTGGTAGAGCGCTTGCCTAGCAAGCGCAAGGCCCTGGGTTGGGTCCCCAGCTCCGAAAAAAAAAAAAAAAAAAAAAAAGAAAAGAAAAGGAAAAAAAAAAGAGTTCAAGGTTAGTCTGGCTACATGAGTCTCTCTCTCTCTCTCTCTCTCTCTCTCTCTCTCTAATTAATTAATTAATTAATTTATTTATTATACACACCAGAAGAGGTCATCAGATTTCATTACAGATGGTTGTGAGCCATTATATGGTTGTTGGAATTTGAACTCAGGACCTCTAGAAGAGCAGTCAGTGCTCTGAACCACTGAGCCATCTCTCCGGCTCAGTAAAATATTCTAAAGGCCTAGGGTTAGTACTAGTTCTGTGTCTCGGGTATAGAGTGTTTGCTTAGCATTGTTAGCCCTGGGCAGGTGTGCATTCCAGAGAAAGAGAGAAAGAAAGTTAGTATTTTTACTTAATTTTAGTCAAATTTATTTATTTATTGTTTTCTGTGTATGCATATGTGTATAGGTGTTCTGCCTGCTGATATGTCAAGCACCACATGCATGCCTGCTGTCTTCAGAGTCAGAAGAAGACAACAGGTCCCTGAAACTGGACTTGTGGATGATTGGGAGCCTTATGGGTGCTGGGTGCCAAACTCAGGTCCTCCACAGAGACAAGTGTTCCTCACAGCTGAGCCGTCTCCCCATTCCCAGGATGTTTGATGAGCTCACAGTAATTTTACTGTGGGTGATGAAGAGCAATGCCTAGAGCTAGAGGAAAGCTTAAGCCAGGGCTAGCTACAGGACGGAGTGCCCAGTGCCTCCCTGAAGTCTGTATCAGGCTGTGACACTCTTCTCCATAAACTAATGGCCGGGAGATGTTGCGATAAATCTCCAACCCAAATAAGCAAGGAAAACACAACTCAATTAATATGAAAACAAGCTGTGTGTCTAGACTGGGCAGATCTACCATACACTACTCTACTCCCCAGCTAGGAGATCCCTTATGACTTGTGGTCTCTCGGGTCACGTGCTTCAGCTCCATCTTCCTTCCACCTCCTCTTCTTTAGTCTTTCTCTCTTCTTGTTGTCTCCCTTCCTCCTCTCTCTAAAACTTTTTAGCTTTTTTTTTTTTTTTTTGTTCTTTTTTTCGGAGCTGGGGACCGAACCCAGGGCCTTGCGCTTCCTAGGCAAGCGCTCTACCACTGAGCTAAATCCCCAGCCCCAACTTTTTAGCTTTACCTTCCTCTCCACTTCCCAATCACCGGCTTCAGCTTTATTTTACAAGTTAAAATGGGGAGAAGGTTCACATGAAGTCACCTGAGTATGTGATTCACTCCTCATCTGAGGCAGCCCCTCTTGAGGAAGCAGAATTAGCATCAAATGCAAACAGCACCAGGGCAACCCACAACATTTCCCTCTTTTTGTCCAATTATAAGGCTCTTTTCTCTCAGATATAAATTGAGTATAACTATTATCATGCTACAATTTATAAAGTATAAGACACATTTAACACCCAGTCCGTCAGTTTTGTTGATTAGATAAAGCACTCTATCATCTATTCTAACTAAAAGACTTACAGTTCTATGCCTGACTTATGTCCTGGTTTTAGATTGTATGCCATCTGAAAACCATCCTCTCAAATCTATATCATCTTTTTTCAGTGCTAAACAGCTTGGCTTAACTATGAGACTACAACCAGTCTTCAACCCCTCAGAAAACCCAAGAACGACTAATAATACCTGAAAACATGAGAAACACAAAACATAGCTTCCAAAACTTAGCCAAATTATAGAGGCCACTCATCGCATGAACAGTCTCTCATTCCTCAAAATGTCAGAACATCAGTCTTCAGCTTTCTGGCCCAGGGTCATCTGACAGACCTTTGTAATGCAGAATTTTGAAGGGCCGATTACCCTGTCTTGGCAGAGATTATTAGTCGATTATTCTGCATAGTTGGTCCCTTTCTGGACAGTATTTTGTCTGTAGATGAGTTGAGGCAATTCTTGCCTAGTGGCTGTCTCACCACAATTGGAGCAACTCCATTGATGCTTAATTTCTTCTCTGAATCTAAGAAGGGGTCCTGTCAGGAGCAGACAGGTCTCTAGTCAAATGATCTTTAATAAAGAAATGTTAATAAACGTCATGTTCTGTGGACTTCTGACGCCTTTGAAGACTATCTATCTATGCAAAGCATTTCTGAACTGCTAAGCCTTGATGACTCTCAGACATTTCTAATTGAATTATCTCAAACACACCCTTTAAATGACTCAGAACCATGAGTTTGCTATCTGGCCCTTAACTTGTAATGCTTAATCATCTAAAAACAGTTTATAATCGCAGTTATAGGTCTGGGTCTAAGCCTTGTATTCTTAAATATGTTGTATAGACACAATGTCTATATGAGAGTAACAATATCAATCCCAATTTTATATCAATAAAAACTCATACCAATGAAAACCTTAAATTTGTATCAAATAAATTCTGTACCAGTATGAGACTATAACTTCAACTTTGTATCAATTATAAAGATTTCCTCCAATGTAAGATATAGCTATGTAATGTTTTGTTTAAGAGTAAATTTGAGGGGCTTGGGATTTAGCTCAGTGGTAGAGCGCTTACCTAGGAAGCGCAAGGCCCTGGGTTCGGTCCCCAGCTCCGAAAAAAAGAACCAAAAAAAAAAAAAAAAGGAGTAAATTTGATAACCTATCTCTCTTTGTCTATTTCTCTAACTTTTATGATATATGATATTGCTATATCTCCCTTTTCTCTTCCACCCTGAGAACCGTTGTAAATGTGACATAGGTTCTAGTATTTCTTTTGCCATATCCTTCCAGTCTATTTTTAATAGCCCAAGAAGTCAGGATGTTTTTTAATGCATTCCAAAATTAGTGACATTTTCCTTAAATTTCCTCAGTTCTAACACATCCATGGGTTGCCATTCAAATTCCTGATAACCCTGTGATTGATCATCTCTAGAGGTCTGCATTGTACACTGACCGGATAGACTAAAGTTTGTTTTCTTTTTTTTTTCTTTTTTTTTTTTTTTTTTTTGGTTCTTTTTTTCGGAGCTGGGGACCGAACCCAGGGCCTTGAGCTTCCTAGGCAAGCGCTCTACCACTGAGCTAAATCCCCAACCCCTAAAGTTTGTTTTCTAATACCCTTAGGTCGACTTTCTCTAATTTTATCTTCTTTCTCTACCTGAGATATTTTCCTTCATTGAGATTTTAAATTCCTCCCTTTAGGTCTGTGTCCACACTTCATACCTCTCCTCTTGTCGCTCCTCCTGTTCCCTGAGTTCCTGTATTCTCTGTTGAAGGTTCAGCCTCCACATTTTGATTTTTTTCTTTACATTGAAATTCTGATAGCCTGCTGTCCAATTTGCTTTGATTGATTAATTTTAAAAGGTTATTCTCCAAGTCTTGCTTCCAACCCCCGTTATTTCCTCTTTGCTGCTCAGTCGGATCTGTGAACTGTCGCATCTTTCTAGCATCTTTTCCAGCCCCTGTCTCCCACCTCCATTTTCATCTTTCTGTCGCTTACCCTCATCTATAATTTCCTGTGTCTTCAATTCTAGTGTTCCCTCTAGGCCACGTTGCCAAGTCTTAAATTTCTCTTTCTGTTGTTCGTGCTGCTCTATAATTTTCTGTATCTTCTGTTCTAAGCCCTGCTTGCATAATCTTAGCTTCTCTTTATGTTGTAATTCTGATATTGCAGCATCTGCCTTATTTTGATTTGCTGGCTTTAGTAAATTATCCTCCAGACTTTGCTTCCAGATTTTATCTCTGTCTCCTGGCTGTTCAGTTTGATCGGTGAACTGGTGAATCCTTCTTTCTAGCATCTCTTCCAGGTCTGGTTTTCAACCTTCATTCTCCTCTTTCTATTGCTCATTTTGACCTATGAAATCCTGACCCTTTAGTTCTAGTGTTTCCTTTAGGGTGCATTGTCAGGTCTTCAGCTCATCTCTCTGTTGCTCAGACTCCTCTGTGAGCCTCAGAAACAGGGCTCCAGCCTTGCCCCACGCCCGTCTCATGGAGAAGAGTTGCTTTACCTTCTCTGCAGCTCACTTTATCATCTATAGGACAGGCAGAGTAGCCGGGTATGATCCCAGCAGAGTCAGGGGGGCTCAAGGCCAGCCTGGTCTACAGAGTGAGTTCCAGGACAGCCAAGGCTACACAGAGAGACCCTGTCTAGAAAAACAAACATGCAAAAAATAGGTATGGAGACAGGTTATACCAACCATGTGGTAAATACGTGACGGTTAAAGGGGAGCTTTGCCAGGGAGGGCGTGACCAGCGCCACACCATCAATCATGACCCTGGGCAAATGTAAGATTATCAGGATTTGGATATTCAAGCCAGCTCATTTGAACGTTGGGGTGGGGAGGCACAAAGGCCTGTCCACCTAAGCCAGATGGAGAATACCAAACTTGTGAGAAATGGGGAAAGACAAACCTCCTGGAATCCATTTATTTTCTCCTCCCATCCTTTCCCCACCTCAGTCCATCTTCCTCCCCTCTCCTCCCAACCTCCGCACCCCCAGCCACCAACCCTGCCCAGCTCTCCATTTCCCATTTCTTCTGAGACATCGGTTCATTTTGCAGTCCAGGCTAGATTCAAGCTTACAACCTCCCTGGAAACCTCTGCAGGGAGGGAGAGGGGAGGGGTTTGGTGGTCAAGAGCATTTGTTGTTAAAAGGACCAGGTTTGATTTCCAGACCACCACATGGAGACTCACTACATCCTCAGGCACCAGGCAGGCTTGTGGCCCACTTCCAGGCAAAACACTCATACACATAAAATAATAAAAATAAATCTTTTTTTAAAAAGCATGTGCTGGGCTGGAGAGCACTGGCTGCTCTTCCAGAGGTCCTGAGTTCAAATCCCAGCAACCACATGGTGGCTCACAACCATCTATAATGAGATCCAATGACCTTTCTCCTGTGTCTGAAGACAGCTACAGTGTACTCACATACAAATAAATAAATAATTAATTAAGACTTTTTTTTTTTTTAAAAAGCATGTGCCACTTAGCTCATTTGCCCTTCAAAGTTCCCGTCTGATCCTGTCTCAACACTTCACAGCAGGGATGACTGTCAAAGTGAGTCAGTGGCACATCACCAGCCACAGCAGTGGAGGTGCCTAAAGGCAGGCAGGCTGACTTCTTTCTGTTTATTTTGTGACAATGTCTCACTATGTATCTCTTGCTGTCTTGAAACTCGCTACACACCAGACTGGTCTCTCCCTCCCAAGTGTTGGGATTAAAGGTGTGCAACGCCCTCACCGAGTGGCAGTCAGACTTCGTGAGAATGGAGACATTGGCTTTCCTGAGCCTGCACAGGTGGGCTCCAGGCACAGCTCCCAGGCCAGAGGCTCTCCTCGGGAGTCTCCCGGAGTATCAGTCCGGTGTACCTCAGGACCTGGCCACCGGAGAGAGAGCGCTATTGGCAGGCTTCACGTGCTTGAGCACGGGGTGAGGCGGGTGCTCCTCCCCTGAGACACAACACAAAAGGTGACCTTTTTCTTTCCTGGCTCCAGAGCAGTTTAGCATTCTGGGCACCACCCCCTACCATAGAGCAGAAATCTCAGCAATGCTGAGACGTGCATCATGGAGAACACTGTAGCCAGTCACTGGCCAAGTCCCCAGTCAGGTGCTCCCAAGGTCATCCAGACAGCCCGGAGTAGACTAGTATCGAGGGAGTGGCCGGCTGCTCCTGCTCTCAACCTCCACGATGTTTGCATTCTTGGGTGAGAAAGCACCTCTAGGTCCTCCCTGGTGGGTGTCAGATCCTGGCTGCCATTCACCAGCCCGGACCCACCAGCCCGAATGCACCTCTCTCTCCACTGTGTCTCTGCAAAGGTACAGAACTAGGGCCTTGTTCTATAATGATCTCACTTAGGCCTCATAAAAACCCTCTGAAGCTGAGGCTATTCTTATCCTCGTCATTTCTGCGGCTGAGAAACATGAGCCAGAGGACAGTGCTACCACCTGATGCTCGATCCATCTGTGGAAATAAAATGTCGTTCACTGGCAACACTTTCCCTGTCTCTTCCTGACAACCTCGGCTTCTAAATGACTATCTGCATTTTTGGTTTGGCTTTTGTTCTTTCGTTTTTAGAGATGTATTTAAGTACACTGCAGCTGTTTTCAGACACACCAGAAGAGGGCATCAGATCTCATTACAGATGGTTGTGAGCCACCATGTGGTTGCTGAGATTTGAACTCAGGACCTCTGGAAGAGCAGTCAGTGCTCTTAACCTCTGAGCCATCTCTCCAGACCCTGACTATTCGCATTCTTTTTTGGGGGGGTTGCGGGGGGCTGGGGACCAAACCCAGGGCCTTGCGCTTCCTAGGCAAGGGCTCTACCACTGAGCTAAATCCCCAACCCCGACTATTCGCATTCTTAATATGCTGTTTACTACATAAGCCAGAATAGAACCTGGAGGGGGCGCTGGAGTACAGGCCGCGGAGGAGGAACAATAGAACCTGGAGGGGGCGCTGGAGTACAGGCCGCGGAGGAGGAACACTGCTTACTGGGCTTGCTCCCCATGGCTCTCTCAGCTTCCTATAAACCCAAAACCATTTGCCCAGAGGTAGCATGGGCTATCCTCCCACATCAATCACTAGTCAAAACAATGCCCCCAAAAGATTCAACCACAGGCCAGTATAATGGAGGCATTTTCTCAGTTTGTCCCAGAAGACCAAACAAACAACCCTAACCAGTCGCTGGAGGAGGAAGCAACGCAGGAGATGTGAGACAGTTCCCATGCGGGCATCAGAGCCCACATCCGTCTGGTAGACTCTTTTTTTTTTTTTTTTTTGTTCTTTTTTTCGGAGCTGGGGACCGAACCCAGGGCCTTGCGCTTCCTAGGTAAGCGCTCTACCACTGAGCTAAATCCCCAACCCCGTCTGGTAGACTCTTGAGTGCCAGTTAATGCCTACATACAACCTTACATATTTTTTCTATTTTTTCTCTTTCTTGATGGCTTTGCCACCAGGGGGCGACGCTCTCCCTCCTGGTTCTAGGGACAGTTCCCTAGGGGCCCAACGATTGCAAAGGAGTTTCTCTCTTGACTGCAATTCTTCCCCTAGTTGTAAGCCTTGCTGGAGTTGGCTGCCATTCACTGCACAGTGACCTCCCGTGCAGAATGAGGAGCCTAGTTATTTGGCACCAGGAAGATCAAAGTTTCCTGATCCTGGTCAATGTCTTTTTGGGGTTTGCTTTGTTTATTTATTTTCCATGTTACAAGCCCTCTGGAGGTCTCTTTCATTGGTGAGGAGTGGGGGAAATCTGTGGAGTTGGCCTTCAATAATTAATCCAGACCGAGTATTCATTACAAGTATTGGCTATTTCTCTGTTTGGTTTTGGCTTTGCTTTGTTGTCTTTATTTTAGAGACAGGACCTTACTATGTAACTCTGGCTGTCCTTGTGCCCATTATATAGACTCTGCTGGTCTTGCATGCACACAGATCCGCTTGCCTCTACCTCCCAAGTGCTGAGATTAAAGGCATGTACCACCACTGCACAACTCTCTTCGTGTGCGGCATGGGGCATGTATGTATTTGTGTGTGTGTGTGTGTGTGCACATGCAAGTGCAGGATTTTTATTTTATTTATTTTTAATGTTTAATTAATTAATTAATTATTTGAGTACACTGCAGCTGTCTTCAGACACACCAGAAGAGGGCCTGGGATCCCATTACAGATGGTTGTGAGCCACCATGTGGTTGCTGGGAATTGAACTCAGGACCTCAGTGTCCTTAACTGCCGAGCCATCTCTTCAGCCCCTATTTTTTATGTGTATGTGTACCTTACCTGCATGTATGACTGTGCGTCGTGTGCATGCATGGTGCTCATGGAGACCAGAAGACGACCCTAGACCCCCTAGAACTGGAGTTACGGACAGTTGTGAGTGGCTATATGGGTGCTTGGAATTGAACTGGGTCCTCTGGAAGAACACCCTGTGCTCTTAATGGCTCAGCCATTAAGACAGCCCCGGAACATTTGTTTCTTTATTTGTGTGTGTGCAGATGCATATGTGTTGGCATACATGTGGAGGCCAGAGAACAACCTTTGGGGGTTGTTTTTCCTCCTTTCACTGTGGGTTTCAGAGATCAAATTCTTCTTCAGGCTCAGTCAGGGACACCTTTACCAGCTGAGTCACTTCTCTCGCCCTATCTGCCTTTGAACTAGATTTTCCTCTATAGCAATTTAGATCCCAGATCTTTTTTAAAGATTTATTTACTTATTTATTTTTATTTATTTGAATACACTGTAGCTGTCTTCAGACTCACCAGAAGAAGGCATAGATCTCATTACACATGGTTGTGAAACACCGTGTGGTTGCTGGAATCTGAGCTTAGGACCTCTGGAAGAGCAGTCAGTACTCTTAACCCATGAGCCATCTCTCCAGCCCTAGGTCAGAGTATTATCAGGAGGCAAATAAGTTTCCTCTCTTACCTAGCAGTAGTGTGGGCACAAGTCCTATAGGGAAAGAGTTCTGTGATCCACTAGTCAGGTCTGTCAAGGTCAAGACAAGGGGGGAATTAAAGCCTATGTGCTATTTGCCCAGATAGGTGATAGGAAGAATTAGCTTTTCAAATTGGGAGGAATACAGATCCTATAAAAGATTTAGTGGTTTTTCATTCTTTGTTGTGTGTAATTTAATGTTGTAACTAAGAACACTATATTTAGGCTGCCTTTCTATCTCAGCGCAGACCACTTGTCTAGCATGCATGATGGCTTGGGTTTCATCTCCAGCACCTCAAAAGGGGAGAGGTGCTCATGTCTATATTAGTCAGGCAGGGTTGGAGAAACTGCAAACAGCAGCTGTTAGAGTTTAGACATCTCTCCAAACTCCAAGCCCAGCTAGCGGGATAGGCGCCAAGATTCTCAGGCAAGGCCTCTTGGCATGCGGGCCCATGAAGATGGGGGAGGGGCAAGGCTTCGAAATGGCCTGGCAAGAGGAACGCTGAGTTTGTTTTCTTGCCAGAGGCAGGCACAGGATGTACCCAACTCAGCAAGCTCCCCACTCCAATGCAAATGGACAGAGATTGTGTGGGGCCCGGACCTTCTATGGTTCATTGGCAAGGCAGGAGAGGCCTGTCTACGAGGGTCGAAGCAGGAACCAAGACTGGAGAATGGGCTGGTCCATGGGAAAGGAACTGCAGCCAATTTCAGCTGGTATGCTGCCTCAGCAGGTTAACACACTGTGCCAAGCATGTCCATCTGAGTCCAAGCCCCAGGATCCTCATGACTGAAGGAGAGAGCCATCCTGCCCACCCCCAACTCCCATCCCGTCTTCACCTCCACACACCTGCTGTGTCAACCCTCCCATAAATAAATAGATGTCAGTTAATATTTGCAATTGCTCAGGGTTTGAGTTGTATGGTCTGCTCCATGAGCTTCTGGAGTAGCTGCGAGTCTGACTCCGACACAGATGCCCTAAGTGGGGACGGGAGAAAGAGCTGTCCTAAGCAGATGAGTTGTAAGCAGTTGGGTTGGGGATATGCTTTGTTTGGTAGAGTGCTGGCCTAGCATGCAAGAGGCCATAGGTTTAGTCCCTAGAATCCCTTAAAATTGGGTATAATGGCACATTCCGGTAGTCTTAGCGTTAGGAAGTAGGGCCATGAGGTTCACCGTCATGAAGCTGGAGAGCTGGCTCGGCAGTTAAGAGTGTTTGCTGCTCTTGCAGAGGACACAGGCTTGGTTCCCAACATCCACATGGCTCCTCATAACTGTCTATAATTTCTTCATCTGGCCCCACATGTGGCAAACATTCTCTCTCTCTCTCTCTCTCTCTCTCTCTGTGTCTCTCTGTGTGTCTCTCTCTGTCTCTGTCTCTCTCTTTCTCTGTGTCTCTCTCTCTGTGTCTCTGCCACTCTGTCTCTGTCTCTCCCTGTTTCTCTGTCTCTGTCTCTCTCTTTCTCTCTCTATATATATACATATATATTGAATAAAAATTTTGGTTTTTAATCTAAAAAAAGGCTAGAGATGAGAAAAAAGAAAAGGTTTGGGTTTTTTAGTTGGTTGTTTTGTCTTATTGGGGGATCTTTCTTTCCTTCTTTCTTTCTTCTTTCTTTCTTTCTTTCTTTCTTTCTTTCTTTCTTTCTTTCTTTCTTGGTGTTTCAAGATAGGGTTTCTTTGTGTGGTGCTGGCAGTCCTGGAACACCATCTATAGTCCAAGCTGGCCTCAAACTCAGAGATCTGCTTGCCTCTGCCTCCCAAGTGTGCTGGAATGAAAGGCCTGTGCTGCCATGCAGGCTTATACAGAATTCTGAAAGAGAGTGGTATCTGGAGAAGGCCATGTGTGAGCCAATGGATCCTTCTAGGTCTGCTAGGCTTGAGGATAGAGTCTCTGGGAAAAGGATGGCTCCTCTGATAACTCTCCACTTGGTTATCTCACTAAAGACCTGAGGACAAGGAGGCCGTTCTTTATCTACTGGACTTGGGTCTAGCGAACTTTGGAAGTTCGAGGTCAGAAAAGCATGATAGCATGGTCCTAATAATCCCAGTACCTAGGAGGCTGAGACAAGAGAAGTCATGGATGGTTGTGAGCCACCTGCTGGGAGGACAATACTCAAAAGTAACAAGTTTTTTAATCCACCGAGCCACCTTCCAGCCCCACTGTTGTTGTTGTTGTTTGTTTTTTTGTTTGTTTGTTTTTGAGGTAGAGTCTCATGCTGTCCTACACTGACCTTGTACTCACTATTTGCTTGCCTCAGTAAACCTAAAAACAAAACAAAACACCACCAACAACAACAAAGAAAGCCTCTGCCAAAACTCATAGAAGATTAGCATCCAAGTACCCTTGACAACCCTAGGGGCTCCAGGACTGAGCACTTTGCTTCCAGAACATCTGGCAGTCATGTTTTGCATAGCAGATTGAATGAAAATAGCCCCTATTTGAATCTGGAGAGTGGAACTTTTTGAGAAGGATTAGAGGATTTGGGCTTTTTGGAGTGGGTGTGGCCTTGTTAGAGAATGTCTGGAGATGGACTTTGAGGTTTCAGATGCCCACCCAGGCCTAGTCTCTCTTTCTGCCTCCTGCCTATGGATCAACATGCACTCTCAGCTCCTGCTCCAGTACCATGCCTATCTGCTTCCTGCCATGACAATTATGGACTCACCCTTTGGAACTGTAAGCTAGCCCCAAGTAAATGCTTTCTTTAAAAGAGTTGTCTTGGTCATGGTATCTCAGTAACACATTGGAGCAGGTGAAGGAAAGCCCTCTAAGAAATAATGATGCCCTGTGCCTGGCTCCCTTTCTGGCCTCTCTAAGTGCAACCTCCTTAAAGTCAATCTAGGATGCCTTCTGCCTCCACAGGGAGCAGGTGGCATGAGGACCAAAGAGAGAGGAGAAACTGGATGCTGGAGGTGCCTAATTGATAAGTCCATTCTGTAGAGGGGGGTAAGGAACTTCCCAGAAGGGAAACACGGAGTGGTCAGCAGAGCTGGGAGCCAGAGAAGAGAAGATAGGGCCAGTGGAGGATAAACAGTATAGTATGTATCATGCTTTTGCCACTGAGGAAGTAATGATATCCAAGAAGCTACAGCCTCACACCAGCTGCCCCTCCTACCCTCATGGTAGTACAGAGCTTGTCTAGACAATGCCAAGGCTTGAAATGCAAATTTATAGCTTTTTGGAGACTTGGTTGTGTCATGTAATGTTTTTCTGGAAACTGTCTAGTGAGAGGATGTTTTGCTGAAGCAGACACTTGAGAAGACGTTTTTGCTGAAGCAGACACGAGGGAGGGTGTTTTGCTGAGAACAGATATGCTGTTTTTCTGGAAGCTGCCTGGATAAAGGGCATGTGACGTTTTGCTAGAGTGGACGCCTGAGAGGACACATGATGTTTGGAAAGGATATAACTCAACAGACAGTGGGCACTGCTGTGGTACTGCTTCACCTTGCCACTCTTTGCTGGGCTTAGATGGACTTTGCTGATGCTGGTCCTCATGGATGACACTGGGGCGTTGGTGGCTTGTAGAAAGAAATGAACCAAAGAACTTCTTACGATATTCTGGTGGCTTTTTGCCACTTCTGCCGACTCCGGCCAATTGGCAGTGCCTTGAAGCTTCTTCTGGATTGAACTGCCATTGCTGACTGGTGGACGGTGTTTGTAAGTGGATCAAACAACTGGTGCTGATTCGTGCAAACTGAGCTGCTGATATCCTGACAAAGGAGATTGGAGTTTCCTGAAAAACTATGTTTAAGCAGGTCCACATTTTCCTTTGCCCTATGAACCTTTCCTTTCTACTACCTCTGGTGGGTGGTGGGGTGGGAAGGAGATTAAAGCATTTAAGAACTCTTATTAAAGTAGGTTTGGAAGAATCTAAGCCTACGAAGGCTCATTCTTTCTTAGTTTTTTTCTCGTTAGCTGGTTGGTTGATTGTTGGGGTTGAATTTGGTTGGGTTTTCTGAGACAGGAGCTCACTTTATAGCCCTGGCTGGCCTTGAACTAGCTCCAATCCTCGTTCCCATCACTCAGAGTGCTGGGGTTACAGAAAGAAGCCACCACATTGTTAGAAATGGGTCTGGAATATCAGCAAAATGACCACACAATCCAAAGCAAAAAGCTTGGAAGGACGCGTGGCTGAAAAATCAACCAAGCAAGTACAGCCAGCAGGAATCCCACTGGGTTTTCATCCTTGACACAGAGGGGTCGTTTTCCTCGCTCTGAGGCTCTGAGCGGTTGCTCAGAGCTTGGCCTCGTGTTCTCGTGGGATAACCAAAAAGCCGAGTGGTTGATAAGCAGAGTGTAAAAGTTGAAACAACATGAAATCTGGATTACATAGCAAATGTTAGCTGTTAGAAGGCATTTTTGCCAGATGGTGTCTCTGCTGATTTTTTTGGTTAGGTTATAGGCCTGTCCCTTTAAGTCAAGAGCTCACAGCCTGAAGAATTTGGGCAAACTCTCTCCTACAGCAGACAGGTCCCTGATGGGAAGAATAAACTCCCAGGCAGAACTCAGAGGGGTGGAGAAAAGCAAACCCAAACTCGAGACAAATGTGGCCGTGTAGTGCCAAACCCATATACGGATGCTCCAGCAGACAGAGTGAGGACCAGAGGTGTTAAACAAATCCTCTCTGTATCCCTTGCAACGTCTGGCTGAGTTACAGTCAACTTCTCGATGCCCTCCAGATGGATACCCTGTAACTGGTCTATATATTACAGTAGCACTCACTACTGGGGAAAATCTTAACAGATTAGACTTTCCCTGCCTGGCCACCAGGAATGTGTGTCCCCCAGTCGAAGTGCACTCTCTAGGAAAAGATCTCTATTTCCCCCTGAATCCAGCCTCATTGATGATCTGTTGTCCACCCAGCTCACTAGTGCACCGTTTGCTGCTGATACTGAAACCTCTATCCAGTCCTTTAACCGTGTGGCATTTTCTTTGTCTCGTTTAACCCTTTGATAGAAATTACAGCACATTTCATTTATGGTCCACATAGTTCCCAGCGGGGGCTCGCTGTTTGTAGACGAGACAGCATGCAGCTCAAATACCCTGCTCAGTTTGGCTTTGGGGATGGGGAAGGGAAACTGTGTGTCCCCCTGGTGCCCACAGGAGGAGAGTAGCCATGGTGCTATCAGGTCAGAGTTGAAGGAAGCAAAATAAAGCAGGTGACTGGACCAGAGAGATTGTTAGGGGACTAAGCTGCAGCAAAAGGTCTGCCCACTGCTGGAGGATGACAGTGAGGACAGTCAGGCAGTGGTGGAAGCACAAGGATACCACAGATCTCTGTGAGTTCGAGGCCAGTCTGGTCTACAGTTCCAGGATAGCCAGGGCTACACAGAGAAACCACATCTTGGAAAAAAAAACAGAGAGAGAGAGAGAGAGAGAGAGAGAGAGAGAGAGAGAGAGAGAGAGTGCAAATAAACTATAGAAGAAGGAAAGAGCACCCAATGGGTGACAGCTAACCCATGGACCCCCAGCACAAATCCACTAACTCTAAAACGTGATGGAATAGCCAGCCATCATGCTGCTGCGGCCTCCAGGGTCTTTCATCCCAGTAACTATCATGAGGCCCTGCCACAGGCGAGTGGAAACTGAACAGCCCAAGCTGTGTGGATAGCAGCAACAGTAGCAGTTGTGGGAAGCCACCGGTGAGAAGCTGTCAAACGGAACGAGTGTTTTGATTTTCAGCTTCACTGAGCTTTAGTGGACAAAAAGATTGTGTGTGTTTAAAGGGTACAACAACATGCCTAATACCAACATTTGAGAGGCACAGACAGGAGGATTGCCATGAGTTCCTGGCCAGTCCCAGCTACTTAGTGAGTTCCTGGTCAGAGAGAGGTTCTGTCCATAAGAAATAATAAAACAAAAATTGGAAATCAATAAGCCTGACAGGGTGTCACACCTTTAATCCCAGGACTCAGGAGGCAGAGGTAGGCAGATCTCTGTGCATTCAAGGCTGGCCTGATTTACACAGTAAGTTCCAGGCCCACCTGAGTTACTCTGTGAGACCCTGACTCAAAACCAAACCAAACCAAACCAAACCAAACCAAAAAACAGCATGCAAACAAAAACACTAGGGGCCAGAAGGGGCACCTCTGCTCTTCCAATGGAGAAGAGCTTGGTTCTCACCACCCACAAACCGATTGAGTGTAACTCCAGCTCCCATGGACCAAATGCTCTCTTCTGACTTCTGAGGACACCTACACGTAAGTGTACACACACACACACACACACACACACACACACACACACACACACACACACAATTAAAACTGAATCTTGGGGAGAAAAAAATGCCAAAACTTCCCAGGAAAATAGAGTTATCAGAGAGTAAAGGAGCCAGATGTAGTAGATCTCTGAGTTGAGGGCCAGTTTGGTCCATGGAGGGAGTCTCAGGACAGCCAGGAATACTCAGAGAAATAGAGAAATCATGTTTTGAAGGAGAGAGAGAGAGAGAGAGAGAGAGAGAGAGAGAGAGAGAGAGAGAGAGAGAGAGAGAGAGAGTGTGATTGAGGGAGAGAGAGAGAGAGAGAGAGAGAGAGAGAGAGAGAGAGAGAGAGAGAGATCTCATTAAGTCTTTTGCATCTTGGACAGTGGAAAAACCAGTGTTGAGGGCGGTGAGTTGACAAAGAGCCAGAAGGTGGCAGTGTCTACCCAGGGAGGGGCAGGCACTTTCACTCTTCCCAGGCCAGAGCCGCCCCACATCAGTCCTTGCAAAAATCCCAGCCTCCCAAGTCTACCCCTAGGTCTGGCCTCACATTGGTCTGCCTGGCAGAACAAAATACCGGACGTGACAAAGGCACAGGTGGTGTGGTTGCCCCCTGGGTTTTAAGATCTAACAAGTCAGGGCTGGAGAGATGGCTCAGTGGTTAAGAGCACTGACTGCTCTTCCAGAGGTCCTGAGTTCAAATCCCAGCAACCACATGGTGGCTCACAACCATCTGTAATAAGATCTGATGCCCTCTTCTGGTGTGTCTGAAGATATCTACAATGTACTTATATAGAATTAAAAAAAAAAAAAAAATCTAACAAGTCTCTTCCCATGAGCAGTGGGGCTCCAGAGTTCTGCCATTGGATCCTGGCTGACCTCCCAGCACTGGCTGGTTCCTCAGGCCTTCCCCTGCTCCCAGCTCATCCTAAACTCAATTTCAGCTTTGGCTGAAAACTTAAGCAGCAGAGGCAAACCACCCCCAGTGTGGTGTTGTTATGCCTTTCATTCAGCGTTGAAGAATAAAATTATGCCATTTGCAGAGAAGCGGATAGAACGGAAGATCACTGTTGCTGGGAAAGCAAGCAAACAAGCAAACAGACTTAGACTAAAGCCAAGCAGAGTCATATGGTGGTTGGAGCCTGCGACCCTAGCACTTGGGAATCAGAAGGAGGCTCAGAAGTTTGTCAGCCTTGGCTATGTTAAGTTTAGGGCTAACTTGAGATATGTAAGAGATGCTGCCCATCCCCACAAAACCACCTAAACTGACATCTTGTTTTCCCTCATGTGCAGAATACATATATGACAGTAGAAGAGGTGATATGTGAGGGGAGGCAGTACCTAAAGTGAGGGTAGGGGTGGGGCAAGAGACGGTAATGAGAGAGAAACAAATACAGACGTTCTCTCTCACGTGTGAAATCTAGATTTAATTCTGTGTGTGCACACGGTATGGAAGCAGAAAGGCAACAGTCTGTGTGGAGGAAGAGGACCAATGGGAGGAGGAAGGGAAAAGTGTGAGCAAAGGACAAGGATGTGTGTGTGCGCACGTGTGTCTCTGTGTGTGTGCGCACGTGTGTGTGTGTGTGTGTGTGTGAAAGAGAAAGAGAGAGAGAGAGATGATACTTTGTATGATAAGTAAAAAACTTTTTAAATGTTTCAGATAGTAAATACAGTATATGTATTTTATTTATTTGGTTGTTCCTTTTTAAAAGAAGTTGTATTTATTTTGTGCATGAGTATTTCACTCCATGTGTGTGTGCACCTCATGAGTGCTTGGTGCCCTGGAAAGTCAGAGCATCAGATCCCCTGGAACTGGAATTATGAGTGACTATGAGACACCACGTGCGTGCTGGGATTCAACTTAAGTCCTCTGGAAGAGCAGCCAGTGCTCTTAACCACTGAGCAATCTCTCCAGCCCCGTTTATTTGTTTTTTTTGAGACAGGGTTTCTCTGTGTAGCCCTGACTGTCTTGGAACTCACTCTGTAGACCAGGCTGGCTTTGAACTAATAGATCCACTTGCTTGGCGTTTATTTTTATTTATTTTTATTTTTTTTAAAGATAGGGTCTCACTTGATAGCAGCTCTGGCTGACCTGGTATTCACCATGTCGTTCAGCCTGGTCTTGAACTTATAATAGTCCACCTGTCTACTACTCTGGAGTTCAGGAATTAAAGGGAATTGCTACCACGCCTGCCTGTTAGGTGTATTTGCACAACAAAAATAGTCATCCTAAACTGACAGCTAATTGGAGCTAGAGGGATGGGCCAATGGTTAAAAGCATTTGTTGCTTTAGCAAGGGACCAAGCTTTGGGTCCCAGCATGCCCGTGGTGGCTCACAATTGTCTGTGACATCAGTCTGACGCCCTCTTCTGGCCTCCTTAGGCACTGCACCCACATGGTGCATAGACATACACTCAGACAGAAACACTGAGACACATAAATTAAAAAAAACAAAACAAAACAAAACTTGGGGTTGGGGATTTAGCTCAGCGGTAGAGTGCTTGTCTAGCAAGCGCAAGGCCCTAGGTTCGGTCCCCAGTTCCGAAAAAAGGAAAAAAGAAAAAAAAACTCTAGGTATGGTAATATATGCCTTTAATCTCAGCATGTGGGAAACTGAGGCAAGTGAAGTCTGTGAGTTCAAGGCCAGCCAGAGCTACATCGTAAGTTCCAGGACAGTCAAGGCTACAAACTGAGAGCCAGTCTGAGGGGGGAAAAAGAATGTGGTTCAGTCATTCAGTCATACTCCTGTAATCCTACAACTTAAGTTGTGGCTGTGGCAAGAGGACTGCAAGTTTAAAGTTTGAAACTTTGAGACTAGCCTTGGTTACATAGCAAGACCCTATCCAACCCCCTAATAAAAGTCAAAGAGGGAAGATAGGAAGAAAGGGAAGTTAGGTCGATGAGGTGCATCAGTGATATGGGTCCTTCCGGCCAAAGCCAGCAACCTGAGTTCCATCCACAGAACCCATACTGTGGGACAGAACTGACCCCCTAAAGTTGTCCTCTGACTGCCACACCCCACAAGCCGACTATGACATGAACACACACATACATGCAAAATAGTTAAATATATGTATAAAAAAAAATCAGTGCACCCTCTGGGCTGGGTTCTCTTGTTTTGCATCTCTCTCTTTTGACTTTCCTGTTGTTGGGGTCTCTCGCCACTGTCTTGCACTCTGTCCTTCAAGCAGCTACTCAGTTCCTCATGTGTGTAACCAGCTCTCTTCAACCGCGTCCTTGGCACTTCCCCTTCTCGGCCCAACTGGCTGATCGAGATATTTTCCCAAACAAAACCTGTTCTCACCCCGTTAAACGCATTGCAGACTTGCCATCTGGTGTCTATGTGGGTCTCCTGAGAAACTGATGAGTGGGCAGCCACAGCTGAGACGCAGATCGCCTCTCTGCCAGCTGCCAGGCTGAGAGGAGACCCACAGCCTCGGGGTGGGGGCCAGGGCAGGGGGAAAGGTGCATAGGGGAGCCTCCTGGCAGCCTGCCCGCAGCCCCCCCGAAACACAGGCCCATCTCTCTATTGTAGGCCAGATCAGAAGGGCAGGTCTGAAGGAGGAAACTGAGAGACATCAGGTAAAGTGACCAGTAAGTCCAGATAAGGAGGGACTCAGTCTGAACAGAAAGATGCTTGACTCAAGCAGCTTGAGGCTCCGAATCCGGGGGACCAGACAGAGCCGGATGGGGGTGGGGTGGGTTGGGAGATGGGAAAAGAGACAACAGGAAAATCCCACCTTTGTAGAAACCCTGAGCTTTTGAGGTCGGGTGCATCTGGAGCGGTTTAGGGGGAGGAAGTTAAAAGGCAGAACCGAAGGCTATACAAGAACACAAGCCAAGCCTGGCAGGAAACAGATGTCTTGCAGGGATCCATCTCCAAAGCAGAGGCAAGAGAGGGGAGGGGAGGAGTGTTCCTGGCGAAAACTGCCACTTGAGGAGCGCTCACCAGGCCAGGCAGGAATGCTGACAAGAGCTGACAGGAGCTGACAGGTATACCTGCTTGAGACGTGCGAGACATTGTCCCAGTGCTGCGGCCCACAAAACACAGCATGCAAGACTCAGTGATGTTACATTGTCTACCCATTTGAAAGGGTGGAAGAGCAGTGTGGGCTGACATGGGTCCACCATCCCAGCATTCCAGAGGGTGAAGCAAGAGGATACTCATAGTAGGCTAGCCTTGGCTACTTAGTGAGCACCTAGGTCAAAACAAGGACAAGAGTATGAACAAAAAGGCTGGGTATGGTAGCACACACTTGTAATCCCAGTACTTGGGAGGTAGAGACAGGAGGATGGGGGATGGGAGTTGTCTTTCACTGCACAGCAAGTTGGAGGCCATCCTGCCTTATGTTACAAACAGTAAAAGAGCAAAGGCTAAGCATTTTCAGTGATGGTGGGGAGGAAGCGGCTGGTCATGGCCTCTGTTTTCCACACCTAAGGAAACGGACTTTGAAAAGTTCAAAGGAAAATGACCCCATAGCTCTCAACTATGAGACAGAGGATGATTCCATATAATTTTCACAACCATTTTATTATATTTTAAACATCAATTTTTATATTTTAATATTATTAGTTTTTTGAGACAGGGTTTTTCCATGCCGCCCCAGCCGAATGGAACTTGCTCTGCAGACCAGGCTGGCCTTGAACTCAGAGATCTGCCCGTCTACCTCCCAAGTGCTGGGATTAAAGGTGTTTGTCACTGCTGTGCAGTTTATTATTTTATTTATTTGTTGAGACAGGGTCTCACTATGTAGCCCTAGCTGGCCTGGAGCTTTCTATGGACACCAGGTTGACCTCAAACTCACAGAGATTTGAGATTCACCTGCTTCTGCCTCCTGAGTGCTGGGATTAAAGGCATGCATCCCACACATATACACAACTATTATTATTTTGAGACAGGAATTTCATGTACTCCAGGCTGTCCTCAAACTCCCTGAGTTGGGAAGGATGGTATTGAACTTCTGATCCTTCTGCCTCCACTTCCCAACCGCTGGGACTATAAACGAGGGTGACCACACCCAATTTTCAGAATACTAGAAATGGAGTCTAGCACACTGTTCACCCTAGGCAAGCACTCTCCTATCTGTGCTACATTTCTAGACCTACACCACCATTTTAGGGGGATGTCTGGTGGTCTTTCAGTTAATTTGTTTTGTTCAATTTATTCACAGTCTTCTATTTGAGGAGAATATTTTAGCCAAGTGTGGTGGTATATATCTTTTAAATGCTAGTGTGTGAGAGAGGCTGAGGCAGGAAGTTCTCTGAGTTTAAGGCTAGTCTACACACTGAGAACCTGTCTCAAAAGAAAAAAAAGGAGGAAGTTTAAGGCCCAAAGGAGGTCCCAGGGCCAATGGCCGGAGCTGGGCCGACCATGCTACTACGAGAGGAGAATGGCTGTTGCAGTCGGCATCAGAGCAGCTCCAGCGCTGGGGACTCTGATGGGGAACAGGAGGACTCGTCTGGAGCGTGCCCAGCAGCAGCTAGAGGCATTGCTCAACAAGACCATGGGTATTCGTATGACAGACAGAAGGACACTAGTCAGCTGCTTCCTGTGCACCGATCGTGACTGTAATGTCATCCTGGGCTCTGCGAAAGAATTCCTCAAGCTTTCTGATTCATTTTCTGCGGGGGAACCCCGTGTGCTGGGTCACATGGTACCAGGACACCACATCGTTTCTATTGAAGTCCAAAGGGAGAGTCTGTCCGGGGGGCCATATCTCTGACCACGATTGTACTTCTCTTTGAGACCATTAAACCCTATGACCAAAAAAAAAAAAAAAAAAAAAAAAAAAAAAAAAAAAAAAGAAAAAAAAGTGCCCATGCCTTTAATCCCAGCACTTGGGAGGTAGTGGCAGGAGGATCTCTAAATTCAAGGCCACCCTGGTCTACAGAGCAAGTTCCAGGAGAGCTGGGGCTACACAGAGAAACTTCCTAGGAAAAACCACTCAACCAACCAACAAACAAAAAAGCCAGTCCTGTAATTAACATGCTTACAATTTATTTTTCTCCAATAGCCCAGGGTGTAGTTGATAGCTTTTAAGTATCTACCAAGGTACCCATGGCAGTGAGTCTGGCAAACTTCCCAGTCTTTTTTTTTTTTAAATATTTATTTATTTATGTATTTTATGTATATGAGCACACTGTAGCTGTCTTCAGACACACCAAAGGGGGCATCAGATCTCATTACAGATGGTTGTGAGCCACCATGTGGTTGCTGGGATTTAAACTCAGGACCTCTGGAAGCGCAGTCAGTGCTCTTAACCACTGAGCCATCTCTCCAGCCCCTGTTTTAATTTTTTTTTCTATTCTTTTTTTCCGAGCTGGGGACCGAACCCAGGGCCTTGCGCTTGCTAGGCAAGCGCTCTACCACTGGATTTGCCTGTTTGAGTCATCTTTTCGATTGATTGATTGATTGGTTGATTGATTGATTTTTTGATTTCTTTTTCCAGACAGAATTTCTCTGTACAGTCCTGGTTGTCCTGGAATTCCTTCTGTAGACCAGGCTGGCCTTGAACTCAGAAAGCCAGTAGACTAATCTTTGAGTCATCTTATTGGCTCCTGTCTAGCAGTTTTGCTCTGGCAAAGATCTGACTGGAATAATTTGAGAAATTGTGTTTGTTTGTTTGTTTGTTCGTTGTACTTTTGAGCCAAGGTTGCAAACTGCAATCCAAGCTGGCCCAGAAATCAACTACATGTCTCAGACTGGCCTTGAGTTCATGATACTCCTCTTGCTTCAGCCTCCCAAGTACTGGATTTATAGCCATGCATTACCAGGCCCAGCCTTATTCTCCTACTTAAATAACTAACTCACCATTAATTAATCTTAAGATAGGCTCTTGCCATAGAGCCCAGGCTGGCCTGGAACTCTGTATGTAGACAAGACTGGCCTCCTAGATTGTTTCTTATAACTCAGCCTCCTAAATGGTGGGATTTTGAGTGTGTATCACTGTACTGAGCTAACATAGATACTTAAATGTTTTATTTGTGTATACAAATGTGTTGCTTTCATGTATGTATGGGCATCATTGTGTAACTGGTACTGGCAGAAGCCACCATAGAATTAGAGTCAAAGAACTGACTGAGAACCAAAATGTGGGTACTGGGAATTGAACTGAGGTCCTCTGCAAGAGCAACAAGTTCTCTTAATTACGAAGCCATTTCTTCAGTACCAAGATCAATCGACTTTCTCTTCCTTCCTTCTTTCTTTCTTTCTTTCCTTCCTTCCTTCCTTCCTTCCTTCCTTCTTTGCAGAGTCTGTTTTGCAACCCAGCCTGACCTTGAACTCATGGCAAGCCTTCTGCTTCAGCTTCCTGAGTGCCGGGATTACAAACACATGCCTCTTAGCAAAAGCAGACATGAATTTTGAGAGATACAATTTCACCTATAACATGTTACGTGTTTGTAACGGCAAAAGGACAAATGCCACAGAGGCAGAGTTGTACCTAGCTGGTCAAGTGCTTGCCTAGTATTTATGAAGCCCTGGGTTCTATCCTCAGCACCTCATAAATATAATATGGAGGAGCATATAATCCCAGTCCTGGGGAGGTAGAGGCAAGAGGACCAGGAACCCCTGCTCATAGCAAGCTTGAGGTCAGATATGACTCTAGGAGATTGTCTCAATAAAGAAGTGCCAGTGGGGGGTTGGGGATTTGGCTCAGTGGCAGAGCGCTTGCCTAGGAAGCGCAAGGCCCTGGGTTCGGTCCCCAGCTCCGGAAAAAAAAAAAAAGTGCCAGTGGGGTGGTGGTGGCTTTGGCCTTTCATTTCAGCACTAGGGAGACAGAAGTAGTTGGATCTCTGTGGATTCAAGATCAGCCTGGTCTACATAGTGAGTTCCAGGACAGCCAGGGCTATACAAAAAAACAAAACAAAACAAAAACAAACAAAACCGTATCTTGAAAAACAAAACTATAAAAAAGTGTATAAAAATGCTGGGCGGGGGACTCGAGACCCCATATGAACAACAATGCCAACCAACCAGAGCTTCCAGGGACTAAGCCACTACCCAAAGACTATACATGGACTGACACTGGGCTCCAACCTCATAGGTAGCAATGCATATCCTAGTAAGAGCACCAGTGGAAGGGGAAGCCCTGGGTCCTGCTAAGACTGAACCCCCAGTGGACGTGATTGTTGGGGGGAGGGCGGTAATGGGGGGAGGATGGGGAGGGGAACACCCATGTAGAAGGGGAGGGGGAGGGGTTAGGGGGATGTTGGCCTGGAAACCGGGAAGGGGAATAACAATCGAAATGTAAATACGAAATACCCAAGTGACTAAAGATTAAAAAAAAAAAAAAATGCTGGGCGGTGGTGGCACAGACCTTTTATCCCAGCACTCGGGGAGACGGAGACAGGTGGATCTCTGAGTTTAAGGCTAGAGGGACAGCCTGAGCTACAGTGAGAAGCAGTCTCAAACCAACCAAACAACCAACCAACCAACCAACCAACCAACCAAACAAACAAACAAACAAACAAACAAACAAACAAGAAGTGTTAAAAGGTCAGTGTGTTGGAGCAGGCCTTTAATCCGAGCACTGAGGCGGAGTGTGGCTTGGTACTCTTCCGGTAAGAGGACAGTCGGGTTTATGTAGAAGTTTTAAGACAGAAGAGGTTACTGAGTGAGGCCCTGTCCTGTAGCATCCTCCTCCAAGCCCGTTCCTCTAAAAGGAGGATGTCGTGGAAGCTGCTTCTAGAAACATCCTTGTACCTGTACTTGGTCGCGCTGGTTCTTAAGCCGCAGGTGGACGTAACGTTTGCGCATGCTCACAGTGATTCTGTGGTAGCCTCGCTTTGTGGAAAAGCATAAAAGATGTTCGTGATTGGAGCTTAGATTTAAGGGGAGATTCTTAAAAAGGAAAATGAAGCACAGAACGGTATTGAAGCTTCGTAAGAATGGCCTCCGCGGGCACTGAAATGTTAGCCGCGCCGGGGTTCAGGTAACGGGGCTCTGAGCTGTTTCCTCATTCATCTTCCCATTCGGCTGAGTTTTCCACCTCTTCTTGCCAGAGCTTATGTTACTGTTCATAATAGAGGGGATAAATGACTGTCATAGAATACTGCTGGGGAGGACATTTGAAAGGAACTCTGGGTTCTATGCAGAAAGAGATGAAAGAGTTGGGGGGAGGGGGTGTTGTGGAAGCCAAACGGAAGGGGGACGGATCAGCAGTGGGATCTTGGCTTCAGGCCTGATGAAGTTTATGCCTGAGCTTCACTCGGAGAAATGAATACTTAGCTCATTTGACCCAGCTAAAGACTCATAAACAAGTGCCCGCCTGCTAGAAATCAATACGGTCCGGTGGACGGAGATGAGTACAGCTCTGGCCACTGACAAATGGGATGCTCAGTACTTGGCAGTGGCCTTTGGACAAATGACTGTGAGAGCTGGGTATATGGTGGTGTAGACCTGTAATCCTGGCACGTGAGAAGCTGATGCAGGAGGATCAAAAATTCAAGGTTGCTGGGCAGAAGGCAGACCACACCTCCAATCCCAGGACTCAGGAGTCAAGAGGCAAAAGGGTCTGTGTGAGTTTAAGGCCAGCCTGGTCTATGTACGTATCAAGTTCAAGAGCAGCACGGCCAAAGCTACATAGTAAGACCCTGCCTTAGAGAAGAGGAAGGAAAGAAGGAAGGAAGGAAGGAAGGAAGGAAGGAAGGAAGGGAGGGAGGGAGGGAGAGAGGAAGACAGAGAGAGGAGGAGAAAGAGAAAGTGGAGGAGGAGGAGGAAAAGGAGGAAGAGGAAGAGGAAGAAGAAGAGGAAGAGGAAGGAGAAGAAGAAGAAGAAGAAGAAGAAGAAGAAGAAGAAGAAGAAGAAGAAGAAGAAGAAGAAGCAGCAGCAGCTGGACAGTGGTGGCACAGGCCTTTAATCCCAGAACCGGGGAGGCAGAGGCAGGAGGATCTTCTAATTCAAGGCCGTACTGGTCTACAGAGCAAGTTCCAGGATTGAGCAGGTCTACACAGAAAAACCCTATCTCAAAAAACAAAAACAAAGAAAAAAGAAAAAAAAAGTGAGATCGTGTCTCAAAACAATCAATGCAGTACCCCAGTATAAGGCATTGAGTTGGCACTGTACAGAAACTAACAGCCATGCCATCCTGAAATGTTAACCGTCATTGTTTCCACTCTATAGGGGTAACACAATGATGAATATGAAAGGTCTTAGGTACATGGGCTTCATTACAGATCAAACCAAAGCCGTTTCATGCTCCATGCTGGCAAAGAATCTGCCTGCATTTGACCTGAATTTGTCCTGAATTTTCGAATAAGCCTGAATTAAAGAATAATGAACTGTGTTGCTTGGGAGAGGAAAGAAAGTGAAAGCACATACCGTCTGGTTTGTGGCGTGGTTACTACTGGCTGTTCTTAGTCAGGTTTGTTGTCAGAAAGAGCAGAAAATACAGAAATAAGTGTGAGTGCGCTTAAAGCTGCAGACAAGCAGGGTGTGGAAAAAGCAGCTATAATTACTGTCTTGTTAGGGTGTCCACTGCTGTGAAGAGACACCATGACCATGGCAACTCTTATAAAAGCAAGCATTGGGGCTGGGGATTTAGCTCAGTGGTAGATCGCTTACCTAGGAAGCGCAAGGCCCTGGGTTCGGTCCCCAGCTCCGAAAAAAAGAACCAATAAATAAACAAATAAATAAATAAATAAATAAATAAATAAAAGCAAGCATTTATTTGAGAGGCTGGTTTCAGAGGTTTAATCAATAATCATCGTGGGAAGCATAGCAGTAGCACAGGGCTATACCTCCAACAAGGCCACACCTATTCCAACAAGGCCACACCCACCCTGGCAAGGCCACACCCACTCTAACAAGGCCACACCCACTCCAACAAGGCCACACCCAACAAGGTAAGAACTAATAGTACCGCTCCCCAAGGGCCAAGTGTTCAAACACCTGAGTCTATGAGGGCCATTCCTATTCAAACCACCACAATTACTAAAGAGATTACTGTCTGCAATCACAGTTAATGGCTCTTGCTGCTCTTGTAGAGGGCCTGGGTTCCAGCACCCACATAGCAGCTCATAGCCATCTGCAACTCCAGCTCCAAGGGATCCAATGTCCTCTTCTGGCTTCTGCAGGCGCTGCAAACATATGATACATTTATATACACACAGGCAAAACATACGCAAAGTGAAAATAAGTAAATTTTAAGAGAAATAAAAACCCTAAGTTCTAAACTGGAAAGGTGTCCCAAGGACAAGAACCCACTCAGCGAAGCCTCCACTTATGGAAATGTAAATTCATCTGAAAGGAGTGACCCTGATCACTGTTTGGTCCTCAGACGCCACATAGTGGCTCACAACAGCATATAACCTCCAGTCTCAGGGAATCTAAGATTCTCCACCGGCTTCTGCCTGTTGGACCCTGCACGCACACAGCACACATAAACGCATGTGCAAATGCCCATATACACCTAAATTGTTTTATGGTTCTAGGGAGGCAGGGCCTCTTTATGTAGCCTTGGGTTCTCTGCAAGAGCAGTGGCACTATCATCTGAGACATCTCTCCAAACCCAGACCTTTTCAGATTTAATCTGTAACATCAACCTTATTCACATGATGAAGTAAAATAAAAGCAAGCCTGTTACACAGAGCACTTTCACTCATCAGACCGGGGAAACCAACCCCTACTCTGTTGGTTAGGCTCTGGAGCATCAGGAACCCCAGGCACTAATGGTGCAGTAACACAGACCATGTGCAAGAGAAAGGAACCCCGGGAATGGGGACCTCTGGGTTCATCGAGCTGATGGACTTGAAGCCCACTCTTCAGGGACTCCCTAGCAAGTGACACGGTGAGTGCCCTTGATGACTGTGGTGCTGAATCTAGAGGGTCACACGACGGGATTTAGGATCACAATAAAACAAACAAAAAAAAAGTCATGGGGACTTTCTAGACTGGAGTGAGGCAGGAAGACCCACCCTACGTGTTGATGGCTCTATAGTATGGACTGGGTTTGGACTGAATAAAAAGATAAAACAAGTTGAGTACCAGCCTGCCTTTCTCTCTGCTTCCTGACAGCCAGTGCAGTGGAACCAGCCACCTCAGATGACTGACTCCATAGCTTCTCTGTGTGATGCTGACCTCAGAGATCCACCCGCCTCTGCCTGCCGAGTGCTGGGATTCAATGTGCCCAGCGAAACCCTTTCTTTCTTTTTTTTTTTTTAAGATTTATTTATTCATTTATTATATATAAGTACACTGTAGCTGTCTTCAGATACACCAGAAGAGGGCATCGGATCTCTTTACAGATGGTTGTGAGCCACCATGTGGTTGCTGGGAATTGAACTCAGGACCTCTGGAAGAGCAGTCAGGTGCTCTTAACCGCTGAGCCATCTCTCCAGCCCGCGAAACCCTTTCTTAAGATTCTTTCATTCGGGTCTGGAGAGATGGCTCAGCGGTTGAGAGCACTGACTGCTCTTCCCGAGGTCCTGAGTTCAATTCCCAGCAACCACATGGTGGCTCACAACCATCTGTAATGAGATCTGATGCCCTCTTCTGGTGTGTCTGAAGACAGTTATAGTGTACTTATATATAATAAATAAATAAATATCTAAGACTGTTTCACTTGATGTTGTGTCTCAGCAATGAGGAAAATAAATCATGTACCAATTAAGGCAACTTGAATTTTTGTTGCCTTCTACCAAAAATAGCCAAATAATGCTTCTGCCTCCCACCCCATGTCCAAGAGCAGAGTTGTTCTGTCCAGAAGCCAGAATATGGCATCCAAATGGGTCATCCAGTGCCTAGCCAAAGACAAACACATTCAAGTCCAAAGGCTGAGCTCATCGCTGACAGCAGGATTGGAATGGAACCTGAGCCATTCCAAAGGCAGTGGGTGGGCAGCTACCTAGGGTTCAATCCACTCCTTGTGATCGCAGGAGCGTTTGCATCCCTCCCATTAAAAGTCCTAGGGCATCCAGATGTAGAAGACAGTTCCCAGGAGTGCAAAGCTAGGTGGCAACATGGCGGCCTTGGGCCATCTCAGGCTATAACTAGCTTTGGGCCATTTGATTGTCATGAGTTGAATTGCTTGGATTTTTTTAATTTATTTTTGTGGTGGTATTGTGGCTTTGATGCTGGGGTTTTAACTCACAATCTCTCACCCTAGCTGCACTCTAGGCTCTAGTTAACTTTCCAGTCACTGAAAACCGAGGTTTGCCCTTCTGAGTGTTTCTGAATTGTGTAGCAGTGTCACACAGCGTGAATGGGTAAAGGGCATTCTTCTTGCCATATGAAAAACTACAGTGAGCCATGGTCAGGCTTGGTGGAGTCCCCGACCCTGTGCAGACAGTGTTCCTCACTAGTGACCTTCCTGCTCTCAGACTTGATATAAAACAATACTTTTGCTTTTACTCCTGCCCTTAAGATACACTGCTTTAGGGGTTGGGGATTTAGCTCAGTGGTAGAATGCTTGCCTAGGAAGCGCAAGGCCCTGGGTTCGGTCCCCAGCTCCGAAAAAAAAGAACAACAACAAAAAAAAAGATACACTGCTTTAGAGACCTAATTTCAGAAGTCATACACTATCTGACTGAGCCTGGAAGAGGAGGACAAGCTTCAAGGGCAGTCAGTCAGCGCGCGCACACACGCACACACGCACACACACACACACACACACACACACACACACCCCACTCCTGGGGCCCTCACAACAGGACTCTGGGGATCTAGAAGACTGGCTTTGCTCCCTCCAAATAAGGAGACCAGAGAGAATAATAGCAGTGGGACTTTGCAGTGGTGTGCTCTGTGGGGCTCACTGATACCCCGGTGCAGTTTTAGATCCTCAGGGCAGGAATGGGTGAACATGTAGCCTGGTAGAACTGGTTCACACTTCACCCTGAGTGGGATCAAGAAGGTGAGAAGGTAGATAAATAAGTAAACAAATAATAAAGTATCATCCAAAGAAGGTAGGGAGGATGTTAGGGTGTTTGCTTGCCTTCTTTTCTTTTTCTTTTTTTAGATTATACTAAAGGCAAGTTTATTGGGGAGCTGCTCTTGGGCAAGTGAGTTCACTGGCCCCGAGGCCAGAGAAGTGATCATGGGAAAGGGGGGGGAGGGGAGGGAAGGAGAGAGAAGAGAGGAGGAGAAAAGGAGACGAAGGAGGAAGAGGAAGAAGATGAGGATGAGAAGAAGAGAGCACTTTTTAAGTTTGTTTTTTCTTTTGGTTCTTTTTTTTTTTTTTCGGAGCTGGGGACCGAACCCAGGGCCTTGTGCTTCCTAGGTAAGCGCTCTACCACTGAGCTATAATCCCCAGCCCCTTAAGTTTGTTTTTTAAGATTTTATTTATTTTATATATGTGAGTAGACTGTAGCTGTCTTCAGACACACCAGAAGAGGGCATCAGATCTCATTACAGATGGTTGTGAGCCACCATGTGGTTGCTGGGATTTGAACTCAGGACCTCGGGAAGAGCAGTCAGTGCCCTTAACCGCTGAGCCATCTCTCCAGCCCACTTTTTAAGTTTTGAAACAGGCTCTTGCTGTGTAGTTTAATTTTGTGGTTCTCTTGCTTCTGCCTCCCAAGTGCTGGGGACATAGGATGAGCCACCTCTCCAGGCTTGAGAAGGTGGCAGATGAGCCGCAGTGCTTTGGGGACATACAGTTGCATCTCCAGAGATGTGCAGATGTTCCCCTTGACATCGGTTATGCCCTCCCAGGGCCCAGTCTCTGGTCGTGGCATTCTTCCAGACTCCTCTCCAACGGTGTTCCCAGCCATCAGTTTTGCTCCCACTCAGATGACTGCTGTGAACACACGATTGGTGACACTGCTGTGGTGTTGTAATGGCTTGCAGGTGTGTCCTCCATGTTTGTTGTACCTAAAGGATCGGGATCTGGCTTCTGGGTTCTGGGATCTCATTCCCCCACCACACCTACCTGATAACTACCAGCACAGCAGGCATTACCTAGCCCAGACAAAAATGCTTGTAAATAAATGAGCACCACAGACATAGGTTTGCCCCACTGCAAACAGGCATTACATAGGTGGAAAGCTGGGCTTTCAAAGCTGAGGAATGTGTGTCGAGAAACTCTTTGCCTTTCACTTGACCTCAGAGGAATCAATTTGCCCTTTTTATTACATTTTAGTGTGTGCGTGTGCGTGCGTGTGTGTGTGTGTGTGTGTGTGTGTGCACGTGCACTAGCCATTTAAGGGGTTTCAAATATCATAGCTTTCCAATTTACTGGCAAGCGGTGAAAGGATTAGGGACTAGAGAGATGAGATGGCTCAATAGTTTGGTGCTAACACAGCTCCTCCAGAAGACCTGAGCTCAAGTCCCAGCATCCGAGTCAAGCATTTTGGAAAGACCTCTAACTCTAGCTGAGTAGGCTTGGAGGTACATACCTTTAATCCCAGCACTCAGGAGGTAGAGGCTGGTCGATGTTTGTGGGATCGAGGCCAGTTTGCTTTACATAGCCTAAAGTTTCGAGATAGTCAGGGCTACATAGTGTCCCTGTCTCAAAAAGACAAAATCAAGGTCAGGGCTTGAAGAGAAAGGGAAGGAGGGGAAAGGGAAGGGAGGAAAGAGGGAAATCTGGCTTTGGAAAAGTTAGAGTACCTTCCAGGTCTTTTTAAAAAATGATCTGTTGTTGTTGTTGTTATTATTATTATTATTATTATTATTATTATTGTTGTTGTTATTGTTATTATTATTATTATTATGTTGATGATGTGTGCATTGGTGTTTTGCCTGCATGTATCTATGAAGGTGTTGGATCCCCTGGAACAGACAGTTGTGAACTGTCTTGTGGATGCTGGGAATTGAACCTGGATCCTCTGGAAGAGTAGCCAGTGCTCTTAACTGCTGAGCCATCTTTCCAGCCCAACCTCACAAGTCTTTACTATGAAATTCCTCAAGAGTCAAACAAGGCTTTTATTGTCCTGTTTGGAACCTCATCTACTCTACAAATGAGCTGTACCATCCAAATCCTCGTTTTGTATGGTTTAAATAGCTTATGGTTTTGTTGTTGTTTTGTATTTATTCATTTATTTATTTATTTATTTATTCATTCATTCATTCATTCATTCATTCAGAGGGTGAACCCGTGTAGTCATCAAAAGATAACTTCTGGGAGTTGGTTCTCTCCTTCCAAGTGTGGGATCTAGGGATGAAAGTCAGGTCATCAGGCTTGGTGGCAAGTTCCTACACTCATTGAGCCATCCTGCTGGCCCTTTATTTTGTTTTTAAAACAAAGAACAAAGGTACAAAAATCTCTGTGAATGGGAAGGTGCTGGGCAGCTCTTGGCCACAGTGGGGCGTGTTCTCCCTAGTCCTAGGCTGAGAACCCACTATGGGGGCTGTGACTAGGTCCAGCATTCTGACTAACAGAAATAAAAGAGATAGTCTGGAAACCGTGGGTTAGGGGTTCCACGGACCTCCACAACCACTTCCTCTACTTCAGAAACTCCAGCAGCTGAATGTGTGTCTGGGGTGCAGAGGCTGTGGGGTGGAGGTCATGTTTAAATTACAGATCAGGCGGAGTGCTGTGCTGGCAACTTTGCCCAGAAGCCAACAGGGCAGGCGGTGTCTGGGGCATGACCTGCTGAAGACTGCCATGCGGGTTAAAGTGCTGGGTGGAGCCGGCTGGTGAGGGCCAGGAGTGGGTGTGACAACCACAACAGAGTTGGGGCAGTACAGGGCGGGGATCTCGGATCACGGCGGCCCTCAGGCCTACCAGAACTGGGACTGGGCAGTATGATGTAGGCAAAATCTACCTTTTTTTTTTTTTAGCACGCATGTCTGTGGTCTGGCTTCAGTCTCACCCCCATGGCCTTTCTCTCTTTGAAGGCAGCTCTTCTGCCCACTTCAAAGACCAGGTTTTAACCAACTAACAGATTTTCCTTCCTTCTTTCCCTCCCTCCCTTCCTCCCTCCCTCCCTCCCTTCCTTTCTCCCTCCCTCCCTCTCTCCTTCCTTCTTTCATCTATTCATACACACATGAAACACTTATTGAGTGTGTATTGCGGTGTAGCTGCGAGGTGTTGCTATGGTCCAAGACACTATAGTCTTCTGACTCTATCATTTCCCCCAGAAGCAGCAGCCCACCATTCATTCAGAGCTAGCATTCCACCACTAAGCTATGTCTCCAGTCCTGGTCGTACCCCCCCCCCTTTTTTTTTTTTTTTTGAGAACCTCTCCCTATTTTGTATAGGCTGACCTCAAACTTGTGATCCTCCTGCCTCAACCTTACAAGTGCTGGGCCTATGGCTCTGCCTCATCTTTACTTTAGACTTTTCCCTTGATGAAAAATTCCCCTTTTCCTCTCTCTGCCTATTCAGATTTGACCTTCCTTCAGCGCCTCTCTCAAAGCCTCACCAGCTCTAGGAAGTGAAAGGGAGACTATGTTTCTTGCCCACTACGGCCCTATTCGCCTGACTAATCCACACCTCACCTGAGCAGCTCAGGAGATACTGGACTGGATGAACGAGGCAATCGTGTCTGCCTCTGACTTCACAGCCAAGACTGCCCCAAACTTTCACTTGGCAAGCCATCCAGTCCTGCCCATGGCATCTCTCCTACTTAACTGTTGTGTCTATTACCACTTGGGACTGTGTGGTTAAGCAGGGCTCTGGAGTTGGGAGCAACAACAAGGACTTTAGTTGTCTCTCGTTCACTGCAAAACGGGGAGGCAGGAAGGAAGACAGGGACACTCTGCTTGGAGGATGGGCCTCTCTCCTCTCTCTCGCTCTCTCTCTCTGAGGTTCCACCACCACCTGCTTCTGCAAACAGCCTTTCTTACCCTAGAGAATGGCTGTCTATAGTGCTGGATCTGAATCCTTCCAGACCAATAACCCAATAAGAATTTCCCCCTCAGTTCCAAATCTAAAACCCAGGCTGGCGAAGGTCACTCACTTTTCTTTCTTTCTTTTTTTTTTTTTTTTTTTTTTTTGGTTCTTTTTTTCGGAGCTGGGGACCGAACCCAGGGCCTTGCGCTTCCTAGGCAAGCGCTCTACCATTGAGCTAAATCCCCAACCCCGATCACTCACTTTTCTTATGGACCAGACACTGTGACCGAAGGTAGTGGCAGCCCCCACTTGGATAACCAGAGAGAGAAATGGATCTCCAGACCGTGTAAGAGGGCATAGATGAGTCTTCAGAGAAGAGCTGAGGCCACACACCGGTGTCTGTGATAGATAGTATTTGTTCTTTGGGGGTGGGGTGAGGGGTGGGGGTAGGGGGTGGAGACAGTGTTTTATGTATCCCAAACTGGCTCTACACTTACTAGAGAGTCAAGGGTGACTTTGAACTTCCAAACCTCTCCAGTCTACATCCTAAGTGTTGGGATTTCAGGAATGTGCCACACACTGTCCACAGTCCTGGGTATGTTAGGTAAGCACTTTACAAACTGAGTGACAGCATCAGCTCCTAGTCCCCATTATTGGATAGGCCTGTGGTCCCCTTACTTGTGAGAGTGATAAACTTTGGCTAATTTTTATAGGAAAAGAATCTTTATTTGCTTTCCTTCTTTCTTCTTTTTTTTTAAATGCATTTTTTGATGTATTTACTTATTTTATGTATAAGTACACTGTCGCTGCCTTCAGACACACCAGAAGAGGGCATCAGATCCCATTACAGATGGTTGTGAGCCACCATGTGGTTCCTGGGAATTGAACTCAGGACCTCTGGAAGAGCAGTCAGTGCTCCTAACCACTGAGCCATCTCTCCAGCCCACCCCTCCTCTCTGTCTCTCTCTCTGTCTCTCTCATCCTCTCTCTCTCTCTCTCTCTCTCTCTCTCTCTCTCTCTCTCTCTCTCTCTCTCTCTTTCTTAGGGCCAGAATCGCTTAGTGGATTTCCAGACTCTCCATGAACCAACAAGTCATCTGTCACCTTGAGCTATTGCCACAGAGTTGTGTGCCTTGCCCTAGGGTGTGGAGCTAGAGACAAACCTAGCAGCTAGGTGATGACTTGAGCTGTCATTTCTGCTTTTTCTTCTGAGAAAATCCTTCAAACCCAGTTCCGTTGTAGTGTAACACTGGCTTCTCTCTCTCTCTCTCTCTCTCTCTCTCTCTCTCTCTCTCTCTCTCTCTCTCTCTCTGTGTGTGTGTGTGTGTGTGTGTGTATGTGTGTGTGTGTGTGTGTGTGTGTGTGTGTGTTAAATGAGCAATTACTAAGTCTAGTTTTTCTAATGGTGTTCCTTTGATAGAAAGCAGGAAGGACAATTTTGAAATCAGCAGATGTAAAACTGTAAATGTCACTTTCTTGGATGGCCCCAGAGGTGTAGTGTCAGGACTTCAATGGTCTTGGTAAGTCATAGTACTATATTTACATGCCGGATGAGGAAACTAGGCTCAGGTGTGGTTGGCATTGTGCTCAAAGTCAAGTGCTCCTAGGGGAAGCGGGAAGGAGGGCAACAAGAGAGATGTGCGTCAGCTGAGCTTTTCCTTCTATCCAGCCAAGCACTGAGAATAGAAACCATTACCTTACATGTTAAGCATGGGCCCAACCAGTGAGCCACAGGCCCAGCCAGTGAGCCACAGGTCCAGTCTATGAACTGCAGGTCAGTGAGCTGCAGGCCAGTGAGCCTCAGGCCCACGCCCACTTATTTGGTCCACATAATAGTTTTCAGAAGTCAGAATCAGTTGAAGGTTTTTGTTATTGTTTGCTTTCAACATGTATTTATTTATTTATTTTATATGTATGAGTGTTTTGCCAGCATGTGTCTGTGTGCCATGTGTGTGCCTGGCACCCACGGAGGCCAGAATAGAGTGTCAGATGCCCTGCAACTGGCATTACAGAAGGTTTCAGGCAACCATGTGCTCTATTGCGAATCTAGCCCAGGTCCTTTGAAAGAAAAGCCAATGCTCTTAACCAGCAAGCCATCTCTCTACCCCCTATTCACTTGTTTATGACACTAGGTCTTAAGTGGCCCAGGCTAGTCTTGACTTTACTAAGTAGTTGAGGATGTCCTTGACTACTGCTGTTGGTGGCTCTTCTGAGCTGAGATTATAGGCATGCGTGGGTGACACACCTGTTTTCTAGGGTGCCAGAGATGGAAGCTGGGGCTTCCTGGCATGCTGGCTAAGCAATTGACCAACTGAGCCATGTCTCTAGTTCCAAGAATCGGATGAAGTTTAAATACCTTGCCCAAGGTCACAGGGCTAAGATGTACTGGTTCCAGAATCTATTATATTTTCAGCTCCTTGCACCATGTGACCTTAGATTGATCCACCTAACCTGTTTGCAGCTCCATTTCCTAATCTGTAAAATGGGAGTGATCGTGACATCTGTCTCGGGTTTGTTATAAGGCTTCAGAAAACGACCGGCTCCATCCTATCATCAGTAGATGCCTAAGGTATTGTTGACATTATATCATGAGACCTCCCACAGGGTCATGAGTTGGCCATTCCTTGTTCCAAGAGAACCAGATCCCGTGGGAGCCCCTTTTGCCAGCCCAGCTGTTCCTAAGACTCAGCACAGGTGCCTGGGAATGTTTACAGTGAATTCAAGGGAACAAAGACTCCAGGTGCTCAGGTGGCCAATGCGTGGCTGGCTGGAGGCCAGTTTCCTGCTCGATCAGGTTGCTCATGCTCAGGTTCAGGGAATTTACCCTTCTTCCGTGCCCCTGCCTCTGCCAACTGAGGGCTAAGGGCAGGGCTTGCTGACGCAGGGCCGGACCCAACTTGGACTTGCACTTCCTCTCTGGGATCAATCTCATTGGCCAAAGCAGTAAGTCCTGGGGCAGAAAGGCACCCCTTGCCGATTCTCCTTCCTGCTCAGTGGCCTTGTAAACCCTCTGGGGATTGGCTTTGGAGGTAAAGACTAGGGCTTTGTGGCTGGGATCAGAGAAGGTGCTTCAATGCCAGCTGGAGAATGGAGCAGCAGGGTGCCCTAGGGCCAGCCAGCCAGGCTCTCTGTGGCTTGGCTTCCCTACTGTTTAGTTGGGTTTTTATTTGAAGGGGTTGGGGGTGTTCGTGGCTAATGACTGTGCCAGGCTTGCAAATTCCCTTGTGTCCCGCACAAAGCCTCCAGGGAAGGAAACGTCCAGCCCCAGTGGAGAGCGATCTTTGTGGGGCATAAACTCAATCAAATCTGAAAGGTCCTTCAAGCCTCCTCCAAGTCCCAGCCTGCTCCCTGCCCCCAACTTCTACCCCAGCCCCACCCCAATGGGCTCCCAGCCATCAGCCTGCACCGTGCTCACGTGGTCAGAGTTTGTTGCCCTGGGATTTTTTACTCACTGTCCCCTTGTCTGGAACACTTGGTGCCCCAGGTCTTCCTGCGGCTGTCCTCGCTAAGCAACTCAAGCATGTTCTCCGGTGTTACCTCTTTTATTTACTTACTTATTTTTGTTTTTTCTTTTTGAGACAGGGTTTCTCTGTACAGCCCTGGTTGTCCTGGAACCCACTCTGTAGACCAATCCGGCCTTGATCTCAGAGATCCGCCTGCGTCTGCCTCCTGAGTGCTGGGATTACAGGTCTGCAGCAGCAAAGTCACCTGACTGATGCCCCTCCCTCTCCATGCTTACCCAGGGCCCGTGTTCATGCTCAACAATTGCTGTACTGCCGAGCTGTGCCCAGAGCCCAGGAAGCCTTCCGGCTGCTGCCTGCCCTCTCCTGGGAACCTCAGCTCAAGGACGATGTCTGCATCCCTGCTCTTTATTATCTCTGGTGCCTGAGGAGTGCCTAGCAGCACAGGTATCCAGATACCTGCAGGTCTCTGTAGTCTCCACACGGAATCCAGTTTCCCTGCTGACCCTTTCGTCTCCACTGCTCTGGGCAGGGGCCGGGAGTCATGATGTGAAAGCTTTGTGGGTGTGAACCTGGGTTTCCAAATCACTTTCATAGGCGGTATGTCATCAGTACCTCTCAGTAGCTCTGCTAGACAGGTAGGGCAGGATCATAAACTCCATTTCACACACAAGAAAATGGAAGCACCCAGAGGCTTATAGAACTTGCCCAAGCCCACTGGCCACTGGTTACCACTGGCCTCAGATAACCAAGGGTCAAGAGTTAGGAAGCCATTCCCAGGACACCAAGCCAGGCATACGAATAACTGAGGAGGAACAATCCACACATTAAAACCATTTTCTATCAGGTCACTATATAGAACTAGTATATTTAGAATTACTTTAAGAGGGATAAGTAGGGCTTGGAGAGATGGCTCAGAGATTAAGACCACAGACTGCTCTTCCAGAGGTCCTGAGTTCAATTCCCATCAACCACCTGGTGGGTCACAACCGTCTGTAATGGGATCTGATACCCTCGTCTGGTGTGTCTGAAGATAGCAACAGTGTACTCAAATACATAAAATAAATAAATACATAAATAAATCTCTTTTAAAAAAGAGGGGGGGTTTTGGGGATTTAGCTCAGTGGTAGAGCGCTTGCCTAGGAAGCGCAAGGCCCTGGGTTTGGTCCCCAGCTCCGGGGGAAAAAAAAAGAGAGAGGGGGGGGGGATAAGTAATCTCACCTGAACTTTCCTGATCTAATTTTTTTTTTTTTAAATAGGTCAAAGAAGAAAGGTAGCCTAAAGGGTCTGAGAAGAGACTGTCTTGTAAGACTCCGGTGGACACCGAAATCTGCAGATGCTCGAGCCCCTTACATAAAATATAGAGCATCTGCACAGCACTTGGGCACATCTGCTCACATACTTGAAATTGTTTCCAGATAGCTTATAGCACCTGGTTTAATGTAAACATTGGTGGGGCAGTTTATACCTGTAGTCTCAGGACTCAGAAGGCCAAGGCCAAAGATCATGTGTCCAAGACCAGCATAGACCACGAAAGAGACCCTGTTTCACAACCAAAGTAAGAGCAAAACCATTATAAATGTTGGGGAATAAAGTTCCTTCTGCAGGCCTTTATTTTATTTTTTATTTTTGGACTATTTCTCTCTGTAGCCCTGGCTGTTCTGAAACTCTCTCTGTGGACCAGGGTGACCTCAAACTCAGAGATCCACCTGCCTCTGCCTCCCAAGGGATGGGATCAAAGGTGTGCGCCACCACCAACCTGGCTCCTTTTGCTGGTTCATAATACAGACAAACTGGAGAAAGCTCAGCAGCAGTTAAAGAAAATGAAGGAGAAAAGAGAAAAGGCACAGTCACAGCTGTGTACGACAATTCACACCTTTCGTTCCAGTGACTGGGAGTCTGGAACAGGAGGATTGTCGTGGGTTTTAGACTAGCCTGGGCTATATAGTGAGACTTAGTCCAGCCTGGGCTGCAGAGTGAGACCCTGTCTCGAAAGAAGCAAACCTATAGTATTGGAGTTAGAGGTTAAGAAAGTGCCGGTTGTGGTGGCGCACACCGGTAGGATTTGCTGAAGGAGGCAGAGGCAGGAGGTTAAGAAAGCAGGCAGCATTTTCTCCTGGTTGCAGGAGGCTAAGTCTTCAGCTTTGGTTGGGCATAAGAAGCTCCTACAGATCTCATCATGGTCTGACCGAGTGAGCGGTTTATAAAGGGGGTGATGGCCCCAGCCATCCGCCATGCTGTGCTGGTCTGAGGATGTCATCCTATGTCCTACGCAGGTCTCTCAATGTGGGAAACACCTACTTTTGCATCAGAAAGGGTCTTATTGGCCTGCCATTTGAACCACACGAAACCGGAAAGGATGAATGCTGTGTCCCAAATGGAGCCTGGAGAGCAACTGTCTGCAAATGGCTCTTTCTATCCCTTTCTCCCTGCCCAGCATCCTTTATTGTTATGTAAATAGTTGTTATACTGCATTATGTACAGGTTCAGCACAGATGCATCCACTGTTGGTTTATCCTTTTTATTGTTGGGACAAGGTCTCACGGTGTAGCCCTGGCTGGCCTGGGACGCACTCACTGCATATAGACCTCTTTAGCCCCAAACTCACAAAGACCTGCTTGCCTGTCTCCTGAGTGCTGGGATTAAAGGCATGAACCACTTAGCTAGACCCTAAATCATTTTTCTGTCTGCGTTTGATTGAACATATGGATGCAGAAGCAAGAGATATAAAAGGCTGACTGTGTGTACATTAGCTGTAAGTAACGTCGAGGGAAACTTTAAATTTCTTGCCCTCTTTCTGGATTGGACCATGGCTGTTCCCTCTTCATTTCCTCCCTTTGAATCTGTGTAGTCAAGTTGAATCTGGGTAGTTTCTCTCTATAGCCCTGGCTATCCTCGAACGTGCTCTATAGAACAAGTTGGCCTCGAGCTCAGAGAGACCCACTTGCAGTGTATTGGGATTCAAGGTGTACACCACCACTGTGCGGTTTGAGTAGCCTCTTTGGGATCACTGAAGAACCCTGCTCTGTGGCAGCCAACAACTGCCTATAGCTGCTCAACCAGGGCTGGGGCTTTGTGTGCCCTCATCTTTTCTTGTTTGACTTCGTCTGCCTTGATCTCACGCAGGTCTTAAGTCAACGACCGCTGTAAGTTCATGACTACAACAGCCCTGTTAGGCTCAGCAAATACTGTTTTGCTACAGATGTCCACCATGTCTTACAATCTTTCTGCTCCTTCTTCTACAGTGATCCCTAAGCCCCGGAGGCGGGGCTGTAATACAGATCCCCTTTAGAGCTGAGCTGCCACAATCCAGGGCTTCGTTCTCTGCCAGTTGTGGGTCTCTATGTTAATCACCGTCTACCGGGAATTCCGTTTTTCTCTTCACACCCAGTTTTGACATCTATTTAGCTGTACGTGAGGTTGGGAGAGGTGCAGGGACTTGCCCACACAGGAAAATGACAGAAGCAGGTCGAGAAACTCCCGCCAGTCTGACTCCAAAGCAGGGTGTTCTTTCCCATCATGCTTATCTGCAGGCGAATTCATCCAGCCGCATGGAGGACGGAGCTCTCCGTGGCTAAATTGTTAAAAGCGTAACACCATGTTTAGGTACCTTTATTAAGCCTATTAAAGGCTAATTAAGTCCTTACTATTGACTTCTGCTACACCTTGCAGCAGAAAGGGAGGAGACGAGAGGCTCCAGCTGAACCCACATAATGGACGGCAGGGCAGTCCCTCCAAAGGAAACCAGAAACCGCACACAGTAATAACTTTGTAGGTCTGTGTGCACCATAGTAAGGCGTGTGCAGAGTTTGTAAGGATGTGCTCTAGAATGCCATTGCTTTGGACATGCTCTTGTGGATGATTTGGGGTTTCTTTGAGACAGAGTTTCTCTGTAGCCTTTGCTGCCCTGGGTCCCTTGGCGTCCTCCTGCCAGAGTCTGCGTGCTGAGATTATAGGCATGAGTCGCCATTCCTGACTCTTTTAATTATTTATTTAATCTTCTAGAGACAGAATCTCACTTTATAGCACAGGCTTGCCTTGAACTGTAAACCCCTTTGCCTCAGCCCCCCAAGAGCTGTAGCTATAATATGGACCGTGAAGTCTATCGCCATCCTCCTGCCCCTCAGCCTCAGATTTCTTTTTATTATTTTTATTCACATATATGTTTGTGTTGATGTGAATTTATGTCATAGCTGTGGTTACTTCCAGAGTCCGGGAAAGGGCTCCAGATCCCCTGGAACTGGAATTACAGGAGGTTCGTGAGCAGCCATGTGGGTCTTGGGAACTGAACTCAGGTCCTCAAAAAGAACAGCAAGTGGGGGCTGGAGAGATGGCTTGGTGGTTAAGAGCACTGACTGCTCTTCCCAGAGGTCCTGAGTTCAAATCCCAGCAACCACATGGTGGCTCACAACCATCTGTAATGGGATCCAGTGCCCTCTTCTGGTGTGTCTGAAGAAGCTACAGTGTACTCATATAAAAAAGAACAGCGAGTGCTCTTAACTCCTGAGCCATGTCCCCAGCCCCAGGGAGTCTCTTTATTCTTCTTGATAATTTCTGAAGTTTGTTTTATTTTACTTCTTCGTTTATTTTTGCAATGCCGGCTTTGAACCCAGCTTCATCTATGCTGGGCAAGTACTCTACCATCGAACCACAACCCCAATCCCTAAGTCTAATTTTAGAATGAGGAGGTCCTTCCTTTATAATCAGAAGAAACTGACAAAAGGTATTTTCACTTTGAAAAGGTTCAAACAGAGCCCCTGAGGATTAGAGAAAGGAATTGGAGGCGAGCCTCGTCTAGGAGTGACTGATGTCAGTCAACTCTCTGTAGGGTTGGATGCAGACGGGATGCGTGGCCGTTCATGAACCTTCTGTGTCGGAAAGTCAAGCTGTTAGGTAACAAAGAGCAAGACGTCTTTGGAGGAATGAGGTCTCTTGGAACAGCTTTCTGTTTTCTTCTGATCTGAATGGTTGGGCTGGTGAGATGGGTCTATGGGTAAGGTCACTGACAAGCTGAGTTCAACCCCCAGGACTTTCAAGGTAGAGAGAGAGACAAAGGTTGTCCTCTGACCTACACACACACACACACACACACACACACACACACACACACACAAATTAAAAAAAAAATCTGACTGACTAATGCCCCAAGCCCTTCCCAAGGAGTGTGTGCTGGCCATGGAAGAAAACAGCCCGAGAAGTGAAATGAGCTGTTACGGATAATTCTGATGAGTCAGAAGTCATTCAGAGCTGTGGAGTTTCCAGGCCGTTAACTTATCTTCTGAGCTTGTGAGTCAGGACCAGTCAGCCCAGGGGGTGTGCCCGTGCCCTCCACCCTGCTCTCTCAGCTGTGCACCACCAGCCAGAGTGACCCACCCCACAGGCCACCTCAGCCATGACGGGGGAGGGCTGAGTATGCTTGGCTTATCCATCCATCCACAGGAGGCTTTGGCCGACCTCTTGAATGCTGATGTTGGACCGGAAATGTCAGCTGTGAGCCAAAAAAAGGGAAAATGAATGTCCTTTCCTGTGAGTGTTGCAATAGTACACCTGTAGCTTAGAGCATGTGTTCCCTGAATACCTTCTTCAGGCTATGGTCCATTAGAAAACATTGCAGTGCCCTGATGTGGGGGACATACATGCCTTTAGTCCCTGCAATCAATAGGCAGAGGCTGGCAGATTGCTGTGAGTTTGAGCCTAGCCTGATCTACATAGCAAATTCCAGTCAAGAAAAAGCCACATAGTTAAGACCCCCCTCTCAAAACAACAAAGAAAAAACCACTGTAGCGTGTTTAAAGAGAAGACTGTTGTATGTAATTACAAGCACGAAGGGGCTGGGGTTTAGCTCCATGGTAGACATTTGTCTAAAAAGGCTATGAGTTCAATCCTCAATACTGGGGGAAAGGAAAAGAATTTATGTAGAACATATGTAAAGGGGCATAGAAAATTATCCATTTTAAGAGTAAGAGGAGGCTAGGGATGTTGCTTAGTTGGTAGACTGGTCATCTGGAAAGTCCAGACACCAGATAAAACAGGCACGGAGCCACATTGCTGTAGTTCTAGCCCTTAAAAGGAGGAAGCTGGAGTATCAGACTAGTTCTTGTTCATCCTTGGCTATGCAGGGAGTTCAAGGCCAGTCTGGGATACAAGACTCTGATGATAGGTGGTGGGTAAAATTACATAATAGATGTCTCTTACTACTCCCCACCCCGGTTGGGTTTTTTGAGACAGGGTTTCTCTGTGTAGCCCCCTGGATGTCTTGGAACTCTCTCTCTCTCTCTGTAAACCAGGCTGCTTTTTTTTTTTTTTCCCTTTTTTCTATTTTTCGGAGCTGGGGACCGAACCCAGGGCCTTGCGCTTGCTAGGCAAGCGCTCTACCACTGAGCTAAATCCCCAACCCCACCAGGCTGCTTTTGAACTCAGATATCTACCTTCCTCAGCATTCCAAGTGCTAGGACTAAAGGTATGTGCCACCACTGCCCAGGTTTTTGTTTTGTTTTGTTGAGATAGATTGTCCTGTCTTTTAGTCAGTAATACAGCTGAGAGTGACCCAAAGTCCCCATCTTCCTACCTCCACCTCCCAAGGACTAGAATTTTAGCTATTTGCTGTAAAGATGGGCTCCATTACTATTTATTCTTCTTGTGTTTCTTCCTTTTCCTTTTTTAAAGATTAATTTGTTTATTATATATGAGTACACTGCAGCTGTCTTCAGACACACCAGAAGAGGGCATCAGATCTCATTACAGATGGTTGTGAGCCACCATAAGGTTGCTGGGATTTGAAGTCAGGACCTGTGGAAGAGCAGTCAGTCAGTGCTCTTAACCACTGAGCCACCTCTCCAGCCCCTCTTCTTGTTGTTTCTTCTTTTTTTTTTTTAGATTTACTTATTTATTATAAGTACACTGTAGCTGTCTTCAGACACGCCAAACAGGGCATCAGACCTCTTTACAGATGGTTGTGAGTCACCATGTAATTGCTGGGATTTGAACTCAGGACCTCAGGAAGAGCAGACAGTGCTCTTAACCGCTGAGCCATCTCTCTAGCCCCTTCTTGCTGTTTCTTATTCCTTTTTTTTTTTTTTATTCTATTTTTTCGGAGCTGGGGACCGAACCCAGGGCCTTGCGCTTGCTAGGCAAGCGCTCTACCACTGAGCCAAATCCCCAACCCCTTGTTTCTTATTCCTTAATTAGTTAGCTTCTTTAGACAGTGTCTCACTCTCTGGCCCCATTTATCCTGGAATGTTCTATGTGGCCTAGACTGGCCTTCAACTTACAGTGATTCTCCTGCCTCAACATTCCTGATGAGTGAGATATCAGTTGTGATTATTTTTAGTTTGAAAAGTTATAGCCAGAAATTTTTCTTATTATCAAAAGATAAGCGGCTAGAAGGATGGCTCAGCAGCTAAGAGCACTGGCTGCTCTTCCAGATGACCACTGAATTCCCGCTCCCCACGCAGCAACTCACAACCATCTGTGACTTCAGCCAAGATGACCCAATGTTCTCTTCTGGCCTCTGTTATCACGGCACATGTGTGGTGCAAAGACATTCATGCAGATAAAAGATCCATAACACACAAACAGATAACAAATTTTAGTGATAAGCACATCATAGTTTAGCATAAAACTGTGCTAAACCTTCCCAGTACCTACTTGCATCAGTGGAGATAGGCTAGGTTATGCTGTATTAACAATTCTAAATTTCTCAATCGGGGTGAGCAAGATGGCTCCTCGGGTAATGGTGATTGCTGCTGAGTCTCATCACCTGAGTTTAAGCCCAGAACCCACAAAATGGAAATAGAGAAACAACCCCTGAGAGTTACTCTCTGACATACATGCATGCACACGCTTCCCTGAGGGAAATAGCAACTGCTACACACTTCCAGGAGGCTTTGTTCACACTAATGTACATAGAAGTTTATCATGACTTAAATATACAGTATAGGTTTTATAGTCTAGCATAGGCTTGAACCCCCAATATCTTCTTGATCCACTATGTCCCCTTAAATAAGACCCTTTGTCATTCCAAGATTCAATTTTCCTAGCTGTATGGCAGTCCTATCTCTGACCGAACTTTCTATTATTATTCAATACTTACTTTTTCCTCTTATTTCGAAGATTAATTTTTATTATTTTTAATTTTGTGTAGCCATGTGTGTCTATATGCATGTGAGGGCAGGTACCTTTGGGGGCGAGAAGCGATCAATCCATTGGAGCTGGCATCAAAGATGGTTGTGTAATGGGCATTATGGTAATGCCTTTTATCCCAGAAGAGGCAGTTGGATCTTTGTGAATTTGAGAGAGAATGGTCTATGCAGCAAGCTCCAGACCAGTCAAGGCCGTAGAGTGAGACCTTATCTCTCAAAGAAACCAACAATGACAACAACAATGAAGGGAGTTGTGAGCCACTTAACGTGGGCTCTGGGAACTGAACTCTAGGCATCTGGAAGAACAGCAAGTGCTCTCAGCCAAGGAGTCATCTCTCCGTCCTCTGCATCCATAGTTTCTAGTTTGCATTACCCATGGTCAACTGTGGTTCAAAAATATTCAATGAAAAGTTGCAAAACCCACCAGTTCCTAAACTTTAAATAAAAGTCTATAATCCCAGCACTTAGAAGACTGGAACAGAGGAGTATGGTGGAGTTCAAGGCCAGCCTGAACTACACAGCAAGACAGGGGTGGAGGGGAGATGGTTTGCATCCCTGATGCTCAGCCCAGGGTGTGACCTTGTTGGGAGGTGTGGCCTTGTTGGAGTAGTGTGGCCTTGATGGAGTAGTGTGACCTTGTTGGAGTAGGTGTAGCCTTATTGGAGTAGGTGTGGCCTTGTTGGAGTAGTGTGGCCTTGTTGGAGTAGGTGTAGCCTTGTTGGAGTGGGTGTGGCCTTGTTGGAGTAGGTGTGGCCTTGTTGGAGTGGGTGTGGCCTTGTTGGAGTGGGTGTGGCCTTGTTGGAGTAGGTGTGTCACTGTGGGTGTGAGCTTTAAGACCCTACTCCTTCCTAGATGCCTTTAAGTCAGTATTCTGCTAGCAGTCTTCAGATGAAGGTGTAGAACTCTCAGCTCCTCCTTAACCGTGCCTGCCTGGATGCTGCCATGTTCCCACCTTGATGATGATGGACTGAACCTCTGAACCTGCAAGCCATCCTCAATTAAATGCTGTCCTTATAAGAGTTGCCTTGGGTTCGGTCCCCAGCTCCGAAAAAAAGAACCAAAAAAATAAAATAAAATAAAATAAAAAAGAGTTGCCTTGGTCATGATGTCTGTTCACAGCAGTAAAACCCTAACTAAGTCAGTTTTGTCATTAGATATTAGTTTCTTTACTGACTAATTAATAAATTAAAGTTTATTATAGATATGTACACATAGGACAAATTCTAGTATATACAGGATTCTGTAGGAGTTTGGGAACAAGAACCCTTGGGTGAGTGGCACCCAGCACGTGCTTCCTGTGTCCACACAAGGATTAGATGTGGTAAAGTAGCCACAGCCTTTACAAAAGGCATCTTACTGAAGTCCTAACGTAATATCCAATCTGGCAATCAGGTTGTTGGAGAGTAGCTTTTGTTTAGAAAAATGTATTTCTTGAATGTTTCCCGCTCATGACTCCTTTCACCTGAAAGGTTTTAGTTAATCTCTCCCAGTTACTAGGAAGGTAACATATGTTACATCCATGAACAGCATGCTAGTGTCAGAGAATGGTTCTCCTACACTCATGCACATATGGGAAGCACTAAGTGAGCTCAGTGAGTTAGAAAAGAGAAAATTTCAATACACAGGATGTTGGGAGGGGAAAAGAGTGGAAGGGGTCTGAGAGGAGTTGAGAAAAGAGTAGTGTTTGTATACGAGATGGCTCGCTGGTTAAGAGCACTGACTGTTCTTCCAGGGTCCTGGTTCAATTCCCAGCACCCACATGGTGGCTCATAATCATCTGTTATGGGATCTGATACCCTCTTCTGGTGTGCCTGAAGACAGCTACAGTGTACTTATATACATAAAATAAATAATTTAAAAAAATGTTGGTACAAGTAATTCCTTTCTACCCTACTTACTGTTATTCCTACCAGGTGAGAATAAGTCCACGATCACAGTTTTTGAAACAAATTGAAACAGGTTTTATTAAATACTGGCCAGGACCATGGGTACTGTTTAAGTCCATACCTGGGATTCCCAGAGTATCTAGGCCAATTATATTAGTCAGGGGCTTATAAAGACAAAACGAAAACACTATGTACTACCCACCTTTGTCTAAACAGGGGCAAGCACACATCCTGACGTGCTTCCTGCCTACACACCTCCTGCCTGTGTGTGCTCAAGCACATCCTGGGCAGTTGGGGCAACCAAGCTTGTTTACAGAAGGGAAAATACATGGCTTGTTAACTTACATGAACAACAGCCCCAGCATTCCAGAAAGTTATCTGTCCTTGGGCAAGGAGGACCTACAAGTTAGGGGAAATTTTTGTTTTATAGATCTCTTAAGAACAGTAATTTAAAATATAACTTGAGCCTTCCCATTGCCTTGCCCAAAGTCACAGACCACACTCTAGGGTTCCCAGGCTCCCGTCTCTCAGGTCCTGTTCACTGAGAGCAGATTCCCTTAAGCTCTGATAGAAAATAAAAATACCTGAGTCCCGTGACTGGGGAGGCAGAGGTAGTTGTATTTCTGTGTGTTCTAGGCCAGCCCGGCTTACATAGGAGACACTGCCTCAAAACAAAAACCAAAAACTAAAACAAAGAAAAGAAGCAATTGAAGACAAAAGACAAGAAGATATAAACGTGGTCTTTTGTTACTTATGAGCTGTGGGAAGTACACAGGGGGAAGGAATCTATTTTCCTGGCTCATAGAATTAAGAACCGGCAATAAACCAGTTCTTGTCCTTTAAGACCTGTTTGTCTTGGGTTGGGGATTTAGCTCAGCGGTAGAGCACTTGCCTAGCGAGCGCAAGGCCCTGGGTTCGGTCCCCAGCTTCGGGGGGGGGGGGGGGGGAAGACCTGTTTGTCTCTTTAGTTCAGAGTCTCATTAATTGAAAATGATCTTGAACTCCTCCTGACCCTCCTGCCTTTATCTCCGAGATGCTGAGACCACGGGTGAGATCAACACACCTTCCTTTATTTAGTGTTTTGTTTTGCTTTACTTTTTTGCACATAACGGGGATGTGGATGTGGAATCAAACCCTGGGAAGCAGGCGTTCTATTTCTGAGCTACAGCCCCAGAGCCCAGGTTTTCTTTTTTTTCCAAAGTTTAGGCTTCTGTACTGCAAGCAATTGGATTGGAGTTTATCCCTGACAAGTTTGCACATACACAAGACGCGCACTATGGTTACTTATTTGGCTCTGACAATTACTTGGGGGTCACCCCTAATCCACTCTTCTAACTGCTGGCCTGGCTACTTCCTCAGCTGTGTACCCCAGACACCCAATGTTTCTCCTCATGTGCTCTTCGTCCATTTTAACCTTAAGGTGGCTTCCTCTCTCCTCTCTCTTCCTCTCCTCTCTCTTCTTCTTCTTTCTCCCCCTGGTCTCTTCACCTCCAATCTTATCACTCCCTACCTCCCTCTAATCCCTCCAGTAATTGGCTGTAGCCAATTTTATTTTACCAATAGTTTTAAACCAAGGAAAAAGGTTTGCACAGCAAAAGCTTTACACATGGGAATTCACACTCCTAGGTCCAGACCTTTGGGAATAGAATTTAGCATTCCAGCACATAGCAATAGGCCAAACCTCAATGAACTTCCATGCTTTTTTAAAACGATGAATCAGAGAATGCAAATGTTTTTACATACTGCTTTTATTCTATTCAACACTTTCAGCTGATTTACATGCTTTCCTAGTTGGATAAACAATAGTTTATTTAATCCTCTAAGGCTGGATATTTAGGTTGAGGTGGACAGATGGCTCAGCACATGAAGGTGCTTGTCACAGGACCTGAGTTCGGTTCCCACATGAACCTGGTGGAAGGGGAGAACAAATTACTGCAAGTTGTCCTCTGACCACACTCACACACACACCAGTAGAAAGAGCCCATTACACCCAGAATCCCACAGTCCCTTGTTCCAGAGGCTGGATGGGAGCCCGGCGTTCATACTCTGGGTCCAGATTTTTCTACAGCCTGCAGAGCTGCCCTGTCCTGAACCTCATCTTTAAAAACGACACCATCAGAGTACAATCCCTTCCAGCTGAAAATGTTCAAGGTCTGCAAGAAGTTGCCACCCCCAGGATTCCCAGGCTCGGAGAGCTGTGCGCGCACCCTGTGTATAGGGCACTAACCTTGCCTAGGCTTAGGGACTCTGGGCCGAGACTCAGAAAACTGCAGCCTGCCGTTGGCTGTCAGGAGGAGGAGAGTGGTGGGTTGCTCTTGTCCTGGCATCTGGCCTGGTGCCTGTAAAACCAGGCAAGAGCTGCCCACGAGGGTTGGCTGGGTGCCAGGAACTCTTCGTCTTTCTATTTAAACAGACATAGCCTGTCTGTTGAGAGTCTGGAAACATCTGACCTTTACAGAGCATCTCTAGAGCCCTCAAGTGTGGAAGGAGCCTCCAGCTTTTTGTAAATGATTTAACTCTTCCCAGTGAAACCCAGAGCAAGGATGAGAGGCAGGTGAGGAGGGAGAAAAATCTGTTTCCAGGAGCTACACAGATTCCTTTGGCCTTTTTGGTTAGCTGGCTGTGAGGGCAGCAGCACTCAGCCCGGGAACTCCTGGGTACTTTTCTTAGATCTCACTCTTAGCTCAGGAGGCTCTAGAAGGGCAGCTAGGAGGCTCAAATGGAGCAGAGTGGCTGTAAGGAGAATCCAGGGGCTGGCCAGAGGCTCCACTGAGATCCGGGAGTGGGAAGCAAGGAGAAGACAAGAGAGTCTGCTACACAAGGAATAGGAACCGTTCCTTTGACTGACGGAGTAACACAGTTAAAGTTACTCCTTCACCCTATACTGTTTGGATGTTTTGTTGTTATGTTTCGACTTGTGGATCTTGGTGTGTTACCCAGGATGACCTGGAAACCATTCACCTTTTGCCACAGTGCCCTGTATTGCGTCTTACAAATTTTTACTGAGCACCTCCCATATTCCATGCCATTGAGGGCCGGTGTTGAGCAAACCCAGAAGATAAGGCTGGTGCCTTCCTGGAGTGCTCACTGCATGGGTGAGTGAACTGAGGTAGAATAACCACAAACACAACAGCCAATGACAGTACGCAGGGGAACAAAGGTGGCTCCCCTTCACTCTTGTAGGTTCTTTGACTGAGCCTTAAATTAAATCACATGACCCACAGATTCAAAGAGGTGCAGGGTGGGCACAGCTCTTGTTATGCCCAAGGGCTCTGGTTTCAGTGACTGAAGCTTTTATAGCATTCTGAGCTACACACAGGAAAGAACAGGGCTTGGAGCTTTGGAAGCCAGGGGGGATCAGGCCAGAGAGGGCTGAGGAGAGAGTGCAGGGAGAACAGACTGAAATGTGAGGAATATTTCCTTCCTGGGTAATGTGTTGAAGGGAGAAGCCTTCAGCAGAAGGCAGAATGATGTACCTGGGGGGTCTGAGTGTGCTGCCCATGGAGGCTTCCTGGGTGATAAGATGTCTGGGGAGAGCCCTGTGTGACAGTGTTCCTTTTTATTGCAGCACTTGGGAGGTTGGGAGAGGAGGACCACCATGAGTTTGAGGCCAGCCTCAAGGCATCACAAGACCTTGACTCCAAAAGACCAAAATCATCTTTTAAATGATATAATTGCTTCTTGGCCTTTCAGCTACAATCTAGTGTAAAAAGAAATAAATAGCAATCCTGGAGTTGAGAGTAGCAGGGGTGCTCTCCTGGGGTGCCCTAAAGCAGGTGTTACAGCATTGCTGCAGGGAGACAGAGCTCTGTGCAGGTGCTAGACCAGAAGTCAGTTCAAATGCAGCCTTCAACCTCACCCCAAGCGTGCAGTGTCCACATCCCACATCTACACTTAACGTTCTAATGTGTGTGTGTGTGTGTGTGTGTGTGTGTGTGTGTGTGTGTGTGTGTTAACTGCACACTACATTCTCAGCATTCAAGAAGCAGAAGCAGGATGGACGGTGGTAGCATGCACTTTTAATCTTAGCACTCAGGAGGCAGAGACAGGTAGATCTCCATGAGTTGGAGGCCAGCTTGACCTACAGAGCAAGTTCTAGGAGATCCAGGGCTACACAGAGAGACCATCTTAAAAAACAAACAGACAAAGAAGAAAGCAAGGAAGGAAAGCAGGAGTGAATGAGAGCTGAAGAAACCCGACATTAGACAAAGAAAAGACAAAGTTATTCTATATGTGGAAACATTGTATTGTAAAACAAAACAAAACAAAACAAAAACCTAGTGCTCAACAACCCAGGGGAGACCGGACACCCATTTGTATCCCACTCTCTAGATAGTAGAGAGAAGGGAGGAGGCAGCTGAGGGGAGAGTGTGTGGCCAGAAGAGGTGGCAGTCTGTGACAACATCCACTTGGATGTGCTGTTCAGCTTTAGTCCTTTTTTCCAGTGACACAATCAGTCTCTCCCGATGAGGAGTGTGCTGGGCAGCCTTTTGCTGTTGTGACTAGTGCCTGAGAGAAACCATTTCATAGGAGAAAAGGTTTCTTTTAGCTCATGATTTATTATTTATCCATTTTTGGTGTTGTTTGGAGACAGAGGAAGAAGAGGCAAAGGAGGCAGGCAGAGGCATTATGTAGCCCAGGCTATGCTGGAACTTACTATGTAGCCCAGGCTGGCCTTGAACTCAGAGATCCACCTGCCTCGGCCTTCTGAGTGCTGGGGTTAAAAGGACTGAGCCAGTATGCCCAGCTGTTTTACTGGGTTTTGCCTGGATAGAGAAAAGCAGCTGGAGGTCCTTTTTTATATCCTATTTTATAAGGGCACCATTTCTACTCCACAGTGCAGAAAGGAGTCGGTACTTATGGTGATTAATAGCTTAACACACACGGTTAATGGCTTGTTTATTCTGAGTCAATTCCCACCCAGCCCGGGTATTCCTGGAAACTGATACTGCCAGATAGTAACTAGATTCAAAAGTGCTGGACCGACCATGGCTTCATTTCAAGATACTGTCCAGTTAAGCATGCATGTGTTTTAAGTAAAAATAAAACAGGCTGATATTTCAGAAAGAAGGGGGGGTGCTAAGCCTAGGTACCCGGAGAATCAAGGGCGCGCCGCAAGAGACGTTACGAAGGGAGGCACACCTGAGCAGAGGCAAGACTCAACTCTGAAGTGACTGACTTTCTTTGTTCCCCCCCCAACCCCTTAAAGCCTGCTGGCTGGACAAGAGATGGAGCACAGGGTGGGCAAGGTGGGGGATATGTTGTTGTTGTTGGTTGGTTTTTCAGGTATTAATTTGCTGTCTTTTTGTCTGCTGATTCTTGGATAAAGCACAACCTAAGCTTTGGCTCCTGCCTCTGCTCACTAGTGTTTGTGGAGGCAACCTGCATGAGCTTAGCGGTCTGTTCTCATCTGTTCCTGTAGAGAAAGGGTCTCACTATGTAGCCCAGGCTAGGCTGGAATTTACCTCATAGCTCACAAAGATCCACTGCTTCTGCCTCCTGGGTTAAAGGCTACCACCACCCAGCTGTTTGTTTATGTTTTAAGTCAAGGCCTCACTGTGTAGACCAGGCTGGCCTCAAACTGAGATCTGCCTACCTCTCTGCCTCTGCCTCTGCCTCTGCCTCTGCCTCTGCCTCTGCCTCTGCCTCTGCCTCTGCCTCTGCCTCTTCCTCTGCCTCTGCCTCCTCTTCCTTCTCATCCTCCTCTCCCTCTTCTGCATCCCCTTCCTCCTCTTCCTCCTCTGCCTCCTCTTCCTCCTCTGCCTCCTCTGCCTCTGCCTCCTCTGCCTTTGCCTCTGCCTCTGCAGTGCTGGGAGTGAAGGCATGGTCAGTCAGCTCCATTTGATTTGTTTTGTTTTAATAACTGATCAAATCAATTTATTAAAATAGCTGACTTACAGTTCTGTAATAGTGACTTCATCCTCTGGGCCTGCCGCAATATGGACAAAGGTAATGTATTTACCTTCTCAAAAAGACTGTGTAATCTGCTCAGTAGCCTATGGCTTCTCATCATGAATCCCATGTCTTGGAACATTTACCTCGTGTTTTTCTTTTGTGGTTCTGTCTCGGTCACTTGGAAACAGGTCTGATTCTTTTCCTTTGTGTCTCTGATCAAGTCAATGAGCACACTGTAAAGAGATGTCACACACAGAGGTAAAGGGCTGCGAGGATCATGGGATGTTGGGGTGGGGGAGAAGGTCTAAAAGAGCTGTATGAAGGGGTTGGGGATTTAGCTCAGTGGTAGAGCGCTTGCCTAGCAAGCGCAAGGCCCTGAGTTCGGTCCCCAGCTCCGAGAAAAAAAAAAAAAAAAAAAAAAAAAAAAGAGCTGTATGAGGCAAGATAGCTCAGTAGTTAAGAGCACTGGCTGCTCTTCCGGCGGACTTAAGTTCCACTCCCAGTGCCCACAAGGCAGTTTACAACCATCTGTGATCCTGTTTCCAGGGGATCCAGTACTCTTTACTGGCTTCCACAGGCACTGGGCATGTACACGGTACACAGACATACATGCAGGTCAAACACTTATACACATAAAACAATAAAAGAAGAAAGAAAGAAAGAAAGAAAGAAAGAAAGAAAGAAAGAAAGAAAGAAAGAAAGAAGGAAAGGAAACAAGCAAGGTGCCCAGAAAGTGAGAATGAAGTGGCTGGAGACCTGAAGAGGACAGCAGCCCGGTCTGTGGAAGGCCTGGTGGAGGCTGGGGATCTGCCAAGCAGGGATGACAGCACCACGGGGGTGCGGGAACTGAGATGGCCAGGGCTGTGGGACAGTGAATCTCATTTGAATGAAGTGAGGAAAGGAAATGACGAATGTGACCAGGAACTGTTGCTTAAGCCATCTTTCTGATCACTCCCCAAGTCTGAGAATCATTGGAATACACTACCTGCTCACTCCATGGAAGAAGACAAAGTTGAATACCACTTGGAAAAAATGACGCTCACGCACATTGGAGACGGAGAGGTGTCCAGAAAACCATGATGTGCATTGGTGTACTGGAAAATGTTGAGGAATATCTTTGCCACCTCTGGAACAGACATGGACTTCTTGTGTTCATTCTGGTTTTGTTTTTGTTTTTTGTTTTTTGTTTGTTTTTTTTTTTTTTTTTGAGACAGAGTCCTACATTATAGTCCAAGAAGTTTCCACTTTCTACCAACAACCCCACATCAACCAGTGTGATTGCTCAGACCTGGGTGTCTCTGCTCAAGCTTACGTATTTGTGACATCTAAGTCAACAGGTGCTGCAGTGGGACCTTATGAAACCTTGGGGACATGACACCTAGTGGTCCCTAACTGCTAGATATGGGTCACTGTGTGGCCTTTGAGGGTTTAGTCTGGCTCCTAAAACAGTACAGGCTATAGCCACTGCTCTTCCTTGCCCACCATTGATGAAAACAGCCTATGGTGCAGATACCACACACTTTGGTGAAGGACACAGAAAAATCAAGCAGGTACTGACCTGGAAGCTTCAGCCCCGATGACTATCTCTCATAGTACTAGAAGGTGACATGAAGGTTTCACGGGGGGGGGGGGGGGGGAGTTACCAACAAAGTTACCAACAGTATTGCCCAGCAAACTACAATAATGACCAATCTGACAAGCTATATCCACTTATACCATAGTGGCACAAATGATTCAGAGTAATCAACTACTGTTTTGTTTTGTTTTTTTTTTAAGGAACTGAAAATTCAGTTCATAGGAGTGAGACCTATCCCTGGAACTGGCCAAGAAGAGCCTGTGACTTGGAAGGTCATATTACTAGTATTATCTTGTCAGTCATATGCCAAGCTGTTTCAGATACCATGGCATGCCCGGCATGATGGATCCGTGTCCCCTTAGAATGTGAGCCCAAATCAACCCTTTCTGCCTTTACTTGTTTCTGTCCAGTACTCTGCTATAGCAACGGGAAGATTAATGAACACGGTATACTTCCTTGCTTCAAAGGGCTTGGTGGGCTTGTGAGTATACATGTCCTACACTGGAGAGAGAGAATCAAACCACACAGACCGGTGTGTGACCGAAGACGATTAAGTGGCCAACAGTTCCTCCCTTGGGGCAGCCCCACTGCTGACATAACAGGTATGTGGTATCACACCTGGCTTGATTTTGGGTTTTGATGTTGCTTTTGAGACATGATCTCATTCTGTGGCCTGGGAACCAGTTATGTCACTCAGATTGGCCACAAACTCATGACAAACTTATTGTCTCTCCCTCTTAAATGCTGGGATTATAACCAGAGCCACTATACTTGATGGATCTATATCTGTCTGTGTCTATCTATCTATCTATCTATCTATCTATCTATCTATCTATCTATCTATCTACCTACCTACCTATTAACCATCTGTGAGATGCAAGGATCCTATCGGGGCCTCACTCACGAATGCTGAGCAAGCTTTCTTTTTTTTTTCTTTTTTTTTTTTTTTTTTTTTTTGGAGCTGGGGACCGAACCCAGGGCCTTGCGCTTGCTAGGCAAGCGCTCTACCACTGAGCTAAATCCCCAACCCCTGAACAAGCTTTCTATTACTGTTGACTTCCTACTTTTTTTTTTTTTTTTTTGGAGCTGGGGACCGAACCCAGGGCCTTGCGCTTGCTAGGCAAGTGCTCTACCACTGAGCTAAATCCCCAACCCCCGACTTCTTACTTTTGCTGGATTCAGTTTTTTTTCCCACATGGAAAGCTTATTTACTGTGGGACGGTATCTTACTCAATAACAGACCACTGAAAGGAAGTGGGCCTAGCCTTGGGAAGGCCTTAACCTGGCAATAGTGTCAGGGTCACTGATAGTCTCTGTCCTGACAGAATTTCCGGGTTTCTTTGGGCAGGATGTACCTCACAGGCTGCTGTTCCAAGGCCAACAGGTCCAGCAGTAAGCTACAGGCCCTGAGACAAGCCATCACCCCTGATAGTGAGGCTGCTTTGCAGAAGCTAGCACCCTGTCTCATGATGAGTTTACTAGCTAGGGTGTCAGATGAAGCTGGGGCGAGTTGGGGGTGAGCTGGGAATGGCAGAGGGGATGTCCCAATACCTACCTAGCTCTCAGGAGGATCAGAGGATCCCTCAGAGTAAAGAGCTGCGACAGTGCCAGCCTCAACCAGACCTCCTAGAGCTAGACCATGTCTAACTATTTGTGAATTGCCGCAAGGAGGCACTGGTGACCACTGCGCTTTCTTGGGTCGCAGTCCGCCTTTGCCGTCTTTGTTGGTATCAGGAACCAGCTTTCAGTCCAAACCCAGTGATGACATCACCCATAGGCGTCACGGCCCCCATCTGTTGCCATGGCAATTGTCCTACATTCCCAGCATCCATTGGGTTTACCTCCTGCCTTTACCTGGGAGCAGTTACATCACAGCCCAAAAAGCAGATGCTTCCTGACCTTCGCCCCTTCTTCTCTCTTTCCCCCCTTTGTCTCCATCGCCCTCTCTCACGCGGAACTGCACTGGCCTAGTGTGGTCTCTCCAGATGCGAGCCACGATTCATCACAACAGTCTCATTCTCCGTCTTCAGGGTAAGAATAATTGAGAGTAATATACATGCTCTTAAGCCCCCCAAGCCCTTCTGAGACAAGGGAGTAAACTGTATTCATTTACTGTTCTCACTGCTGTGGTGACAACATGCATGACAGAAGCAACCAGGAGGAAGGATTTATTGTGGCTCGCATTCTCAGAGGATGTGAGTCCATCAAGACAGGGAAAGCACGGCCATGGGGCAGCTTAGTGTGTAGCTGTTGGTGCTTTCAGCAAGCAAAGGAAAAGGGACAAAGAAACAGACCCTTAAAATACTACACATGTTGGACCACGCCGATGCTTGCCTTTAGTCCCAGTACTGCAGAGGCTGAGGCAGGCGGTCACTGTGAGTTCAAGGCCAGCCTGCTCTACAGACTCCTAGGACAGCCAAGGTTACACAGAGAAAGCCTGTTTGAAGAAACCAACAAAACAAGACAAAACAAGAATATACATACACACACACACACACACACACACACACACACACACACACACACACACATATATATATATAAAAGCAAGGGCCCAGACCCAAAGGAGTACACACGCTGTAAGATTCCACTTCGGGGCGGTTCTTAGATCAGCTAAGAAAGGCAAATGACTGCAAAGTTTCAGGGAGGGTTTCTAGTGGTGACAGAATTGTTTCCTGTGTTCAGTGGGGTTGTACTTACTTCATTATTACTTATCAAGAAGTGTACCCCCAAAATTGTGAATTATACGTTCATTGTATCTTGAGAAAATACCATTTTAGGCAAAAATAATAAGACAAGTGATAGTTTAATTTTGGAAAAAAAAATTAACTGGACAGTGCCAGATAACAGCATAGCATGTAGGTCCCCAGCTCGGGGAGAGATGGGCTATCAGTTTAACTCTAAGACGCGGATTGCCATGTGGAACCAAAAGGCAGAGAGGCAAGAGGGCCTACTCTGTAGAGTTACCTTCAGAATTGTTGTACTGGCCTCCTCTGTGCTGTGTGTGTGTGGGGGGGGGGGGGTTGGGGGAGGGGGAGAGGTGGGAAGTTGGGGGTGGGGATGGGTGGGGAGACGTGGACACACACAATGCTGCGAACTCAGCAGCCACAAGTCACAGAGAAGATGAACGGAGAGCAGTGTACCCACCCTGGAGAATGCAAAACTAAGAAACAGGCTTGGTGTGCTCACGCATGCCTAGAATCCCGGCACTGGAAAGACTGAGGCAGGAGGATTACTGCAAGTCTGATGCCAGCCTGAGCTACTCAAGAAGACTCAGTCCCAACAACAAACAACACTCCCCAACAAACTACAAAATGAAACCCGAGTCTAGTCATCTGACAAAAGGTTAATTATGTAAATTAAAGACAAAACAAATAATTCAATTAGGAAATGAGCCTAAGTCGTGAGTACTGACATCATGGGGGGGGGGGGGGGAAGGAGATAGATGATAGATGTGCAAATGAAAAGATACTAAACACTCAGGGCTTTTGGGGGAAATGCAAATGCAAACCACAATGAGACCGTCGCTGGGGGTAAAATTAAAATAACAATGATACGGAATGTCCAAGGGTCTGGGAACTGGATTCCCGAAGCTTTCCTGGTGGACACAGGAATGAAACAGCTATGGGGAAGAGCATGACAGCTAACCAGATAAAGAGCCATACACCCAGGGAAAGGAAAATTCTCATTTATTTATAAACCTGTCCAGATGGCTGGGTGTGGTGTTTCACACTGTTGACTCCAACACTCTAGAAGCTGAGACAGGAGGATCGCTCTGAGTTTGAGACCAGTCTGAGTTCAAGGCCATACTAAGTAAGATTCATGATAAGACCCTGTCTTGAGCTAGATGGTGGTGGAGGAACGACTTTAATTCCAGCACTCAGGAAGCAGAGGCAGGCAGACCTCTGTGAGTTTAAGCCCAGCCTGTTGTACAGAGTGAGTTCCTGCACAGCCAGGGCTACATAGGGAAACCCTGTCTTGAAAAACAAAACATACATGCGAACAAGTCAACGAACAAGAAGACCCTGACTTAAGAAATCAGGCTGACAAGATGGCTTGGTGGATAAAGGTGCTTGCTGCTAAGTTCCATCGTGAACAAGACTCCTAGAGCACTGTGTCCAGAGAGAGACTGATTAGAACCGCAGTCCTGTGGAGAGGTTGGAATATTGCAGTCCAGAGGTTAATTTACCTTATCTCAGCTGCTATTAGCTCGCCCTGACCCCTCAGCCATTCGGCACCCACCTCTCATGACCAACAACCTGTAACTAATAGAGAAAGACCTTTGGAAATCTATTAACAGACTATCAGCTTCTCCCAAGTCCAAAGGTAATATTGTCACCAGACAACATCCGAAGACCTAGAGAAAAGCTCCTCCACCCTGATCCCATCTTGATGTAATTGTCACCAATGTACTTTTAGTTGTCCTGATTCTGACTTTGTTCTGTAAAGCTATAAAACTCCAGGAAACTGCTTCCATGTTGGAACATCATATTTGGGGAGACCTAAATGTATATTCTCTGGACCACGGTCATTCATCTGTGCTCTAGGATGTCACATGTTTCATTCCTTTAAGTTGAGAACTGTTTCTTTCAATGACTCATCCCAAATATGCATGCGGGAAGTAGAGACCGGCTCTCCCAGTGTTCCTCTGTCTGCACACCCAACAATTGAAGTAAATGAGTAACTGTGAACAGAAGAGACAGGCTGAGAGTTGTAGTAGCCCAGTGGACTTACATGCTTCACGTCCTGTGTTCTTATCCCAGCACCACAAAGAGAAAACTCAAGTGACTCCATGTGGGGGGAGAAGGATCCACCACAGAATCCACCAAGATTCCAAGGACCAAGAATTCAAGGGGGCTGGAGAGAGATGGCTCAGTGGTTAAGAGAAGTTAGGATTGCTTTTCCAAATGTTCTGAATTCAATTCCCAGCAACCGCATGGTGGCTCACAACCATCTGTAATGGGATCAGATGCTCTCTTCTGGTCGGTCCAAAAACAGTTACAGTGCACTCACATAAAATAAATAAATAAATCTTAAAAAAAAATCTTTAAAAAAAAATTCAAGGATGGAGCTGGAGAGAGACGGCTCAGAGGTTAAGAGCACTGACTCCTCCTCTTCAGAGGACCCAGGTTCAATTCCTGGTGCCCACATGGCAACTCATGACTGTCTGAACCTCTAAGATCTGACATCGTCATACAGACACATGTGCAGGCAAAACACCAATGCACATAAAAAACAATTCAAGACTATCCTTATATACATAGCAAGTTTGAGGCTAGCCTGGGCTACACGTGACTCTGAGAGAGAACAAGCAAACAGAGAGGGGGAGAGCAGTGGGGAAAGAGAGTGGGGGGAGAGATCAGAAACATATATACCTCAGGAGATTATTGTTCAAAAGTATGAGAAATGGGGATTTTTCTACCAAAGGTGGATAATCTGTTAAGGCCAATAGTCCTAACCCTCCCCATTTTTCTATGCTCTACTCAACTCCAAGACATTCCTAGACATTCCTGAGCTCTGGCACACCCTTCTCCTTTCCGATGATTGGCCAATCACATCTGATTTCAAGGTCCTGTTCCCATCAGTTCGAGTCAGAGGGCAGTTTGGGTCATGGCTCACCCTTCACCCTTTGTGCAAAATGAGACTGCCTGCAGGGTTACTTTCACTTGTGTTTCTTGTTTCTTTTTCCATTAAAAGAAGCTATTTTATGTTATGTTTATGAGTATACATATGTACACACACACACACCACAAGTGCATTAAAACAGGTGAAAACTTGACAGTGGGATTTGGAGTCTAACTGAACTGAACCAATGTCATTTTTTGACTCTAAAATATTTTTGTTGTTGCTGTTTTTTGGAACAGGGTTTCTCTGTATAACAGGCTGTTCTGGACTTGCTTTGTAGACCAGGCTAGCTTCGAACTCACAGAGATCCCCCTGCCTCTAGCCTTCGGAGTGCTGGAATTAAAGGTGTGTGCCACCATGTCCAGCCTGATTCTGCTATATTTTATATAATGTCACCACTGGAAAAAATTCTAAGTTTTTCAGGTAAATATGTTCTGTTTTGGGGTTGGGGATTTAGCTCAGTGGTAGAGTGCTTGCCTAGCAAGCGCAAGGCCCTGGGTTCGGTCCCCAGCTCCGAAAAAAAAATAAAAAAGAAAAAAATATGTTCTGTTTTTGCAACCTCCTTGGAGTCTATAACTATTTCAAAATAAAATAGGAGGCTGGAGAGATGGCTCAGCAGTTAAGAGCATTGACTGCTCTTCCAGAGGTCTGAGTTCAAATTCCAGCAATCACATCGTGTTTCACAAACATCTGTAACGGGATCTGATGCTTTCTTCTGGTGTGTCTGAAGACAGACACAGTGTACTTATTTTTTTTAATATTTATTTTATTTATTATATAAGTACACTGGAGCTGTCTTCAGACACACCAGAAGAGGGCATCAAAACTCGTTACAGATGGTTGTGAAACATGATGTGGTTGCTGGGATTTGAACTTAGGACCTCTGGAAGAGCAGTCAGTGCTCCTAACCGCTGAACCATCTCTCCAGCCCTACAGTGTACTTATATATAATAAATAAATAATTCTTTAAAAAAGTTAAAAATAAAATAGTAAAGAGAAGCATTGTTGTTATAGCTTAGTGGTGGAGGTTTGCCCAATGTACCCAAGGTCCTCAGTACATAACATACACAGTAAAAAGAACAATGATATGTACAATTCTACAATATATATTCTATAGGAACACATAAGAAAAGCATGGCCTGGTGTGGAGGTGTACATCTGGTCACATAGGGAATCAGAGGCCAGCCAGAGCTATACAAGGAAATCCTGTCTCTGAGAGGGGGCGATGGGAGTGTGGGGGGGGAGAGGGAGGGAGGGGGGAGGGAGGAAGAAAGGTAGAAGGAGAAGGGGGAGAAGAGGAGGAGGAGGAGAAGAGGGAAGAAGAAGAAGAAGAAGAAGAAGAAGAAGAAGAAGAAGAAGAAGAAGAAGAAGAAGAAGAAGAAGAAGAAAGAAAGAAAGAAAGAAGAAAGAAGAGGAGGAGGAGGAGAAGAAAAGAAGGGAGGAGAAGGAGGAGGAGGCATGTATGTATGTATTCTGGCAACTTTTTGTCAGGTTGACAATAGGTTAGAGTCATTGAAGAGGATGGAGTCTCAATTGAGAAGACGCCTCCATAAGATCTGTTAGGCAAGCCTGTAGGGTGCTTTTTTCTTTTTTGTCTTTCTTCCTTCCTTCCTTTCTCTTTCTTTCTTTCTTTCTTTCTTTCTTTCTTTCTTTCTTTCTTTCTTTAATTTCTCTTTTTGTTTTGTTTTTTGAGACAGGAGACAGGTTTCTTTGTGTAGCCTTGGCAGTCCTTTAAGTATCTCTATAGCCCAGGCTGGCCTCAAATTCATAGAAATCCACCTGCTTCTGTCTCCCATCTGTTGGGATTAAAGGTCTGTGTTCCACAGTCCTGCCTGGGCATTTTCTTAATTAGTGACTAATGAGGGAGGACCCAGTTCATTGTGGGTGGTGCCATCCCTGGGCTGGTGGTTCTGGGTTCTATAAGAAGTAGGCTGAGCAAGCCAGTAAGCAGCAGCCCCCCATGGCCTCTGCATCAGCTGCCATTTGTCAGTTTTTGCCCTGTTTCAGTTCTTGTACTGACTTCGTTCAGTAATCTAAGATATGGAAGCATAGGTTAATAAACCCTTTCCTCCCCAACCCGTTTTTGGTCCTGGTATTTCATCACAGCAATAGTAGCCCTAACTAAGACAGCATATTAAACCCCTTGGACCAGTAGTCTGTGGGGGTAAGGGAGGAGGAAAGAGAGTGACAGATGACCACAGCTACTAATCAAGGCATGTTTGCAGTCAGGCCAGTGGTGATTGTGTGTGGTGAACTGACATGTTATTAACTCCAACCTCCCCGCACCTGAGGTCACATAGTGGGAAGGTGGGTACTGACAGATGTTGGCAGGGGTGAATCACCAGACCAGGTTCCTTTTAATGGGGTCTTTCCCCAGTGGTGTAAAACATTTCCCTCTTCACCCAATAAAAGGAAGGCTGGAAAAGAAGTAGGAGAAAGGACTATGAGGAAGAAAGAAGCTAGGGAGTAGGGTACATTCTCTCCAGAGCCGTGGGGTAATAAAGGAACCAAGGGGACCACACAGGAGCTAGCTGGAGTCCAAAAGCCCGGAAGGAGCAGGGATTCCTGGTGTTTTTCCCGAGCAGCTGGCACTCACAGGGTGCTCGGGAAATGGAAAGTACTAATTTTTTTTTTTTACATAGCCTCCAGGGCCACGATGACCTTTGACAAGACCTCTAATATAGCCGTGCTTGCAGTATCCCAACGAGAGACCAGACCGATAGACTTCCCGGCTGCACTGCTGGGAAGCCAGTGATAGCAGAGAGGGTGGGAAGACTTCCAAAGCTATTTGCCTAAGTGCTCTCACTATCTTAGCCATAAACACAGTATATTTTATTTTACGGTTAAAGGGCCTGCCCCTGAGAGGGAAGCAAAAGGAAATAATGGAGGAAGTACCTAAAGGTTTATTGACAAGGATGCTCATCTCCATGTTACTTAAGAATCTTAATGCTTCATAGAAGAGACCCTGTTAAAAGTTTTTGTTCCAACGTGGGGGGTTGTATACACTTTTAGCCTCTGGGGCAAAGGCCGGAGGATCCTGGAAGCTCTAGGCCGGCAGGACCTACAGAGCAAGAAGCTATGTAGAACAAACACACAACACAACACAACACAAAACAAAAACAAACAGAAAGAAACCAACCAACCAACCAATCAAAATCCCCAAAAACAAAAACCGAAGAAAACAAAAACAAAACAAAACAAAAACAACCCAAAACAAAACAAAACAAACAAAAAACTGTGTGTGTGGCTTAATTGGTAGAGTCTAGCATGCATGAAGCGTGTTTTCCATCTTCAGTGTCCTATAACTCAGTTGTGGTGCTGATCTTCTGTCATTCCCTCATCCCAGGAACTGGAGGTAGGGGGATCAAAATTTAAAGTCATTTCTCATTTCCTTTCCCCAAATTCACTCTAGTTCCGACACCGCCCCGACACCCACACCAACACACACACACACACACACACACACACACACACACACACACACACAACGCCCCCACACCCCCACGGGGTGATAGTAACAGATTTTGTAGATGAGTCAAAGTAACTACTGTTTTTGTTTTTCTGCTGGAGCTCTTCCAGAGAAGGCAGAGGGACTGTGCTCTTAGGACTCCTAAGGCCCCGGAAGATCTGGCCTTTGCCCTACAGCTTCTCCTGCTCTCTAAACCAGCCAGCTCTGGCCAGCTCAGCCACTTACAAGCGTAGAACTGGTTGTTTCAGGAACCGCCCAGAAAGCTGTTGTCCTTTTCTGGAAGATAAGGAGAAGCGGGATGCTAGAGCGGGAGAGGGACAGGCCAAGGTCACTTGATAGATGCTGTCTATATTTATACTCCTGTCTCTCTGTTTAACCCTTTCCAACTGGCTGTGAGGAGCCGTGAGTGGTTTCAGAGGCAGCTCTGCACTCCTCTCTCTCTCTCTCTCTCTCTCTCTCTCTCTCTCTCTCTCTCTCTCTCTCTCTCTCTCTCCCTCCCTCCCTCCCTCCCTCCCTCCCTCCCTCCCTCCCTCCCTCACCTTCACTGTAAACAATACTACCATTATTGAGAGTTGACCAAGTGCCAGGTGTTTGCTTCTCGCTGTGAGGTTCCTGTTGGTTTCATGCCCACCTTACAGGTGAACTAAGGCTCAGAGAGGTTAAGACACTTGCCTTAGCGGACACAGCCAGTTAATCCAGTTACACAGGGACCTGGATTCCAACTCTGGGCAGGAGTGGATTCCAGTTAGGGAGACTACCAGCCAGGCCGAGCATGCTAAGGTCAGAGAGGGTGCAGCCTAGTGGACTTCAGCCTACGTGGACAGTATGTGAAACGGTGGGAGGCTCTGGCCCGACGTGGGTAGCATCGTATCCAAAGCTGCTGGAAAAGGCTAGGGGACCGCGGAGCGGTGGCAGCGGAGCCAAGGAGGGCGCCTGTGGACAATTCCCGAAACCCGAGCAGCGGGGAGGGGCGGGGCTTGGCTGCTGCCCAGCATTTCCGGGGACACCGCACAGGACGCAGGGTGTTCACGGGACACTCCGGGTCCCCGGGGACGACGACAGGCGGGCTGGCCTGGCAGCTGGAGTGAGTCGGTGAAACTTCGGGGCTGCGCAGAGGCAGCCTTGTCGTGGGACGTAACTTCTTCCAGGTAGGGGACCGAACGAGGTGGGAACCAACGTCTGGGAGTGATTGGACAGGCCCGGGCCTTCGCCGTCGCCCCCGACCTTCCTCCCGCCCCTCTCTCCTAAGAGGGCGCCACCTGCATGCTCTGATGGGCACCAGCCGGGGCCAGTGGGGGAGCCTGTTGCCATGGCAGCGCAGGAGGTTGGGCCCACGTTCCCATGGCCACCCGGGGCCTCTGCGCGAATCCTTTAACAGTGTCTTTCAACACCGCCCCCTACTCCCTGAGCCCAGGGGAAAATCGCTAGGAAAAAGGCCTCGAGCCCCTCCTCTGAACGTCTGCGGTTGTGACCTCTGAGTTAGGGCTTTTGTCATGGCTTCTTTCTTCTTTTTGAACAACAAGGTGGATTAAAGGCCAGGAGGAGGAGGAGGAAGTTGGGGTCCTGGGAATGAGGTCTTAGCTTCTTCTTAGCTGTTCTAGTAGACTAGAACAGAGGTTCAGGAGGCCTGGGTCACTTCGGGAAGGTCATCGAACCTCTGTTTACAATCCCTCACTTGTCATGTGAATCTGTTTAAGAATCACTGGAAAGAGGGGTTGGGGATTTAGCTCAGTGGTAGAGCGCTTGCCTAGGAAGCGCAAGACCCTGGGTTCGGTCCCCAGCTCCGGGGGGAAAAAAAAAAGAATCACTGGAAAGGCTAGTGAGATAGCTCAGTAGATAGGAGCTTGCCATCAAGCCCAAGGTCCTGAGTTCTGTTTCCAGGACACAGATGGTAGAAAGAGGACACTGACTCCTACATCTTGTTCTCTGACTTCCACAGTGCAGTGTGACACATGCATACGGCCATCACATACACAAACACACAATAAATCAGCATTCTCATAAGGGTCCACCGCAAAAAGAACCGGATACTTTGAGATTTAGAAATCAGTTTCCCTTCCCCTTATTTTCACGGAAGCTGAACCCAGAGACATTCATTTACCCTGGGTGATTCAGTGAGTTGGTGGAAAGGTCAGGATTTGAACTTTGTCTCTTGACTCCTTGAGTGAACTCAGGCTGTGACTGAGAGTAATTTTTTTTTTCTGAAGCTCAGAGAAACAGGAGTTGTATATCTTTTTGCACTTAAGGTCTTGAGCTCTTAGAAACAAGTATCTGAAGATGGAGTGGGGTGTGTGTGGCAGAGTGGCTTATGGGATAGAGGTGCCTGTCTTCATGTCTGATGACCTGTGTCTGGTGGAAGGAAGAGAATGAACTCCCAGTTGTCCTCTGACCTCTGCATACATGATACACACGTTCACTCCCTCCCATATAAATAAATAAATGTTTGAAAAACGATGGAGATGAAGCCAGGGTAGCTTGGTGGTAGTGTGCAATGTTTGGTAGCATGTGTACGGCCCTAGATTTAATCTCCAGAACCAAAAGGAAATTGATGATGATGATGGTGGTGGTGGTGGTGATGATGGTGATGATGATGGTGGTGGTGGTGATGATGGTGGTGGTGGTGATGATGGTGGTGATGATGGTGGTGATGACGGTGGTGGTGATGATGGTGATGATGGTGGTGGTGGTGATGATGGTGGTGGTGATGATGATGGTGGTGGTGGTGATGATGGTGATGATGGTGGTGGTGATGATGGTGGTGGTGGTGGTGATGATGGTGATGATGGTGATGATGGTGATGGTGATGATGGTGATGGTGATGATGGTGGTGGTGGTGAGTGAGGGCTGGGTTTGTGTGGTGCACATTTGTACTTGCACTTCAGAGGTGGAGGCAGCAAGATTAAGAGTTCAGAGTTATCTCAGACACAGGAAGTTGGAGGCCAGCCTGGGGGTCCATGAGATTTTGTCTCAAACAAAAACCAAACAAATGAAAGATCCCAAGAGCCCCAGAGCACAAGACTTATAGAGCAGGAAGCCTTTCAGCTCTACCTGGGGCAAGCCTCTCTATTTGCTGCCATCTGCAATGTCCCCATCATCACTTTATTGTATATATCTAATGTATATCATAAATCATCATATGCATTTTGATATCATATAATCCTGGGTGCCAGGATTACAGGCACATGTACTGTGACTTGTTTCATGCAGTGCTGGGAGTCTAATCCAGGGCCTTGTGCATGAGCAAGCGTTCTACTGGCTGAGCTCCATCCCCAAGCCCAGGAAACCCAGTAGGATCTGAACACTCAAACATCCTCCCTCTGGTGAAGCCAACAGAGCAGCTGAGAAGACTCAGAGCAAGGCAACCTCGATTAGGGAACTGGAGCCATTGGCCCTCTTTGGTGCCTTTTCTTATTCACATTCTGTGAAAAGAAAAGAGAAAGGTGGGGGTGGGGTGGGGTGGGGGGAAGCACCTGGGAAGGAACACCGGAATGAATCACTTGGAAATGCTTTGAGACCTTCAGCAAGAGCAGAAAAAACCCATTTGTTCATTTAGTCAACATTTACTGGGTGCCTCATGTTTCCAAGCTCTGCCCTGGGGCTGGACATTTAAAAACCTGAGGTAGGCAGGTCTGGCCTATGCAATCAAGAAGCTTGTGGAAGGGTAGGGAAGAGAGGGATGAGACTCGTAAATGAGTGCTTTACTGCAGTAATGAGTGCCTTAATGGAAATCTAAGCCAAGGGCAGAAGGAGCCCAGAAGAGCAACTCCGGAAATGTGTTGAAAACAGCAGAATCTAGTCTGTGCGGCTTGGAGTCCTTCTGGAGTCCTGCCAGGCTTGCTGTGGCTACTACCTCAGTCTGAGACAAAGGAATGAGTGAGGGAAAGTGGCTAAAGAAATGTAGTCCAGGATGGGATGTCTCTGCAAAGAAACAGATGAATCCTGATGAATTATGAAGTCCTTGTCTGCAGCAGTCCTGGTCCTTTCTGTCAGTTTGTCCTGTGCTTTGAAGGTAGCGAGTAGAAGTAGTGATGGGTGGATGAAAGGAGGGAGGGAGAAAAGAAAGACAGCTACTCGTACCATCAAAAGTGGAGCCGGTTTGCAAGTTGAGACAAAACCTGGTTGAAATTCCACTTCTTGGTATAGTGACCACGTGAGCCATTGGATCCCTTGGCCCCAAGTCTTCACCTGGCATACATGTGGCCTTAGGAAGCCCCTGAACTCTGCAGCTTGTTATCTGAATAGTGGAATTTCCCATTGCTGTGGGGGTTACAGATTGTTAAATGTGAAAAGATCAGCGTATTACCTCCCTTATAGTTAGAACTAAGGAAAATATTACCTGAATGACTGTCAAGTTTGATTTAGGTAGGGGGGCTTGCCAAATACTTCTTGTGGAAATTACATAGCTATTCCAAGTGAAGGATGGCTTCTTTTTACCTAGTAAGGGCTTGTTTTGTAAATTCCTTGTTTCTGAAGATGAACACATTTTTAAAGAAATTGTTGTAGCAGGGTGTGGTGATACACATCCACAATTCCAACCACTTAGAAGGCCAAGGAAGGAGTGTAGTAAGTTTGTGGTCTGCCTGGGTCAAGTTCAAGGTCAGTTTGAGATAGTAAGACCCTGACTTAGAACCAAAACCAACAATAACAAAAACAAAAAAAAGAAAAGACAGGTTCTTCTCTCCACCCCCACCCCCGGTCTTGAGATGGGTTTCTCTGCATAGCCCTGGTGGATCCAGAACTCAAGTTGTGGATCAGGCTGGCCTCGAACTCCCAGAGATCCACTTGCTTCTGACTAAGTGCCTTGCAAGACCAGGCACCTCTAGGGTGCATGACAAAGGCCCTGCTCCTTAGGCAAGCACTCCAAGAACTATGCTGCTGCATCCCTAGCCCTCGTCAAGGTTCTTTTTTTTTTTTTTTTTTTTTCTTTTCTTTTTTTTCAGAGCTGGGGACCGAACCCAGGGCCTTGTGCTTGCTAGGCAAGCGCTCTACCACTGAGCTAAATCCCCAAACCCAAGGTTTTTTTTTTTAAGATTTAATTTTTTTTTTTTTTTTGGTTCTTTTTTTCAGAGCTGGGGACCCAACCCAGGGCCTTGCGCTTCCTAGGCAAGTGCTCTACCTCTGAGCTAAATCCCCAACCCCTAAAATTTTTATTTTATGTATATGAGTGTTTTCCATATAAGGGGAGCACATTTGTGCCTGCTGCCTGTGGCCTTCAGAAGAAGGTGTTGGAGCCCCTGAAGTGGAGTTAGGGTTGGTTGTGAGCCTCTGCAAGTGCTGGGAACCCAAACCTGTGTCCTCTGCAAGGGCAGCAAGTGTTCCTAACCACTGAGCCACCTCTGGAGCCCAGACAAGGATCTTTCTGACATTAGATGAAAGCTCTGATACCTGTTCTCCAGAAGTAGAACTTCACCCTTAGGGCTCCCAGTGCCCTGAATACCACTGTGGAGTCAGGGCCTCTGCTTCATGGGCTGTGCTGAAAGGCTTAAGGCCATATTCCTAGGAGAGGAACCAGAGCATCACAGTATCATGATGGAAGTCTACATCTACTCTTTCAAGGGGAGAGTGGCAGGCCCATAAGCCTACTCCAAGCTCCTTCTGCTGGGTCCAAGCTCCAGAGACCCGGGATGCCTCATTCACAGGGTGCTATCTGACAGTAGGAATCCCTGGGGTTTTCTAGTACTGACAGAGGGACCCATGCAAGTGTGAGGCTTTGGTGTTACCTTTACCTTCTCCTCATGAATGACCTGAGACTCTTTCGTTAGGACCGCAGTGAGCACACTTTCATGGTGTGGCCACCCTGGCAAGACAGGTCGATGGTTGATGTTGGAATTGCAGGTGATCAGTAGCAACTCAACTTCCATCTCCACCAGGCTCCTAGGAATCACTTGTCCCTGCTTATTCTCTTGGTCCAGTATGTCAGCCAAGAGCAGAGCTGTGGGAGGTGTGTCAGCCAGGGTGATTTAAGATGAACTTTGGAGTGGGAAGGAAAAGGGAAATGGGGAGCCTAAGGACTCTGGGGAGGAAACATGGTTCCCTGGGGATAGAGGCACAGGGGTCAGAGTGGAGTAGATTTAAGAGGGGGAGAATTTGATGGCAAATTGGAAAAGAGGTTTTTAATTTTTCTTTTAATCTTTACTCTTTTGAGATAGGGTCTTGCGAAGGAGTTCCAGCCCGCCTGGAACTCAATCTGTGACCTAGGCTGGCGTTGGAATTTACAGGAATCCTCCTGCCTCAGCCTCTCAATGATTACAAGCCTGTACCTGTACCTGGTTTCTTGACTTGAGATCTTGAGAAGAGAACATGGTTTCCTATGCTGGACTGGACACTGAGTCCCCTGCTAGGTCCTCAGCCTTCTGACCCCATCCCCACCTGGCCTAGCATCCCTGCCTCCCACCTGTGAATGGCTGCTGCAATCTGAGAGCAGCAAAGCCATTGAACAGTCAGTCAGTTTCAGGTCTGCCAGGCTAGTCTCCCTGACTGGGCAGGTCTATAGCCACATTCAGCACCTCCTGAACTCCTGTGGGGAGCACAGGAGTGACAGTGGCAACTTCATGTTCCACCCTGCCTGGGCAGGGACAGGCTGAGCCCTGCTGGTTGCACCACAGCCCTGTAGGGTGGGGGGATCCCCTCCCAGGGAGTGGCCAACTCAGGTCCTAACAGGCCCAGTGGGGGCGGCGCTGTGTGGTGGGCTGCTTGCCACAGTAGGCACACCCAGGGCCCAGACTGAGCAGGCTGGTTCCTTCCCTTCAGGGGAGTTGCAGCCTCAGCACCACGTGTGAAGGCGGCAGCTGAACCTGAGGGAGCACTAGGAAGGGGCTTCTCCGGAAGGGCTTCTAAGATGTTTACTCTCCTGCGACCTTGGGGTTCCTTTCAGACAGAGAGGGAGGCCGTACTAGTCTGGAACATGGGGCGTTCACTGTGCTTTATAGATTCTATCCCGTTCCCTAACCACGCCATAAAGTACTATAGTATTACTATCACGGGAGAAGCAGCTAACAGCTAGAGGGACTATAGTCCTCTTAAGACCCGTATAAAACGGGTAGTGATGAGTTCTCTACTGTATGCCCAGCCACTGAATTCTGTCACTTAACGGAGCACATATTCTGGGTAGGGAGTGGAGCACAGCAAAGGGCCTGTAGGAAGAAGCTGGTTTGGGAAGAGATGAGGCAGTTGCCGGACCCTATTGAAAGCTACCTGAGAGAGCTGAAGGCTGTGTTAATTCTGACCCTGGGTGGATGTCCTCTGCTGCAGAGGGCTGCTGCCTTTCCCAAGAAAGTGCTCAGCACTCAGGCCTGGCAATCATTGGCCGATTTAAAAGCACACACGGAGTTGGGGATTTAGCTCAATGGCGCAAGGCCCTGGGTTCGGTCCCCAGCTCCGAAAAAAAAAAAAAATAAATAAAATAAAAGCACACACGGACTGTGTCTGCTGCTGTGACTTCCTCATGTAAATGTATTGCCGCTGCTGCCCAAGTTGCTGCCTGGCCCCTGGGGAGGAGACACAGCCTCGTGCTTAACCGGGGCAGGGTGGGGAACCGCAGCTGCAGGTTGGCAGAAGAAGAGGGCTTGGGGCTACGAGGGGATCGTGGCAGGGGGCCAGGGCCTAGGGAGCTGGGCCACAGCCAGTTCATGTCTGAGAGACCTTGCTAGGCAGCCTGCCAGTCAGTACCCGGTGGTGGGGGAAGGGGTGGGAGGAGCCTGAATGTTGCCTAAGGAGGGGTAGGCGGGACCTTTGGATTCAAGCTCCACTGAGCTTGGCAGGAGGCTCCTCCCCCTCATAGCCTCAAACAAAGCTACAACTCCAGAGTAGAGGTGTGGGAGTCCAGCGCCTAGCTCCCCTGGGTGGGAGTCAGAGGTCAGACCTGGCAAGAGCCCTTTGACAGGTTTCATGCATGACCAAGGACATCTTCCTGCCTGCACCTGGGCAGAGGCTGAGGGGCGAGTGTTGACTGTGATAGTCTGGCTGTGAGGAGCAGCGCTAAGGGAGGCAGATGTGTTCACTCATTTTCTGTTTTCATTCTTCCTTGCCTTTACTTCCTCTTTCTTTTCAGGCTTTCTCCTACTGACCTATCAGTTTGTGCTTCTTCTGCTTGGTTCTTCAGTCATGGTCTGCTTCCCTACTTCCTCGTTCCTTTTCTCCCATGCTGACAGGTATAATATATACACTTCTAGCGGGATATAGACTACATTCCCAGCGTTGAGAAGGTAGACATAAGATCTAGAGTACAAGGCCAGTGTGGGTTACATAGCAAGTTTTAAGCCACCTTGGCCTAAGTAAGTGAGACTATCTAAAACAAAAGGCTTAAAAATTATAAAGCTCAGTACATTCTTTTTTTTTTTTTTTTTTGGTTCTTTTTTTCCAGAGCTGGGGACCGAACCCAGGGCCTTGCGCTTCCTAGGCAAGCGCTCTACCACTGAGCTAAATCCCCAACCCCAGCTCAGTACATTCTAACATTTGTAAATACTTGAAAATCCAACACTAGATCAAGATATAGAATCAGTCATCTCTAAAGTTTCTATATTTGCCTAGGAGGCATGTGCCCACTGGGCTCTGACATCGTCAATCATCATATATTACATCTGTCTGGGTAGCTGCTGCTTCTCCTCTTCCTCCCCCTCTTCCTCTTCTTCCTCCTCCCCCCTCCTCCTCTTCTTCCTCCCCCTTCCTTTCCCCCTTTTTCTCCTCCTCCCCTCTTCCTCCCCCCCTCTTCCTCCTCCTCTTCCTCCTCCTCCTCTTGGTTTTTCCAGACAGGGTTTCTCTATGCAGTCCTGTCTGGCCTAGAACTCACTCTGTAGACCAGACTGGCATCCAACTCAGATGTCCCCCTGCCTCTGTCTCCCAAGTGCTGAGATTAAAGGCGTGCGCCACCACCAGGCTTGTCTGGACTTCTTTATAATATATTCTTATGAACAGTATACTTCTCATCCTTGCACTAGTGAAAAAAGTGTGTGTGTGTGTGTGTGTGTGTGTGTAGGTTGTGGGAGGAAGCACAGATAGATAGACGGATGGGAGGAAGAAAGAAGGCTTGTGAGTGCAGGTGGACAGGGAGCAGACTTATGGATGTCTTTGTTTTGTAGGCTGGGGCATGGAGGAAGTATTACTTTTTTCTTGTTCTGTTTTTTGGTACTCTTTCCAAGTACCCCTCCCACCCCGGTTCTTTGTAAACACTGACATTTGGCTGAAAAACACTTGCTTACATCCAAGCGTGGCAGAGGGGAACAGGAGACACATCGTTGGCTTGGGAACCACTCTTTTGCCTAAAGTAAGTCAATTCAAAGGCAGTTCTTTGTCAGTTGCCCTTCTGTTCTTTCCAGTCCCAGAGAGAGCACATGAGAAACCACATTAGCACATGGACAGAAGACAGTGGAGCCCAGGAGCAAGGCTGCCATGCACGTCGATTGGAGGGTGCTTTCTCAGGTCAAGAGTCAGGACCCTCACGTAGATAGCTCTGTGTGGTTCCTACTGGGGTGCCTTGCTAGGCATGGGGGAGGGGTCAGAAGACCTGGCACTGTTCTCTAAGGGGCTTGCTGCCCACTTGGCGTACGACATACTTTCAAAGCACATGAGCAGGATATAATTAACAACCATGAGAGGCTGCATCAGCCCCTGCCTCCTCTCCTCAGGGATGAGCACAGCCATCAGACAAGCCCTTTGTTGCCAAGACATAAGAGCAGACCAATCTCCTGCCACTTTAGGAGCTACTGATCCCCAGATTCGGGCTCTGAATAAATGCTAATTGAGCAGGTGAGCCATAGGTCAGGCACTGCTCTAAACTGGGGTGTGGAGCAGAAGAAGGAAGTGCTGTAGCTAGCAAAAATTGATTTTTGACAAAGATGTGTGTGCATGTGTATGTATATGCATGGATATGTGTGTGCACATAGGAGATCTCATGCATGTATTCACAGGCATGCGTGTGTGTTTGAATGTATGTATGTGTGTGTGTGTATGTATGTATGTATGTAAACCAGAGAACAACTTTGTATGTCATTCCTCAGGAGCCATCCCCTCCCTCCCTTTTTTGAGACAGGGTCTCTCACTGGTCTGGAACCTCTACCTGTCTCTGTCTCTGTCTCTGTCTCTGTCTCTCTCTCTCTCTCACACACACACACACACACACACACCCCTAAGATCAGACTGACCCAGGCTAGTTATCTCATAGAATGCTCTTTGTGCCGGATATATCCGCTTCCATCCTTATTATTAGACGTGGGTTAACTCTTTGGTAGGAACACCACAGGGATTGATAATGTGAGGTTCTCAGGGCGTCATATAGGAGGCGAGCAAAAATTCCAGTGGACTCCTATTGCGGATGACCACTTGGTTAAGATGGTGGCTACCAGATCTCATTGGCAGGTATACATCTGCCTTTGGGTTAGAGGTCCTCTGTGGGACAGACTGTCAGACATTGTTCTCTCAGTCTTTATTTCCAGCTGTGGTCTTTGCTAAGTGTTCTTTCTAATCCTTCTATTCTACACTTAGCAGGCAGCATTTGTACATAAAGAAATTTCCAGGCTGGAGAGATGGCTCAGTGGTTAAGAGCACTGACTGCTCTTCCAGAGGTCCTGAGTTCAAATCCCAGCAACCACATGGTGACTCACAACCATCTGTAATGGGATCCAACGCCCTCTTCTGGTGTGTCTGAGGACAGCTACAGTGTACTCATAAATTAAAATAAATGTTTAAAAAAAAAAAGAAATCTCCTTCCCTTCCATTCTCTTTACCTTTCTCTCTGTGTCACACTGTTGACTAATGGGTTGAATTTTCATTTGCTGTATTAGAATCCATTACTGATTAAGCCATTTAATAACCAAATGGTCATCCGGCTGCCTCCTATCTGATGCTCAGCAAACTGTCTCTTCCGTTCTTTAGGCATGGCCTCATCAGTCTTTGCTTTGCTTTCAGACCCAACAACATGTCCTGTATACCTCGTACTTTCCCTCATTCTCCAAGGAGATCTCTCTGCTTTTACAGAGGAGTGGCGTGCAGAAACCAAGATCTGGAGGCTAAATCTGCACACCCATTATTTTTATCAGTAACTTGATTAAAGGTCCAAGGAATGCTTAGCCAAATTTACGATGACTCAAAACTAGGAAAGGAGGTGCCAAATGTATGATAATAGAATCGATATTCAAAACGACCTCTGTGGGATGAGATCTGGGCCAGAACCAATAGATTTAAGAGAGATAATTTTGAAGTCTGGTGTTCAGTTGAAAAAGTTTATTGCATCATTTCAGGTTTGGGACACTCTTCACTAGACAGAAATTGGCATCAAAAGATGCTCCAGGTTGTTAGCCAACAAGAGCTCGTAGCAGCCTGACGCCTGCCATCCTCACTCAGTTACCCAGTCATCCCTTCAGCCAACATTTATTGAAGGCCTGCCTGTCCTGTATACAAGTTCCATTCCAGGGGCCTGGGAGGTTTGAGCAGGGGAAGCTGCACCTGCACTTTTGTTTTATTTATGTATGTATTTATTAAGTTCACTTTCGTTGGTTGTTTAAGACAGAGTTTCAAGTAGTCTCCATTGGCCTCAAACTTGTTATGTACCTAAGGCTGCCCTTGAATTCCTGATCTTCCCTCCCTCCACCTGCCAAGTGCTAGAACTAAAGGAATGTGCCACCATTTTCCAGCTGACTTTAAATTTTATTTTCATCTGGGCAGTGGTGGCACATGCCTTTATTCCCAGTACTTGGGGGTCAGAGCCAGAAGGATCTTTGTGAAACCCAGTATCTAAATAGACAGACAGGCAGACAGACAGATAAATGAAATTGGGGGCTGGAGAGATGGTTCAGCAATAGCTCTGGCTGCTTTTCTGAAGGACCCGGGTTCAATTCCCTCACAGCAGTTCACAGCTATCAGGAACTCCAGTTCCAGGGGATCTGACACGTCACATAGACAGATACATGTAAAAAAAATTTTTCGGGCTGGAGAGATGGCTCAGTGGTTAAGAGCACCGACTGCTCTTCCCGAGGTCCTGAGTTCAAATCCCAGCAACCACATGGTGGCTCACAACCATCTGTAATGAAATCTGATGCCCTCTTCTGGTGTATCTGAAGACAGCTACAGTGTACTCATAGATAATAAATAAATAAAATATTAAAAAAAATTTTCAGATAGGGTTTCTCTGTGTAGCCTTGGTGGTCCTGGAACTGGCTCTGTAAAACTCGAGAGATCTACCTGCCTCTGACTCCCAGGTGCTGGGATTAAAGGCCAGACTTTGAAGCCGTTTTTAAAATGATAATTTATTTAATGTGCATTTGTGTTTTGCATATATATTTATTTTGTGTCACACACACAGATCAGAGGACACAACTTGTGGAGTGGACTCTGTCTACTGTGTTTGAGATTATAGAAGAAAAGGAAGAAGCAATTAGAGGGGCCTCATAGCCAGGAGAGCAAGGGTGGGTCTGAGAAAGCAATAAACTTCAGATGATGGAGTAACTAGCTCATTTGGACATGAGGAGTAAGAGAAATGACACGAGAGTGTAGAAGGATGTCAGGGTGGTCACAGGAATTGTGGGACATGGGGAAGTCTGGGACCAACCAAGAGCTTGTCTGCTCTGACTGCCACCTACCTGTGGGGGTGGAGATGAGGGGAGAAAGATGTGGCTCTGAAACTGCCTACTTTGGCAGCGGGTGCAGTGTAGCTTCGAAATTTAAGAAAATTCTGGGCAAAGTGGTTTCATTGCCACAAGAACAATGGACACATATTTTCAGGTTTTTAATTTTATCAGTGCACCTAGGAAAAGCTGAAACGGGTCTCCAAAACCTTGATGTCTTTCTTTGTTGATCTCCCCATCTCACCCTCCTTATTTCCCTCCATCTCTTTGCTGGGGCTCCACCACATTAACTTCAGATTGGGGTACTTGCGGGTGGATACCTCTCATTCCAGCCTTAGGGAATCCTTTCCTATGCTCAGCCACGTGCTGGTTGTGGGGGAAGATCTAGCCTCCTTGGCAGTGAAGTCCATGAAATCCTATTATCCCACTTGAACTAATTCTGCGCCGTCCCCCGGGCTTCGCGTGGACAGAATTCTAAGCATGGACAACCCAGCAGTGTATCTAGATTCTAGACCATGCAGACCTCTCACGGAAGTAAGACTGGAAAGCTACCAGTCTCAGTGTCTGCACAGCTCCCAGAGCCGGGGGTGGGGGTGGGTAGGGGGCAAGTAGGGCAGGGTTCCCGGGAGCCGGAAGGAGGGCGGGTCCGAGCGGTCTAGCGTGCTCTTCGGTCTCCAGGCTTCGGATCCCCAGGCTCTGTTCCACCCCGAGTGCCCCAAGTCGGGTGTCCCGATCTAGCGCCCCTCGTACTCTAGCGCCCAGGAAGGAGGAAGGGAAAAGAGCTGGGCGAGGACTAGCTAGGAGGCCGGCCTACCCGCCGACTTCCTGCTCCGCGCCCTCCTCCCTGCGGCGGGAGCGCGGGGCTTCCACCCCGCAGGACTGGGTAGAGGGATCCTACTCTGTGGCGACCCACGTGACCATCTTCCCTGCCGCCCACCCCAGGTCCGGAGGCGGAGGCCAGGGGAAGGACTCCGGGCCGAACCGCGGGGCGGGGCTCCAGCCTGAGACTCCACTTGAGCAACCTGAGCCGGAGGACGCCGCTCCTGCCGCGGTCCGAGCTCCACGCGCCGCGATGGGCCGGGCGAGCCGCTCCGCCGACCTGCTGAGCGCGCTGCAGCTGCTGTTGCTACTGCTGCGGACGACGACGGCGCGGGCGCTCGGCCCACGGATCAGTGTGCCGCTGGGTAAGTGCTGTGGGGCGCGGCAGAGGGACGGGAGTGCAGCCGGCAAGATGCTTGGTAGGATGGCCACGACAAAGGAGGGTTGAGACCCACTAGGACCAGGAAAGCATTTCCCTTTCCCAAGTGCTGTGGTCAAAGCGAAAGGAGAGGGAAGCTAGGGAGCTGAGAGCCCTTTTCTTCCATTTTCTATCTGGACTCGGTGAGGGCCGCTCTCCTGCTCGGTCACACTTGGCACTGTTTGGGGGCCTCAGGTGCTAGCCATCCTGCCGACTCATCTACTTGTCTTTGATGCTGACCAGGGTCAACCGTGGAGCCACCAACGGCATGGGGCTGAAGGCACTGCTGCTGGCTTTGCTATAAACTCTGGACTTTTGATATTCTCAGGCAGCCACAGCAGAGCCTGGAGCTCGGCGGGTGGTTGCCAGGTCTTTCCATCCTGCCAGCCGGTCTCTGACTGATCGACCTGGAGAATTCACTCCTCCCACCCCCAAACACCGGGACTTGGAAACTGACATTATGAAGACCCATCTATACCCTGCCTAGAGGGACCTGAGGGTACCACTCTGGTGGGACAGGTTCCTTTCTTAGCGCTTCCCATCTGCCCCTGGCTGCCAGTGTTTCCAATCCTTCTGTCTTTCTTTATTTCCCTTAGTCTGATCGCCCAGGAACCTTCTGGGAACCTCAACTTTTGGAATTCTAGGGACTTGGGTCTTAAGCCCAGCAAGTACTTCCTACTACCTGTACTCCAGCTTCCTCACCTGCAAAGTCACCTCAGGCTTAGCCACCTTGCAAAGCCATCTCGGGAAATTTATGAAACTTGGTGCATTGGGTGGGCATCAGGCACATAGGTGCCAACAGACAATGCTTGGCCAAACCCCACTAAATTGCAAACTGTCACGTGTGAGGCACTGCATAAATTAGAGGTTATAGACTAAAACTCTAGCAGACTTCCTTCTTATAGCATCCCCACCCCTAAAAGCATCCCATTTGCAAAAGGATGGAATCAGCTCTTCAATTAAGGCCCGCAACTGGATCTCCGTCTCTTATCAGAAACATTACTGGTAGCTCAAGTTCAAATCTTGCCTCCGCTGCTTAGTTCACCTGTGACCTTAAGTAACAACTTAAGTTCTCTCTGCCTTGATTTCTTCATCTGCAAAATAGGGATATTAGCACCTTGCTCAAGGCTCAACTCATTACCAGTTGCAAAGTCCTGAGGATAGGGCTTGGTACAGAAACCTCTCTGCGGGTGTTTGCTGTCCTTCTTGTTATGTTAAACCTGGACCACTCCTTCATGGAACTGGATGGTTCACCCTGGGGTGGGGATGGTTCCTGAGTGCTTGACTGCAGCTCCTTGGGAGTTCCGTTCTTGGAGTGAGTAAAGACTGAAATCTGAACCCAGGATTCTTGCTCTGCTGCTTTAAAACATTTACTTAGCTTATGTGTGGGTGTGTGAGCACACGAAACACATGTGGAGGTCAGTGAGGTCAGAGGGCAACTGGCAAAATTGTCCCTCAGCCTTGTGGAGCTCAGGAATTAAGATCAGAATCTCAGGTTGGGTGTCCAATCCCTTTCCCGGATGAGCCATCTTCCCATGAGCCCCTCTCCCTGTTTACCCCATCTGAGCTAAGCATGGAACCCATCTTTCATTAGACATGTGCTCTACCTCTGAGCCATACACACCCCTCCCTGCTTCTGTAAGATCAGTGGTTCTCAGCCTTCCCAATGCTGCAACCCTTTAATACAGGTTGCGGTGACCCCCTCTCCCAACCATAAATCATTTTTGTTGCTATGTCATAACTGTAAATTTGCTACTATTATGAACTGTAAATATATGTTTTCCCAAAGGTCTTAGGCAACCCATGCGAAAGGGTCATTTGACCTCCAAAGGGGTTGAGACCCACAGGTTGAGAACTGCTGTCCCAGTCCCTTAGACCCTCTCAGCCTTCGGGATAAGGCAAGGGCTATGAGATGAGAACTCACATCCCACTTATGCCTTGAGAAGGCAGGACTAGCTTTTTGGGGCCATGCCAAACACAGTAGGTCTTGTGTCTTAGGGAGTGGTGGGAAGACTTGATAGGAGAGTAGAGAGGCCCTGCTTCCTGGGAGAACGTCAGTCTTTGCTTAGTTATTTAGCTCCAGGACCTGGCCAGCTTCCACAATTTGGTGATCAATCAGGGCTGCCACAGGTGGGCAAGGTATAACTTGTGCACTTTACAGAGGTATCCAGCTGAGGGGTTGCAAGGGCTTGCAGTCCAGGAACATGATTTTACTGTGTTTGGAGGACTGATTCTGTCAGGGGAGTGGAGATGATTTTTCAGCCTTCTCCAAACTCTGCAATGTTTCAGCAATGCCCAGCCACCTAAACCCTGGGTGTGCATCCACACGTGACTGAGCTACCATGCTATCACAGTGCTTCCTGGGCCTGCGCAGCAACCTTGATACCTGCTTCCACTCCCTTACCTCCCAGCTACTGGCAGGTCCTGTGGCTGGAGTCCCAAATGGGGAATGCCCTGCTGACAGAATAGGCTCACTCTTTGAGTCTGGCGTGAGAGTTTCCTGTCTCATCCCTGGGGGCTCGTTAGATGTTCCTGGCAGTGTACCCATCCTTGGCAGGCCCATAGTGACCATGGGTGCCTGGCCCAGGGCCTTTCATTCTTCAGACTCGGGCCTATCAGGGAATGCACACAACTGAGACCACACCCCTTTTCCCACCACCTGAACTGAATTCACACCCAGGTTCACGCCCAAGGATCTGTCTGTGATCTAAAACCAAGTCGCTTGAAGTGGAAAGTCTAGTTTACTCTGCATCTAGGGTCTCATGGAGAACTCTCATTCCTGTTGATGGTTCTTGGGAGCTCTGAGCTTGGAGGGGTACTTGTAACCTCACCTAATGGTCAGTAGAGGGAAGGAAGACCCAGGACATTTTGGGTGAGAGTTGGGGAGCAGCCATGAGGGTTCCTAACCCAACTGGAAGTCTGTGAAAGCCTTGCCTCAGAGAAGAGCATGAAATTTGGGTTCTTTTAACATGAAAACTCCAGGGCCGGTAATGTGGGGTATGAGCAGGAATCTGGCCTTGAAGAAGCAAAACAAAACTGCTCCCACAGCCTACTGAAGTCTGGTGGAACCACCTTATTTGGGTAATTAAAAGAGTTATTAATGTCTCCCAGCCCCAGAGACATCCTGCTAAAAAGCTCTGGAAACAGTGTATGAACCAGATTGGAATTAAATCTGTAGGCCTGCAAAATGCAGTTAACAAAACCCCATTGAATGCAGAGAACAAGGCACTTGGCACGAGTCAGCTGCCCGTCTGAGTCAAGGATGCCCAAGCGGCCCCTGTGCTGGCTGCTGCTCTCGTTCCCTCTTGCCTGCTTATTGACCTCTGCCTTATATGACCTCGGCTCAGCGTGAGACTTTGTAGTTTTGTCTTGTATGTTGGCCTGTTCGTGATTCTTCAGAGGCACGTGGACAGTGGAGAGCTTCAGAAATGGATGCTGAGAGCCAGGCTGGGAAAACTGGCTTACCACTCTCATCAAAGGACACGTCAAATAGCAAGCTATAGCCTTCTTAAGCCTGTATCCTTATCCACAGAACCAGAAGAAGAGCAGGGCCCATCTCCCAGGCTCCTGAGAGGATTATGGAAATAGCATATGTAAGGTGCTTGGCAAGGGTCCTGACACACGCAGCCTGCCCAGTGGAAGTCAGCAGCTTTTACTGCATGCCACCCTGCTCAAACCTACAAGCCTTACTCTAGGAGTTGGATGCTCAGCACTGCTCGGGATGCCTGCTCTGCCCTGGGGAGGAGAGACAAGCCCAGGTCCCAAGGGTTTATGGGAGGTCATTCCCATGGACTTGCTTAGGTTTGCCCCCACTTCAAGAGCTCCTAGTTCTTTTATTCTGTGGCTCAAGACCCTCCAGTGCTTGGGACTGGATTGCCTCACAACCCTCCCTGCCTGCCTTTTGCTGCTTCTTTTTGCTCTGTGATCTGTGGAAGTCATTCGGCTGGTGCTATGCCTCCTACACTTGTAGAGTGTGGGTGGAGCTTCTTGATACATACACCACGTAGCGTAGTCATCATCTGGTTGATGGAATGAATCTGGTTAAAAGGCTCCCAAAGGGGTTGGGGATTTAGCTCAGCGGTAGAGCACTTGCCTAGCAAGCGCAAGGCCCTGGGTTCGGTCCCCAGCTCCGAAAAAAAGAAAAAAAAAAAAAAAAAGGCTCCGCAAAGTCATGTCACCATTCACACCTCCCTGTTATCCCCTTGTCCTATCTCTGTGGCTGCTTAGGCTGTGTCAGGGCTCAGAAACTTGAGGTGGAGCACCCCCTGCACCCCAGGGGAAGAGGTTTAACGGAACTAGTCCTGTGGTCCATGCCTGCCCTCTCTCCAGTCAGCATCCTGGAGAGCACTATCTCATAAGACTGCACTGTATAGCCACTTTCCCCAGTTGGCCCTCCCTGCTCTTTACCTCTGCCCTCCCTGTCCTGGAAGAGTTTGCCACATCAGGAAAGAAGCCAGCTCCCCTAGGGGGGACAGTGTCTTGTCACAGGAAACTTGCTGCTTGCCATTCTGATGACCACAAGCCTTTCTTCTGCTGCTCACACTTGCCCTCAGATGTCTCCTGGGTCACTGTTAGCCCCATACTTATGTGATCATCTCTGCCACGAGGCTTGCCTACAACCAATCAGGATCATAGCTGGTGTTCAGCCTTGGGAACCTAGGAGATAGTCAGCAAAGTGAAGGGTATAGCTGAGGGTCACAGAGGGGAGTGATTTATCCACTTCAGGGTGCTCCTTCCTGAGCCTGTGATCCTACCTAGAGCCTGTCTGGAAGCCCGTCATCTAGAAAGTTAGGAGAGGCCTCAGGGAGAGGCTTGGGGTAGGTGTGATAGGTGGGAGCCCTCGTTCCTCTTTTCTTCATAAGAGTGGCTAAAGTGGCCAGTGGCTACCTTTGGGACTTATTTTTACCCCCAGTGCTAGAGCGGAACCCAGGACCACAGATCCTCCTATCTGCTAAGGAAACACTGACATTGAGCTACCGCCCAGCCCTGGCCTCTCCTCACTCATTCTGTGGAAGAGGAAGACACCATCCATTTCCAGTACTCACTGGGCTAGGCTCACACTGACCTGTGGAGTTGTATTGTTTTACCCAGCGTAGAAAAATGTTGAGATGGGTCACTAAAGATAAGAGACTGTGCTTGGGCCAGTTTGTTTCTTGACTCGGGAGCCTCATTCTTTCTTAGAGAACAGTAGCTACCTCTGGCTTCACCTACCAGTTACACAAAAGCAGCCAAGTGGCCCAGCGGCCCAGCTCAGCCCTCTAGTAATTGATCAGCTGTGTGAGTCCATCTGGTAAAGAAGTCTGTTGAGGTTATCCTTTGACAGAGCAGACAGAACAAGGCAGCCAGCTGAGGCCCCTGAAGGCACTGTCATATTGGATGTCAGTGGACTTGGCAGGGAATGAGGGGCACACATCAGAGGTTTGCACACTAGGGGTGATGGCCAAAGCCAGCCTGTGGATATATTTCACTTGACTTCCAAGTGACTTAGAAATTTTTAATTAGTGGCTGATATTGATATTTAAAACTTAGGAAATTTTGTATAAATATCCAGATTTCTGGCTGTAGGGGACTCTGGCAACACAGGGCCCCATTTTCCTAGCAATAAGCAGCTGGGGCTTAGCAGCCACCTCCTCTTTCAAGGACCTCATGCCCATATGGTTACATTCATACCAGTTCTGTTTCCCCTGCCCTGGTGGCCCCAGAGACGCAGATGTTACACACAGAAAGCCTGCTACACGTGTGTGAAAAGGTTAAAAGAAGGAAGGAAGGACAATAGGGCAGGAAGAGGAGTGCTGCAGCAACAGTCTGTTAGTCATTGATGCCCTCCTGCAGGCCTTCCACCTCAGAGGCAGGTGGCTGGCCCCAGATTACACAAACGGTCAGTGATGACATCAGGATGTGCTGTGGCTTTTAGGACTTCCTACCCATTACCCTGCATCTCTGTGGCTCATTTTCCACTTCCTGCACCATTTTTAGCTGCCACCTGTCTCTCTGTGGCCTTTGGGTGCGACGACTGAGTGAGCTGCTGGTGATTGGAGGGCTCACACACAGTTTGGAACAAGAACCTTTAGGACCTACGTGCTGACCCCTATCAGTGTAGGGCTTCTTTCTGGGTGGAAGCACCTTTAAATGAGGGACTCTGTTTTTGCTCAGTCAACAAACATTCGTAACACACCTCCTTGGAAGTCACCTGAGCAGGTGATGTGTGTATGGGATAGCAATGAGATTTAGTCTTGACCCTGACTGCCCTTCTGTTGGGTGGGGCAGTCAGAGCCAGAAGCTTACAAATGTGAAACAGTGTCTCCTGAGCCTGCCACAAGTGTGAGGTGTACGACAGGCCCTCCTGAGTGTGGGCAATTTTGGAATTTTGGTTTATTTAAAAAGCATAGAAATATTACAAAAATATGCTTTTGGTTTAGTCCCAGGTATGGGAGGTAGGACTGCTTCAGATTGTCCATGGCAGCTGACTATGCTTTGCCTCGAGCTCTGGCAGGGGCGTGATTTTGCCAGCTACAGATAACTTCTGCAGTTGTGTGACGATTGGCATTCTGGGCACTTTCAGAGGGTTATAAATGCTAGGGACCCTCAGGTGTGGTGGGTTGTTTGTTAAGTAGTTGTGTGCAAAGAAGAAACAAGAAGAAATCAGATATCCTGACTGTGAAGATCAAACTTGCCCCATGAAACGTAATGCCTCTAATCAGCAGGAAGTAGTCTGTCTAACAAGAATGTCCCCCCCCCCCCCCGTTGGGCATTTAGCTCAGTGGTAGAGTGCTTGTCTAGCAAGCACAAGGCCCTGGGTTCGGTCCCCAGCTCCTAAAAAAAGAAAAAAAAATGCTGCCCCCTTTTTCCAACCTCTTAACTTTATTCTGGGATCTCTTTCCTTTTCGCTCTATCCTTTTTTTCTCTCCTATCTAGTGTTAGGCGGTTGAAAGGATGGAAGAAAGAAGAACTAAAGAGTAGCCAAAGACCAGCCATATACTCTTGTGTGGCTGGAGATTCAAGAAGGCCATAGAGGAACCCATAAATACAGCTTAGTCAGAGGGGAGACAGCAGCACAGAACTGGCCGTGACTAAAGCACCCTTGAACTTCAGTTCTGTGTCACTCACTAAATGGATGGGGGCATTGGGTGATGTTCCACTGTGGCAGGCATTGTGAGGTGGTGGTAATTCGTGGAGAGAGAGCCTTTCAGCTATAGTAGGGGGCACCAGGAGACTGTAGTAGCTGGGGTAGGAGAAGTAAGGGCCTTGTTCAGGACTGTGGCTGTAGACTAGTGATGTGGGGCAGATTAGGAAAATTCAAAGAAGAGGTGACATGTGGCTGAGCTGAATGGTAGGAAGATACTAGATCCCAAGACAGGGTGAGTGGCACAAAGGGGCATGAGAGGGGCCCACATGAGAATGTCTTTGAAGTAACCCATTGTGCCTAGGGGCTCACCAGAATTTAAGTGTGGACATGTGGCCCGTCTCAGAGTGAGACGACCAAGAGTAATACATGAGGGAAAAGCTTGAGAGGCCAAAGAGTGGTTAGCAACACAGACAGGAGCTGGGCAGCACAGGTTCCTGTCCCACTCTTACCACATACCCAAGCGGAGAGCAATCCTACCCCTACCCCACTTGAAGGGGATTGTGGGACTGAATCTGCAGAGCCCAGGGTATGTGAGGAAGACGTGAGTTGACCCTTGAGCCTGTGAGCCCTGACACCTGGAGGCCAGGCCATGGGGTCTACTGTTATCAAGTGAGACATTTCCTGGGTCTTAGAGGGTTCACCCACCAAGTATGGGCTGGTTGAGGCCAGTTTCCTGGAAGAGTGTGTGGGAGGTGAAGAAAGGTGAAAGCTCTCTGGAGGAGTTTCTAGAAGTGCTTTCTGAAAGGGAGGGCCTCCATGTGTGATGAAACTGGATGTTAAGGTCACTGTACTCAGTGGCCCCTATTTCTTCAGAAAAAACTGGAGACCTCCGTGAGGAAGGAAGGAGGTGGGTGGGTAGGAGGCTGGTGTTTTCTGGCCTTATCCTGCTGGGGCCTGTGGAAGACAAGAAGCTAGGGCCAGGTCAGCATCTCACACATGGCTCAGGAGTCACAGAGCAGAGCAAAGTGGGACTCTTGAGTCAACACAGGAGAAGAGAGAGAGTGGCCAGCCACTGAACAGAGGGACATAGGAGCTGACCATGGTCCTGCGTGGGTAGAGGGGTTGGGCCGAGGTCAAGGCCTGTAGGTGTTGGAACAGCCTGTGTAGCTGGGACACAGGTCTTGTGGCTTTGGGGTTCTGACGGGTTGGCCAGTTGACACAGGGACAGTTGGAAGGATGGCTTCCCAGAGTAAACGCACCCCATGAACAGAGCTTGTTCACGCTCTTGCTCTGGCTTTGGTCTAGTACTGTTATTATTAATAGTTTTGCTTTTGGGTCAGGGTCTTGAGGTATAGCCTAGACGTCCTTAAGTTCTAGACGTCCTAGAACATCCTAGTAAGTTCTTCCTCAGTCTTCCAAATGCTATAAATGCTTTCTTTTTTGAGGGGTGAGGGAGCGGGTTGAGACATAGTCTTGTGTAGTCCATGCTGGATTCATATTTACTTTGGAGCCAAGGATAACCTCAACCTTCTGATCCTTCATACTTTTACCTTCCATAGTGCTAGGATTACTGACTACTGTACCGAGCCAACAAATGGATTCTTGAGGACTTCAGTCCAGGGGAGACTTTGGCATACAGCCGTCTGTTAGCCACCACACTGGGACTAGCCCTCTTTTGTGGACTTTGTCCTGACCTTAGCCCAGTGAATGTCTCCCTTGCTTGGCTCCCCACTTACATAGCCTGGGGACAAGGTGGCTGCTTCCTGCTCAGTACTGGGTGGTGTGGAGAAAGGAAGTGCATATAGGTCAGTTTGCTGCTGACTGTAGCAAGCAGGTTCAAGGTTCATGATGTCCCTGAGACACCCAGGAGGCCTTGCTCTGACTCTGCAGGGAGGCTGGTATTTTCTGGCCTTATCCTGCTGGGGCCTGTGGGGGACAAGAAACTAGGGCCAGGTCAGCATCTCACTGGTGGCTCGGAAGTCACAGAGCAGAGCAAAGTGGGGTGGGACTCTTGAGTCAGCACTGTCTAGGGTGGGGCTGAACCCTATTCCTGTTTTAACTCAGAAAGTTCCACGCTTCCGGCTGAGTCACAGGGGTAGGGAGAATCTCTGTGAGGCTGGGGGCTGAGGAGTTCCCACATCACTTCCTGCTAGGTTGGGGTGTGGGACCTTGTAGGTGGTTGCCCTAGAATCATAGCCCTATTCTACTTTCTTGAAGGATGGGGTACTCATGGGGAGCAGGCCCTTGGGGGAGTCCCAGCTCTTGGGCAGCCACTGGCTCAAGTTGCCCGGGGCCCATAGAGAGGTTCCATCCTGATTGGGACAGCAGCCATAGTTTGTAGTTAGAGGCTAAAACCCAGGTAGGGGAACAGGGAGAGTATCTGAGCCATATTCACAACCAGGAGACCAGGTGGAACATGCTCTTTGGCACAACAGAGAACACACACACACACACACACACACACACACACACACACACACCCCTACACACCTACACACCTCTACCTCTCCAGTCACCTCTGCACAAAGAGCACCGGGAACTCATGCACAAGCCTGGACAGGCCTTGAGGTTCCGTGCACATAGGCACACAGACACACAGACATGGGCAGGCTCAGGCAGGGCCCTCTGCACAGACGTCTACACAGTCACTCTATTGAGGTGGCCCCAGACACATGGGAGTTTGGGTAGTCACAGCACCCAATGCATGCCTGTAGCACACATCCTGTTTCTAGCTAATCTGCTTGAGACCCTTGTGAGCCACACTCAGACTCTGGTGGAGTGAATGGACTGATGCTGTAAGCTCTCAGCAGGGAGGCCGCACCCCCTGCCCTGCCCTCTGTGGCTTGCCTGGCTGGATTTTCCTGCAGGGCTTTTGGATTTTGTTTTTGAGCTACTCGAGTGTTGATCGTGTGCCAGGCACCGTGCCAGCGCAGGGAGCGTGTGTAAAGTTGTTTTGAGTGAAGCTCTCGGTAAGTGTGGGTTATTATGTACATTGTTATTTACATACGTAATCTTGCTCCTTCTCATAACAGCTCCATGAGGCAGAGGGCTATTATTGTCCCCATTTTGCAGATAAGGAAAGTGGGGCTCTGAGAGGTTAAGTGTCTTGTCCTTATGAGCGGCAGAGGCTGGATTTGAACCAGGTCTTTGACTCCAGTATATGGTCTCAGTCTGCCTTGTGAGATAACCAGTGGCCAATAGTGAAGTCCACAGCCGGGATCATTAGCGCACCGTGACTCTTAAGTCTGAGGCACAGGGTGGAAGGGAGGAGGGCTGAGGGCAGGGACGGAGGGCGGTCCCAGCATGAGAGGGCATGTTATGAAGGCACTGTGCTCACTTTCCATCCCATGGTCATTCTGTTGAGTGTGTTCCCAGCAGATACGGAAAGTCTCGGACCGCTGGCACCCAGGCTTCCCCTCCAGCCTGGCCTGACTCTGTCTGAGGGACCCTGGGCAGCTTGCCATCCACGCAGGCAAAAGTGGAGGGGATGTTGAGCTGCCACCTGGAACTTGTGCTTATCTTGGCCTCTTGGCATTTCTGTATCTGGACAGAATCCAAGGGTGGCTTCCCGCTTAGAGCTGTAGGTCCCACCCAGGTGGAAATGCCCTCCGGAGCAGGCAGATAAGCTCTGGCAAACCAGAGGCAGCCTACGTTTCCAGAAAACCTTGAGGGGTACAAGAGATAAAGGGGTACAGGAGCTGTGTGCTTGATGTCGCTGAGCCTTCGTGAGGCTCCTGTGAGCTGCACTTTTTGTCTCGTCCCTGTGATAGACACAAGAAGCCACAGTGAATTCAGTGGGTATCATATGGAAGGGCCTCCTTGGACCTTCTCAGAGTAGTCCTTGGGCCACCTCCTTCTAAGTTACTGAGAGCTGGTCAAGAGGCTCAGACCAGCAGTTTCAGAATCTCTTGGGAGGGCCTGGAGTCAAGGTACTGTTTAGGGAGATTGGGATTGGTACTGGAACTTTCCTTGGCCTCCCAGTGTATTCAGTACTAAGGGTTGGAAGTCTCGGGTGCTACAAGAATTAAGAGTTTGAGAAGAGGCTCTTGGTAGTTTAGAAAGAGAGAAGGACATCTTTGGGTTTCGACTACCTGTGGTGGCAGTGTCAGAATTCAGGCTCTGGCCTCAGGCAGGACTGTTCCTTAAGTTCTAGTGCAGCTCCCTGTGTAACTCTGGGTTTTAGGAGTACGACAAAACTTCAGCCACAGAGACACACACATTTCCTCAACCTTCTGCACCACATCCCTCTCCAGGAGCAGCTGTGAGCCCCTACTGTCTAGTGACTGGAGGTGTTACCTATCCCATGTGTCTCAGCAGGCTTGGGGAAGCCTACCTGAGAGCTTCTTCAGCATCCTGTGCTGTGTGGTAAAAGGCTGAGCTTCGGTCAAAGAGTTGGTGTGGTTTCCTGTTCTTGAACAGTGTGAGAACCAAGTGTTTTCACTTCCCCTTTCTCTGTGGCTCCCAGGAGTCTTGATGCTAAATGTGCAGCCCACCCCAATAGCTGTGTGAAGATCCCATGACCTGCTTACGTGACTGCTGTCTCTCTGGCTTAGATGTCTTCTTCAGATTGCTTTTCCTCGGCCTGCGATTTTAATGCTTCTCTTTCAACACTTTCTTGTCTTTGCGTTTCCTTACCTCTTCCTGGAAGCAGGCTGAGGGTATGTAAAAACACTGGACTTGCAGACACACATGGAGTCATCCTCACATTGCTTGGCTGGCATGCTGCCTCATGGCTTCCCAGCTCTGTGAGTCTGTTTGTTTGCATGGTCCTGAGCCACTGGTCAGTTGGGACATGCCTGAGACTGGTCAGGGGCTGCTTTCTGCTTGGTGCTGTTTGTTTGTTTGTTTTGGGTCTGTTTTAAATAATTTCTCTCTGAGCCCATCAGTTGTTCAGAGTGTGAACACACTGACTAGCCATTGGGCTGAACACACTGATGGGCCAGTGGGCGTTGATTGTTTCTTTTTCCCTCTTCAATTCTCATCTTTTACATTACGTAAGAATAAGTTGCTTACCCTGAAACCTCAGAATAATACAAGAGGGAAATGCTCACGGCTCCTCGGGTTCACTGCAGTGTCCCCTGTCTGGGTTGTTTTCTCATTCATGTTTT